>NC_046345.1:11445323-11766005 GCF_000738735.6 Corvus cornix cornix
GGACGTGGGCTGGCACCCCCCGGCTCCGAGCAGCCCGGCCAGGGGCTGCCCTTGCCCTCCCTGACCCCTCTCTCCAGCCACGCTCAGGTGCCCGGGGGCTGCTTTGCCTGGTGGCAGCAGTTCTGCTGCTCCTCCAATCCCTGTTTGTTGCATTTCTCGCCTGCTTTGTGCCAGCACTGCTAAATCTATGGGATTGTTGCTGGGAATTAGTGGTGTGTCCGTGTTTTCCTCCCTCACTGCCTGCGATTGCCGGGCGAGGCGGAACACGCTGTTTGTCCCCTTTCCAAGCGTCTCTGTCGAACCAACAAGAACAGATTATTCATCTGCTGCAGGAGGCTAATTGCAAGCAGCCAGAAAACAGAAGATTATTTCGTTGTGAAGGAATGGGCAGCGCTGGCTCGGCACCGATTTGGCAGCACGGTTCAAAGCCAAGCTCACACCTGAGCACAGCCCCGGTGCCAGCACTCTCTGATGGCTTCAGGGGTCCCACTAACAGGGACATGTTGCTCAGCGAGGCAGCACCGCAGCCCCGTCAGTACCGGTTCAAGCAGCACCTTCAGTGCCAGAAATCCCTCCAGCTCACACTCAGGCACATCTGCAACACCTGCACCAGTTCCCTGAGCTCCTGAGCCTGCACTGGGGGCAATCCTGAGGTGCTCTTCAGGGCTTTGAGATCTCTGGAACAAAAAAAACCCCAAACCAGCATCCTTGTGCTGCCCATTTTACATCGTTCGCCAAGAGGTGGCACAAACAGCAGCCCCCAGGGCAAGCAGGAGCCTCATGGAGGTTCCTCCAGTTCAGGAATGTGGAAGGGTTTGCTGGAGATGTGGTTTGTGTGTCATTTCCACAACATCCTCCAGCACTCCTGGTGGCATCTCAGCTCCACACATGTATGACATTCACCCTGGAGGAGCAGCATGGCCTGAGTGTCCTGAGTGCCATCCCCTCCTCATGGACTGGCCAGCACAGCCTCGGGAGCGCCAGTCCTGCAGGAGATGGGAACAAGGACGTTGGATTCCCAGCTCTTGGTGCTGCTGCCAGGGCTCTGAACCAAGCAGCTGCTCTGCAGAGAGTCAAGTTTTCAATGAGAGGAGCTGATTTCCACGGGCCGCTGAGCCTTCCCACAGAGCTGCATTCTGTTTTCCTGCAGCCTTCTGTCTTTTCCTGAAAACCACTTGCTTTAGGAAGCTACGTGGGCACTTTGCTTTTCCTGGGGGCACTCTGCAGGAACAGCTCTCAGCTGTCACTCCAGTGTCTGCACTGCTCTGTGGAAGGGTGGATGATGGAGGGGCCACCAGACCAGGGGGTTCAGGAGGTGGCCTAATCCCAGGAGCTCATCTAGACTCAGGCCACTGCCAAAACCACACCTCCCTCTCACTGTACTCAGTGTTTTTTTTTTTTTTTTGCCAAAATACTCAATTCTATGATTTTCATTTGCCACTTCCCCTGTGGAATTGGGCACCCAAATGCTCCCTTGCCCTTTGCCAGCAGAGCATGGCCTTGGCAGGGATATTTCTAAAGCCTTCATTAGGAGCTGGTTGAACAGTGCTGACAGCATTTTCTTGGGGTTACTTAAAGCTGAAACACTTCTTGTAAAGCCCTGGAAGTTCCAGCACATCCTCTGGAAAACCTCTGTGGTCCAGAGCAGCAATAATGCCCCGGTAATTCTGTGGCTGGTGAGCAGGGTTAGCTGGGCTCTAACACCAGCAGCTCCAAAAGGCCAAACCCTGGCATTTGCTGGGATCATAGGAGTTTGGGACAATAATTGCCAAACTGGATCAAAGACAAATCCACCAGATTTGAGCTCACTGTTTGAGTATTCCTGCACTCCCCTGAATATAGAGCGAGTTTCAGGGCAGAAAAAAAGGTCTGAAAAAGTCCAGCTTGCCGCAGGCTCTCTCCTGGTGATGTCTGGGGTCAGGTTTAGTCTCAAACCCCCTTGGAGTGCGAGCAATACTTTGGCTCTCCAATCTTCTGCCCAGTTTGGCACAATCAGGACTGGAGAATTCTTCTCTGAACTTTGCCCTTCCCTGCAGTCCCCAATTACAATTTCAGGAAAACACACACTAGAATTTTGTTTACTTGTTTAATTCTAACTAAAGAAGACAATATTGCCTCACACCTCTCTGTGAAGCTCCTGGGTGTGCTCCAGTCCACTCTGCTGCTTTCCATGGTGAGGTTGAAGACTTGGGACTGCACTAAAAGGGTTAAAAACTAAAGAGCCAGACAGTGGGACCTGGAGATCCATGGGGCAGAAGGACAGAGCTGCTTAAACCTGGCCTGTGCCAGCTGAAGATCGTGCCTAGGAGGACCCAGGAGCAGCTCAAGCCAATCTTTGCAGACAACAGAACAAGTAATCACTGCTCTACCCCAGCTTCCCATCTTGCACCTTCCTCCAGCTCCATATGTTTCTCTTTTCCATGTGCAGTTTTTCTGCTCTTTAGCCACTTTCTCCAGCACCAAGGCACGCCAAGTGCCATGCCAAGTGCCACGCCAAGTGCCACGCCAGTCCCAGACTCATCAGGAAGCTGTGCAGGGATGGGACACTGAGTCCCTGACATCCCTCAGGCAGAGCCCAATCACAGCTCCCCTTGCCTGGGGCAACAGCTTGTCCTGTTGTGCCCCTCAGGCTGATCTTGGGGATCTCCTTCCTCAGGGCCGGTTTCTCCTCCTCGGGCTGTTTGGAAGGTTTCCAAAGGGTGGCTGAGCACAGCTCCTGGTGCCTCACACAGCACCCGGCACCCCCTGTGCCCTTGCCCAGGACTGCCACGCCATGGTGGGCACATCTGTGTGTCCCACATGGTCTGGTCCAGCTTGAAGCTGTGATTTGCCTCCAGCCAGCCCTGCTCCCCTACCCCTGTGCGCTCTCCTTCCCCCATTCCCCATCCCGCCTCTGCTTTGGTTCCTGCTCCAGGGTGGCTCCTTGTCCTCTCTGCTGATGGCAGCAGTGAGAGGGGAAGAGTCCAGTTTTTGGCCTGGAATAGATTTACCTTCACTGCCCTTGGACCACCCATGGAGCTGGTCCGTGTTTGGTAGCAAATCCCCATCAGCTGGGGGAGCAGAGCTGGCCGGGTGTTGATAGGATGCCCTGGTCTGTCTCACATCCCTGTGCCTGCTCCAACACAGCTCTGCTTGAGGTGCAGGAGCATCCCTGGAAATCTCTGCAGGCCCTGGAGATTTTCAAGTTAAGACATGAGCTAGAGGAGTAATCCGAAATGAATAATTTATTTTGGTGAATTTTCCTTCCCTCTGTTTACAGATTGTCTCGGAGCAGATTGCAGCTTTCGCACCTCAATTCATTATTGGAAACTATTTGCAGATAGTTCCCGGTCTGCAACTCATTTGCTAACTCTGCTGGGAGCACTGCAGATCTGAAATCAGAGCTGTTGTGACTGGTCAGGTGGTGCTGCCATGCTCCCGTTCCTCCATGAGATCTCGGTGACGCTTGGAATGGGGCTGCAAGGGCGGCTGCTCCCAGTCACAAATTCCGTGTTCATTCTCTGCCAGTGCTTCCAGCAGCCTTCCTGCAAAGCCCAACAGCTGCCTCTGCCAGGACAGCCAGAGGCCTTGGGAGAGGAGGAGTCAGCCTTAAAAATACCCAAGGAAATGGAAAACAAACAAACAAACAAACAAACTGAGGAGGAGAAGCCACGTCCCAGAAACTCAAGGCAGAGGAAGTCTGGGCAGCAATGTCCATCCCAAGCTCCATCCCAGTGGAGACACCGTTGGATTGGAGGGAAACACAAAGCTGAGCCCTCAGAGAACACACGGATAACACACGGATCGCAGCCCACCCCACCACGTGCTACCCTGGGAACAGCAGAGCCCCTGGAACGCAGAGCTCGGAGCAGGGACAGGACCTGGAATGGGACCCCAGCTGGATCCTACTGGGGTGGGATCAAAAGGGGGAACTCTCACAACAGTGTTAAAATAGTAAAATAAAAAGCTGACCTTTGTTCGGAAGCTTCCAGGTGTCCCGCTGGTCATGGGCACACCCAGTATTGGATTTCTACAATTTTTATAAATTTAATGAATCAGCAAATCTAACAAACATTGTCCAGTTAGAAGAGCAGTGGGCTAGGGAATTTGTCCCCCAGGTACTGCCCCACTGGAGTTGGTCCAGGGCTTCTTTGCCCCACTTCTTGTTATGTCTTCTCAAATTCTGATTAGAAAATGGAATGTTCTTCTTGTAGGTCCTCTGCTTGAAAATAAGACTAAGCAGTATTTCAGGAATGTGTTAGAAGGTTCATTTATTACTCCAAAATCTAAGAGAAAGGGTAAGAAAAATACCAGGAGCTGTATAACCACGTATTAATGGTCTACAAAGCCACAAATACATGAAAAATACATAAAAAGCAAAAATCTTCCGGCATCACCTGGGATGGAGCAGCCATTCTTCAGCTGGGCTCCTCCCGCTCCTTGGCACTGTGTACAAACACGTGCTTGTGATGCAGGGACACCCCAGACTGTGCAGGATGTGCCCACCTGCTCTGACCGAAGGGTGCTGGGAGGGCTTTTCATCCCAAAAACCGGCTCGGTTTGGGTCCTGTGTCCACCTGGAGGTTTGGCATTCAGGTGGGGATGGGAGCTGCCGGTGCAGAAATGGAGAGGTTGTGGCCATGTTGGGTTCCCAGTGATGCCTTAAGGTTTTAGCTTTTATATTTTTCATATCCTGCAATTCTTTAGTGTTTACCTCTGAACTCCACACAGCCTGTTAGCTGCTGGTCTCCCATCTTGGTCAGACAAAACAATTCCTCTCCAGGCCTGGGAATCAAGGGCACCTCACTGCCTCAGGCCCCGAGAAATGTAAACAACAGTGAGTTGGGGGAGCAAACTTGGGGTGAATGACTTCATTACCTGAAGCTGTAATTGGAGGATTAACCCCTGATATCCAAATGGACCAAACCTATAAAAGTATGGAAACCTGTGACCTCCGGGGGCTTCATTTGCCCTGAATGTACCTGAAGGCCCTCCAGTAAATATCACTGCTTTTATCCTCTTGATTCAGTCTGGCCTCTGTTTTAGGTAGTCCCAAAAGTCATCACCATGGCCGAGGTCCCTGGGATGGCCTGTGGGACACACAGCATTCCCAGTTCAGCTCAGCCTCCTTCACTCCACCGCCAACACCCACGGAATGCACAGCACTGCCCTGGCCCAGCTCCCTGGAGGAGCAGCTTTTACTGCTCGGTCCTTATTCAGATTTTGCTGCACTTCTCCCACTCCCCTTGGCTCCCCCTGCACGTGAAGAATCTCTGGGGTGGGCTGGCCCCAGCTGTATGTTGGGTGCCCACCAAAGCTGCTTTATCAGTGCCCTCTGCACTTGGAAAGGGGAGAGAAGATAAAGTGAGAGGTGAATGAGTTGAGATAAACACCGGGAGAAATCCCTCCCTGGTCACCATCACGGGCACAGCAGACTGAACCCGGGGATATTGATTGAATTTATTGCCAAAAAATCAGAGCAGGATAATGAGAATAAAATAAATCTTAAAAACAGCTTTCCTCCACCTCTCCCTCCTTCCTGGGCTCTCTGCTCTGGAGCCAGGCTGGGAGAGCTGGGAGTGCTCACCTGGAGAGGAGAAGGCTCCAGGGAGAGCTCAGAGCCCCTTGCAGGGCCTAAAGGGGCTCCAGGAGAGCTGGAGAGGGACTGGGGACAAGGCATGGAGGGACAGGACACAGGGAATGGCTTCCCAGTGCCAGAGAGCAGGGCTGGATGGGATATTGGGAAGGAATTGTTCCCTGGGAGGGTGGGGAGGCCCTGGCACAGGGTGCCCAGAGCAGCTGTGGCTGCCCCTGGATCCCTGGCAGTGTCCAAGGCCAGGTTGGACATTGGGGCTTGGAGCAGCCTGGGACAGTGGGAGGTGTCCCTGCCCATGGCAGGGGTGGCACTGGATGGGCTTTAAGGTCCCTTCCACCCAGACCAGTCTGGGATTCTCTGATTGATCCCAGCTGCTTCACAGCCAGTGCAGGACAAGCTCAGGGCAGCTCCAAGCCCAGTGCCAGCCCTCAGCCAGGTGAGTTTCCCCAGGGCTGGAAAGGGAGCAGCTTTCTGCAAGAGACACCTGAATAAATCTGCAGCCCTTCCTGCAGAGGCCTCTGAAGGATTCCTGGCACATCCCAATCTCAGCAGCACTGCCAGGACCAGGTGGGAACCTTTTGCAGAGGGGATTGATGTGTCAGGCTGGAGCGGCGCTGGGATGATTTACAGGAACAACTCGTCCATGCCGACCCCATTGCTCAGGCAGGAGAGGCCTGAAATGTGAGCGAAATCACGGAGCAGGAGCTGTGAGGGCCATAATTCACTCCCGGGAGAAGCAGCATCCGGGGGAACCGCACTGCTGGTGGTGCAGGGGTGGATGCACTGACAGAGGGGGAGCTTTTCTCTCTCTGCCCTGCCCAGCCAGGCTCTGGCGCAGTTTTTCATGGCAGGAGGAGCAAAGCAGCCCATGGAACCACACAGACACCCAGTGCCTTTCCCTGAACTAACGAGCTCTGGTTAGGAGCTGAGCAGCGGGCAGAGATGGAGTGCCCTGCCTGCTGGGGCTGGAGCCAGGCACAACTCACACCAGGGCCCAGGGTCAGCCAGCAGCTCCCTGCCATGTCCTGTGTCCCTGCAAAGGATCCAGGGGTGGGCAGCCATGCCTCCGTCCTCTGGTCACTGGGCTGGGCCTGCCAGGTGCTGGCCCCATGCAGCTTCTGAGGTGCTCTGGTACCCAGGGCACACCCAGCTGCAGGGCGGAAACCAGACCTGGCACATCACCCGTGAGCTGGAAGGGACCCACAGGGACCATCCAGCCCAGCTCCCGGCCCTGCCCAGACACCCCAACAACCCCACCCTGGGCATCCCTGGCAGCGCTGTCCAAACGCTCCTGGAGCTCTGACAGCCTCGGGGCCGTGCCCATTCCCTGGGGAGCCTGGGCAGTGCCCAGCAGCCTCTGGGGGAAGAACCTTTCCCTGCTCTCCAGCCTGAGCCTGCCCTGGCCCAGCTCCAGCCGTTCCCTGGCTGCTGTCCCTGGCCCAGGGAGCAGAGATCGGAGCTGCCCCTCCTCTTCCCCAGGAAATTCCTCCTGTGGACACCTGGCCCCTTCTCTCTGTGCTGCACTTCCTGTGGAAGCTGAGGAGTTCTGGAGAATGATCCCAGTCCCACCTGCCACAACTTCATGTCAATGGCTAATATAGCTACATGTAAAATATCTATTTTAAATTTCTATGTATTTGGAGTGCTGGTAGGCTGATCCAGTCTTGGCACTCTGTTCTGCTGGAAGAGCCACTCTGCACAGAACGTCTCTGCCCACTGGAGTGCATCAGTTCAGGTCCTGAAAATGGAGCAGGAGCTACGCTGGGTGCCTGGATAAATCCTGTCAGCACAGATCATCCTCGTGTGCTCCCCTGGCCGAGGAGCCCTGCTCATGCAGAGCCTCCCAGTGCCTCCCAGTCTGCAGGGGCTATGTTCCAGCTGCTGGAAATGTCCAGGAGAGACATTTGTGGTCTTGTGGCTGTGGTCTTGGTGCCCTTCACACAAGTCAACAGGTAGAAGGTGTCAAACATAAACTTTGTCAGTAGTCCGGTGTTGGTGGGTCTGGGGAGCCCTTTCAGTTCTGTATCTGAGAGTCTGCCCCATGGTGTGCCCGTGCCTGGCCTCAGAGCAGGTGGAGGCTACTTCAAGCAGCTCTTCTGGTGTCTCTGAAGGGTGACTCTTCCAGAGGGCCAGAAGGATCGTTATCCACTGGAGCAGGTGATGTTCCCTCAGCTGCTGATTGCCCAGGCTGCACCACGTGCCCACATCTGCTCCTGTCTCCTGTGAGCACAGGCAGTGCCAGAACTCGGCAGAGACACAACACGGAGTCCCAGGATGGTCTGGGTTGGAAGGCACCTTAAAAGATCATCTTTTTCCCCTTCCACTAGAAAAAAACCTGGTCCTTCTTCTGCCTCCTTGCTCCTCTCAGAGATGGTTTCAGATGCTCCCAGCCACATCAGACACAGGACAGGTGCAGCCATAAGGCTGTGGAGAAGAAAGGTGAAAAGCCTATCCTGGACCAGCACAAGATACACTTTATTCAATACTGGGATTCAGGAGTCGATTCCTTTAGGCTCTATTGAAAAAGAAAGAGGTGGGTGTGAGCACAGCAAAGGGCAATGAATTCCTATTTTATGTATCCTCACATCCAGCTCTCCATTCAGTGCCCACAAGGCCCAGGAATGTGCCCTAAATCCTTTGGGGCCCATGTGCACCCGGGTTCCAGAGAGCAGGGAGGGGCTGGCACTTTGCAAACAAGACTCCCAGTGCGAAGGAAGAGAACTGATCCAAGTGTGATCAGGCAGTAGGTAGAGACAAACATATAATTATCCAGTCAAAGCAAGGTGTCCTCATCCCGGGGAGCGCTGGCTCCTCTCCAGAGCTGCACGGAGTTGCTCCCACTGCAACTGCCAGCACCCCAGCTCCGCCGGAGATCTCCTGCTTGGAGACCCCCTCCTTCACCCAGTTCTTGCTGGACAACCCCTTGCCACGTGGAGAAATGGGAAGCGCAGATGTCCAACACGAGGCACAAAGCAGAGCCGGTTTCCTGTGCCTTGTCACACGGGCTTGGGAGCAGAGCTGGCCTGAGGACACTGTGGAGCATCAGAGCAAGCCAAGGTCATCGCCCCACGCTGCCTCATGGTGACCTCAGTGTAACAGCTGCCACGTCGAACCAGCCCAAGGAGGTGCAGGGACCTGCAGGAGGAGTCAGGCCCAGCCTGTGCAGATGTGCTCTCTCTGTTTCCAGATTAACCTTTCAGAAATGTCAGCCAAACAGCCGCCGCCTCCCTGGTACAACATGGAATTTTTGGGCCTGTGACTACAGCTTCAATTAACTCCTTCAGTGTTCCTGCTCACCTTCCAGCCCTCTCCCAGGAAATTCCAGCTCCAGGGTCCTTTCTTCTGCAGCTGTTTCCATGCCCTGCACGTCAGTGACCTCTCTCTCCTGCTGCACCAGTTGGGATGGTGGAGTCAAAGGGCACTGCTGAAACAGGAGTGCTTGAAGGTGTGCTCAAAAGGGAGGAACAGCACATTCCTAACCTGTGGCAGCTGGGCTGCCACTGCAGGAGTAGCAGGGCAGGGTGGGATCATCCTCCCTCCCAGAAGATATCCATAAATCAACAACAGAGTGCGCTGCAGCAGATTGCACAGGAATGTTCCTTCTCTCTTCCCAGAACTCACCTATCCTGGCATTCCCAGAAAACCCTTCTGTTCCTTCAGAGCAGACCTGCCATGGCCCAAGCACCCAAGAGTGACCCAAGTGTCCCAGCTGGGGCCCTGTGGGCACAGTGCTCCTCTGGCAGCATGGTCATTAAGTGTTATCCTGTTCATTACACGTGTACAGGGCTCCTGGAAAATCCAGGATGGGCAGGATATAGCTGGGAGTCACTCAGAGCAAATAGAGGGAAGGGGGCAGGCAAGGCAGAAGGGGTAGAGAAGGTCAGTGGATGCCTGAGCTGGGCTGGAGGTGTGGGAAGGAAGAGGATTAGGGAATCATCTCTGCACTTTTGCATTCTGGAGGAGCAGAAAGTGAGTGGCCAGAGGGAGCCCCCTGCCCTCCCCAGGTGTCACCTGCCCTCTCCAGGGGGCTGGAGGAAGGGGCTGCAGGCCCTAGGCTGTACAGAACTTCACATCTGCACAGTTAGAGGGTGTCTGGACAGTTCTCCTGGATCATTTTCAGATGGAATTTCAAGGATCTAGTGAAGGTATCCCTGCCTGTGGCAGTAGGATTGGAACCAGATGAGCTTTAAGGTCCCTTCTAACCCAACCCATCCTGTGATTCTGTGATTCTGAGCCCAGGAGCTTGGGCCAGCTGAGGCTGTTGGCACAAATAAAGCCCACACGTAGTAAATCACCTCCATCTGCCTCAGGTGTCCAGTTGGGTGCCTTTGGTTGTGTTTCCTTTTCCCACAGATGATTGTGGGGTGGGTCAGTGTGAGGCCCCCACAGCCTGTGGGTGAGGTGAGAGGGTTATCACACACAGAAGAAACTGAACCCTGGCTCACCTTGGAGTGATGCCTGCGTGGAAAGGTGGAAACTGCGCAGGCCTTGGAGGATGTGGTTGTGACACCAGCCCTGAGGGCAAGCTGGAAGAGGTGGCCAATACTGGGGTGACAAAGTGTAAGTGAGGAATGAAGGTTCAACAGCATTTCTATACCTGGGGTACGTAGGTAAAGACAAATACACACACTGTAGAATGCCAGGATGGTTTGGGTGGGAAGGGACCTCAAAGCCCATCCAGTGCCACCCCTGCCATGGCAGGGACACCTCCCACTGTCCCAGGCTCCTCCAAGCCCCAATGTCCAGCCTGGCCTTGGACACTGCCAGGGATCCAGGGGCAGCCACAGCTGCTCTGGGCACCCTGTGCCAGGGCCTGCCCACCCTCCCAGGGAACAATTCCTTCCCAATATCCCACCTATCCCTGCCCTCTGGCAGTGGGAAGCCATTCCCCTTGTCCTGGCACTCCTGTTCTTGATGAAAAGTCCCTCCCTGGCTTCCTTGTAGCCCCTTCAGACCCTGGAAGGTGCTGTGAGGTCCCCACACAACCTTCTCTTCTCCAGGCTGCGCAATCCCAACTCCCACCCTGTCTCCATAGGGGAGGGGCTCCAGTCCCCTGAGCACTTCATGGCATCCTCCGGACTTGCTCCCACAGTTCCATGTCCTGTATGTTGGGGGCACCAGGACTGTATGCAGAATTCCAAGTGGGGTTTCACATGGATACAGACGTACACACACACTGTACATGGATCTGGTGGCAGCTGGACCTCTGACTAGCAGGGACAGAGCCACCGCCTCTCTGTATTGCGGATGTTCAGCTTTCCCTGGCACCATCCTTCCCTCCTCCTTTCCCCACTGAGCGAAGGAGTTCACTTAATAAAAATCCATCTTTCTGCTTCCCAGGACAGCTGCAGGTGGGATCTGCCCGTGCGGGAGCCCTTGTCCCTCCAGGACAGGGAAGGCTGCCGGAGAGCTCAGCAGGGTGGAAATCCAGCCCTGCTTCATCTACAGTGTAACTCGTGCTCTTTGGGTAAACTGAGGCAAGCTGCTGTTCCTCCTGCCGGCGGGAGAGTGATCCCAAGGGGCAGGGATGGCGGGAGGGCTCAGCCACAGAGAACAGGGAAGAGTTCTCCTTCGGGCTGTACCCAAGGGGCTCGTAGACATCCTTCCCTCGGGAAAGCAGCAGCTCCGCACCTGCAGCAGCCGAATCTGGTGAGGAAGAGGAGGCACCGCGGGTTCGGGTGTCTCTCGCCGCCTCCCCGGTGCGCAGATCCAGAGCAGGGGAAAACACCCGCCGAGGTCTCCGGTGGCTGCCTCCCGAGGGGCTCCGAGCCGTGGTCCCCGCGGCCCCCGGGGCGGTGCGGGCGCGGCTGCGGCGGGAGGTGGGGAGGAGGGAGCGGGCCCGGTGCCCGCCGCCGCCCGGGCGTCCCTCTCCGTCGCTTCCTTTAGGTGGCACCTCTCCTCCAGGAATGAGGCTCCCGCCCCGCGCAGCCCTGCCCGGGCCGCGGCCGCGCACCGCGGGGGCTCCGCCGCGGAGCCGCCGCCGTCGGAGCGGCCCCTCCTCCCCCCCGCCAGCCCGTGCCCGGCTCCCCCGTCCTCCCGCTCACTCCTCCAGCCAGTAAATCCGATCTAGGCTGATTCCTCTCACGTCAAACCACATGATCCCATAAAACATTCATCGCCTCTCCATCCCCGCTCGCTCGCCGCTCGCTCCCGGGATACAGCGCAGCCGGCTCCGCTCTCCGCGCGGGATCCGCCGCAGCCCCGACCCCGTGCGTGCGGCGGGCGGGCGGGCGGAGGGAGGAGGAGGCAGGCGAGGCGAGGAGAGGCGAGGCGAGGCGAGGCGAGGCGAGGCAGGGAGGGGGAGCCTCGCCTGGATGCTGACTCCAGCTCGGGGGCTGCTCATTCCCCCGATGAGCGAGGGCGCCGGCACCGGGAGCGCCCCCCCTCCCCGTGCGCCGCCGCTCCCCGCTCGGGCTGAAGTTTGGCACCGGGATCTGTCCCGCTTTCCCAAGGATTGTACCGCTGCCGCTCCACTTTGCGCCTCCAGACGTGCCTTCCCCGACCCCTAAGATGAAGAGGGCGATAGCTGAAGGTAGGTGCGCCCCGGCCCCCTCCACCGCCGCAGCTCACCCGGGCTGGGCACGGCGGCCGCGGCCCCAACTTCGCCCTGCGCCGGGAACTTCCCTCGCTGCAACTTTTTTTCCCCGTGGCGTCTTCGGGAGCGGCCGAGGTCCCACGAGGGGAAGAGGGGCCGGGCGCCGGGCCGGGAGCGGGCGCTGGGGCCGGGAGAGGCGGCGAGGAGGGCGCGGGGGGAGCGGGAGCGCCGCGGCTGCGGGAGCGGAGCGGAGCCGAGGCGAGGCCGGAGGGGGAGCGAGCACCGGGCACGGCTCGTCTCCAGCCGCGGAGCACGGCAGCGGGATGGAAGGAGGACAGCGGGGTGGAAAGGGAGCAGCGGCATGGAAGTGGAGCAGCAGGATGGAAGGAGGACAGAGGGATGGAAGGAGGACAGAGGGATGGAAGGGGAGCAGCAGGATGGAAGGAGGACAGAGGGATAGAAGGGGAGCAGCGCGACGGAAGGGGAGCAACGGGCTGAGCCCCCTCCAGCCGCCGCCCATCCTCGGCTTGGCTCGGCTCGGCCTTGGGGTGACCGGGCGAAGTTGGTGCCTCCGGGGGAAGCGCATCCCCAGCCCGCATCCCGCGGCGGAGGGGGCCGGGACGGGCGGCAGAGGGGATGGGGCAGCCCGGCTTCTCCCGCTCCCAGCCCGGCCGCCGGGGGAGCTCCGGCCCCGCTGCCCGAGCCCGTCCCGCTCGCGGTGCCTCCGGACGGGGAAGTTCGCGGAGGGTCCGGGCTCCCCGCAGGGACAGCGGGTCCCGGGGTGCGGTGCGGGCTTCCCGCAGAGCCCCCCCTCAGGGTGCCCCCGCTTCGTGCCCGGGAGCCAGGGGCTGGGAAGGGCGGGGGGTGCAGGGGCTGGACCCCCTTTCCGCTCACTGCGCCGCGGGAGAGGCACGGAACATTCAGCCTGGCACAGCCGTGGAACCAGCCCTTTTCCAGGGACTCCGGCGATAATCTTTGCTTCCTGGCCCCCGTGTGCGGGCTGGGGCTGGGGCAGGGCTGGCACAGGGGCCGGGGGCTGCGGCGGCTCTCGGAACCCCCCGGTCCCGCCGTGCCGCTTGCGGAGGCTGCGGGGGGACCGGGATGCGGCCCCAGCTCGGAAGGGACACTGGCGCCAGGCTGCGGGCTCAGCCCGCTCGGAGAAGCGAGTGCCACCCAGGTGTGCTCCCTGGGAGCCCAGCCCACGGATTGCAGTTTTTAACTGGAGGGATCAGCCCATCGTGGGAGCTCCAGGGCTGGCCGGGCTGCTGGGCAGGGGAGATTTGGGCATGCGGAGCCTCTGGCTGCAAGGACTCTGTTCCCAGCTGTGCCGTCTCCAGCTGGCTTCCCGTTCCCGTCAGCGGCACAGATATAATTCTCTTTTCCTTTCTATTTTGGAGGACACTCTGGCTGATTTATTTGTGACTATCAAAGGACACATCCAAGCTGTGATCCACACCGCACACCGCCTCCTTGAGAGGCTTTGTGTCGATCTGAAACGTGAAATGGCCAATTTATTCCTGTTTGGGGAACACCTTGGGAACACCAGGCTCTGGTGCCAGCTTCTCCCCGGGCCCTGGGGGGGTCCTGATATCCGAGCCTCCATTTGCCGGGTGCAGGAGTTACCATCGATCTGAGCCCGGCGGCTCCGTGCCCGTGCTCAGCCCGCCGGTGCCAGGCTGTGCCGGGGGCTCTTTGTCACCCGTGGGGCTGGCGGTGCTGGCAGAGCAGCGTCCAGGTGCTGGGTGTGGTACGGCCACCCCGATCCCCTCTGCTCCCATCCCCGATGCTGCAGCACTGCTCTCCCCACACTGTGACATTCCCGGCTGCCGCCAGCATCGTGTGGAACAACACAGAGGATAATGAAATATAAAAACCGTGTTACAACAGCTTTATTTATAGAACAAGGCTTGGAGGGGTTTGGGGTTGAATTATTTGGGTTTTTGCTGCAGTTTATGAATTGCTCCTGTGAGAGGCTGGGGAGCCTGGCTTGCTGGCAGGTCTGGCTGGAAAGTCCTTATGAACCTGGGAGATTCTGTTTAGCTGAGTGTCCATCCTGCTGGATCTGGACTACATTTCCCACTGTGGGCTGCCAGGATGCTTCAAGTGCCTTGTAAGCCAGAAATAGCCACCAGGGGCAGTTGGACAGGCAGAGCTTTCCCTGTTCTCAGCACTTGCTGCTTTATTAACACAATTCATTTTTACTGAAAAAGGGCTTTCTATGCTTATTCATTTTTTTTTAAACCTGAATACAAATCCCTGTAATATGAGAACCTACATCAACATCACTGATATGAGAGCAGCTCTTCTTTTTCCTCTTGAGAGAAAACACCATTCATTGCATTATTCTGTATTTCCTGTCTTTATAATGTAAATTTTTTATCGAGGGGCCGCTGCATTTTCTGGGCTTTTTCCCCCCTTTCCCAGCAAGTGGCCCAGCCCTCAGACCTGTATTCCATGGGCCCACCAGAAGCTGTGTTTGGAGAGGTTTTCTAAAGAGGAATGTGCTTAAAGAGGAATTTTAGGGCAAAAAGGTGGAGGTGCTGTTGCACCACTCGGTGCCTGGGCATTGAACTGGTGCAGACGTCGTTGTTCCCTGCTGGATCTGGGATGTTTTCCCAGACAAAGCTGGGCCAGAGGATGAGTTAATGAGAAGCAGTGAGAAAGTGCTGAGGGCTGTGAGCAGCACATGCTGAGCTCCACCAGCACAGGGAGCTGAAACAGCCGGGCCCCTCATTAGATCCCTCCATCCCGAGCTCAGGAGCTCCGGGCCTGGCTTGGGAAAACCTCCTGGGAGCCTGTTGTGTCCATAAAGGAGTGGGAAGGAGCGGGAGCCACTGGTGGGAAGCAGCAAGGGGACAGTTTGTTACACAGCGTGTCTCCCTCTGCTCTCCCCTGCTCCCTGCCCTGCTCCAGGGGCCTGGAATGAGAGGGCGGGGGAATGGTTGTTGCTGCATCCACTCTTCCTGTGGAGCTGGAAGCTGGCAAGGGACCTGGGGTGCATGGCTGAGATCCCACATTCCTTGTGCCAGTCTGTGGCTGCTGACATAGGCCCTGTGCTGTGTAATCTTCTTCTGACGCCAATGACGACTTTGGCCATTGAGCCTTCCAGAGGAATAACCAAAATCCACAAAATCCAGCTGTGAGCTGGGGGCAGGAAAGGAACGGATGCTCCGAGGCTGCTGCACCCCTGCATGCACAGCGCTGCTGGCTGAGGGCACTGGGGCCTGCCCTGGGAAGGGCTGGGCCTCCTTCCCTTCCCACCCTCCCGAGCCATGCGGAAGGAGAGGGAAAATCGCCTGAGCCTGCACACAAAGCAGGACAAGACAGATTGCACAGAGCTGAGCACTAATCTCTGCTCGGAGCCTGCCCCCGGCCCTGTGCCGCAGCTCAGGCGGCTCAGCCCCGCCGTGCTGGGAGCCCATCCTGCTGGAAGGGCTGGAGTGCAGGGGACAGGAAAGGAGCCGGTCTGGTTAGGTGTGTGTCCTCTTCCCCTTGGATTTGCAGTGCTCTCTGCTGCTGTCACCTTCATTAAGACGAATCTCCGAGTGCCAGGCGCCTCTTTTGATGTTCCTAAAGAGGTTTTCTCTTTATGCAGGAGGCGCAGCCCCAGTGGGACAGGAGTATCCTGCACCGCTGCACAGAGGGGCTGGCAGAGGCAGCATGTCAGTGTGGGGCCTGTGAGGGCTGGGAGTTTCTGGGAGGGCTTGTCCTTCCTGGCCGTGTGGAAAGCTCTGTGCTGTGTCCCGGAGCCGGAAGGATCTGTCTGGGATTTGTGAGTAGTCAGGACTCCTCCATCACAGACACACAGAGGTGTGGGAGGGAGGAGTGAGGCTGGTGACACACAAAGCCCAGCTTCTCCTCCCCTTTCCTGCTGTGGTTGCAACCCCTGGAGGTTTCCAGAGGCTGAGGGAAAAGGGGACAATTGTACTGAAAAGTCTTAATCAGCTAAAAGAGGCCGAGGGTGGATCCTGCCGTGCTTGCGCAGAGATGCCGAAGGAATTCGTGCAGAGTTTGCTCAAATATGCAAACTCACCTCAGCCTGAGCTGGGTCTGACTGAGGCTGCTGGGACACACCGGAGTGGGAGTTCGGAGTGGCTGGTTACCTTTGGGTGGTGTTCAGGGTGGGGGTGTGGGCTCAGGGCAGTGGCACCAGGTGACACGGGTGTTCCCCTTGGGCTGTGTGCAACTCACAGCCAGGCCCTGCCTGTGTGGGCAGAGCACATCTCGTGGTGTGGCACAGACTCTGACCATGCTTGCTTTGCTTTCAGAGTGCTCCTAGAAGGCCTCTGGAGTCTGGTCTTGGTCCTGCGTCTGCCTTCTGTGTATCCTTGACCAGGTCAATGAGCCTTTCTGTGATGTAGTCTCAGCTTTTCCAGCTCTGTCCCTCGGAGAGTGGTGCTGAGTTATCTCCCAGGGGACCCAGGATATGCTTAAATTCAGCCCAGAGCTGAAATGTGGAGGTCTGAGCAGTCACTGATCACCTCTTTAGCAGTGACACAGTGTCAGGTGACAAGACTGATGATCTCCTGAGGGGTGTTGCTGCATTCACAGCAGGTTCGTGTCTCTGGGCTGGCCCACCTTCCTCCCAGCCTTCACACTGGAGCTGATCAACAGCACCAGCAGATTTTACACCATTTATCGTCCCTCTCCTGGAACCAGGGGATTAGAAAAGCACTTGAGTTTTATTTGGAATCCTCCCTGGTTGTCAAGGAAAGCAGAAACACTCCACAAGCACGTGCAAAGCATCAAGGAGTCTGGAAACAAGAAAAAACAAACACTCCAGTGCTGGGATTTTTAGTTCAGTTTCTGGAGGGCTCAGTAGTTCAAGACATCACCCTCATGACTCTCAAGTGGGTCAGTGTTGGGTCCTATCTGCATGGGTCAGGCAAGGCATGGCTCAGAATATTTGCTTTCAAGAAATCATGGAATATTTTGGAGGAATCACCTGGATACCCCTGGAGTACCTCTGGAGGGATCTAAAGAACCTCTTGCTCAAAGCACAGCTGATTTCAAAGCTGGGTCTGATTGCTCAGGGGTTTGTCCTGTCCAGCATGAAGATCTTCCCAAGGATGGATGTCTTTCCCAAGGATGGATGTCTTCCCAAGGATGGAGATACCCTGTCCTCCTCCACAGCTCCATGGCCTGTCTGGCCGAGGCAGCCCAAGCCCTTTGTCACCTGGCCTGGATCAGCACCATGGGTGGGGTGGGGTACCTGGCTCTGTCCCTGGGCGTGGCAGGGCTGGGGCCAGAGCGATGGTGAGCATTGTGCTGGCTCCCTGTGAGTTCAGAGCAGGTGCTGGGGTCACAGCCAGGGATGGTGGCAGGGACACTCAGGATGGCAGCGCACCCTTGCAGACGTTGTCCTGTGCCTGTGCTTGCTTTGCTGGCTGCTCCTGGGGTCGAAGCCCCTGGGCACGTTTTGTGTGGACTGGTTCCAGCCGCCCCAGCCTGGTGTCCCACATCGATGGTAATTAAAGCAGAGCTTCCCTGGAGCTCTGGAGTCCTCAGATGCACCCTGTGCTGGAAGCCTTTCCTGACACCCTGCAGGGGCAGGGACCTCTCTGGGGGCACACAGACCTGGCCAAATCCCAGAACCCTGGAGGTGCTGGTGGGAGGGTCCAGAACAGGACTATTGCACCTCCGCTCAGGTCTGCCATGGATTTCTCTATCCAAGCTTTGGAAACCTCCAATGCTGGAGCCTTGCTGGCCTTTCCCAGTTCTGGAGCTGATTAAAAAGCTTTTCCTGATGGCTGAACTGAACCTCCCAAGCGGTAGTTCTTGGCTGTGGCTCCTTGCTGTGTCACCTGGCCACACACAGGTGTGCTTGGCTCTGCCATCCTTTCAACTGCCTTGGAGTAACTGGAGGCTGGAGTTAAATCTCCCTTCACCTTCTCTTTGCCAGACCCAGCTATCATAATTCCCTCTGCCTGACCCTGTAGGACATACTAGGATATATATTAGGAAGGAATTGTTCCCTGGGAGGGTGGGCAGGCCCTGGCACAGGGTGCCCAGAGCAGCTGTGGCTGGCCCTGGATCCCTGGCAGTGCCCAAGGCCAGGCTGGACATTGGGGCTTGGAGCAGCCTGGGACAGTGGGAGGTGTCCCTGCCCATGGCAGGGGTGGCACTGGATGGGCTTTGAGGTCCCTTTCCACCCAAACCAGTCTGGGACTCTGGTTCTCTGGTTCTATGACATTCTATCGGCTTCTGGTCATCTCTGGTCATCCTGGGCTGTGCCAGCCCTGGGGTGGCAGCAGGAGCAGGGCAGGGCCCGTCCCCTGTGCTGGCACTGCTGGGGCACCTCCAGTGCTGGGGCAGCTCTGGGACCCTCCTGACAAGAGAGACCTGGAGGGGCTGGAGCGTGTCCAGGGAAGGGAACGGAGCTGGGAAGGGGCTGGAGCCTGAGGAGCAGAACTTCCTGCACTTCTTGTCCCATTAATGATGATATTGCTTCTTAATCTTGTCCCCTTTCACTCAGACATTGAAAAAGCTCTGACATTTGGGTGCCCAGCACATGATTTCTCTCTTCATGGTGCTGAGGAGTTATTTAGCAGTGGGTCAGAAACATCTGAAGGAGTGTAGGGTTCCCACCCTGCAGATCTCCAAATCACCTGTGGGATGGGATTTGTTCCCTGTGCTGCTGCCCCAGTTCCAGCCCAGACAGCCAAGGACAAGCACTGGATAAGGACTCCTTCTTCCTTCCAGGATCTGCATCCTGAGGAGACCCAAACCCTTTTGCCCCATGGTGCTTGTTTTGGTGTTCACTCCTAGAGCTGACTCACAGAAACTTCCTTGTCCAGCACTTCTGTCCTTGATCCATGGAGGTCTGGAGAGTCCTCATTGTCAGCTGTGCTCTGATCCCCATCCCCAGCTGCAATTCCACACGGAGGTGGGAACAGTCTGGAGAAAGAAATGGATACAGCAGTAGAGAGGGAGGTTCACTGCCTGGATGGGAGTTTCCAGCCCATCCCAGCTTTTCTCCATCCCATGGGAGCTGGACACATTCCCTCCGATGGCTCTGGGAGTCCTAGTGCCTTTCCAGCACTTTGTGCTTTGTTTTTCTCTCCGTGCTGTGCCTTCCTCTGGAAACAAAGGGATGTTTGCATTCCAGTGTGACGCTTCCCTTTCTTCCCTGAGTGCACGGGATAATTACAGTGCCTTGCACTAATTGATCCATTATTAGCGATAATTCTGATTTACACCGTGCTTTAGGAAGGGGCATTTCTGTGGCAGAAGTGATGCTCTAATGTCACGCTCCGCAGTGACTTGTGATGTGTCACCTCAACTCCCGTGAGCTGCTCGTGGGGGAAACGGGTTCACTTTTATTTTTTTGTTAAAAACCAATCTTTTGCAAGAACCATCTGGCTGCTAAATTCTCCTCCCGGAGCTGTGCGGTTTGCTGGGAGTTCATTTGCGTCTTCAGCTACTAAAGAGGAAGTAAAAGTGACTGATTAGTCTGAGACTGGGACCATTCACATCAAAGTGACAGATTTTGTGAGCTGGATTTGGGGAAGTGTTTAAAACTGGTGTGTTTTCATTAAATTTTGAAGACTGTGGGCAGAACTGTGCTCTCGGCGCTGCAGCTCAGCGCTCAGCCCTGCACCCTGGGTTGTTATGTCATGGTGAATTGTGGGGCTGTTCAAATTTGCCTCTGCTTGTTTGATGACTTTAAATATTGATTTTAATTGTGCGTCTTTCTTAAGGCTGTGAGTGATGGTGGGAGCCACGGACAATAAGCCCTGTGCACAACACAGCCACGTGCACCAGGAGCTGGGAACTCAGCCTGGCTCTTCAGCAGAGGGGAGGGAGAGGAAAGGAAAATATCTTTGGAGGCCACAATTCAGCTTTCCCTGCTCCTGTGGGGGCTGTCAGGGATGTGCCATGAGCTGCTGGGCAGGTTGGGCTCTCAGAAGCCTTTTGGGGGTGCTGGGATAAGGCTGGGAGGGCTCCACACCCTCCCCTGGACCAGAGGGGTCTTTGGAAAGCCTAAGAGCAAATCCGGACTTTGGGAACGTGGGATTTGTCTCTGCAGAGAGAAATGGTCACCTGGAAACCACCGGGACCTGTAGGACTTGCACTACAAGGATCTGGAGGGACAGGACCCAGGGAATGGCTCCCCACTGCCCCAGGGCAGGGCTGGATGGGATATTGGGAAGGAATTGCTCCCTGGGAGGGTGGGCAGGCCCTGGCACAGGGTGCCCAGAGCAGCTGGGGCTGCCCCTGGATCCCTGGCAGTGTCCAAGGCCAGGCTGGACATTGGGGCTTGGAGCAGCCTGGGACAGTGGGAGGTGTCCCTGCCCATGGCAGGGGTGGCACTGGATGGGCTTTGAGGTTCCTTCCCACCCAAACCGTTCAGGGATTCTGGGATTGCACATCCCTGTGGCACTGGCATGTTTTCAGGAGCAGTGGGAGCTGTGGAGGGAGCAAATCCCTCTTCCTGTGCCCAGGTTCCTTCCCAGGCACACATCCTCATGGACCTGGCCCTGATCAATGCTCTCCATGGCCGTGCAAACACGGTTAGCATTGGCTTTACACTAGAGGGCTGTCTGTCCCTTTCCCTTTGGATCGCAGTCCGTGTGCTGGGAATGTTCCTATCCACAGGATCCCTCAGTTTGACAGCATCCCGTCCTGTCCTGGGGCATGTGCTGCAGGCTGGTGTTTGCTGCTCAGCCCTGCTCTCTGTGCTGCTCAGAACATCCCTGCCCTGGGCTGGAGGCACTTTGGAGCTGTTTGCCCAGGTGAAGTGGGGCTCTCTGGCTCTGTCCCCCTGGCCAGCTCAGCAGGAAGCAGCAGTTTCCAAACAGGTTTCCTTCCCCTGCTGTTTTTCCAGGCCCCTTTTGCTGTCAGGAGTAGAGCAGTCAGTGCTAGCACAGGGATGCTCTGGGCTGAAAGAGATTTGGGAGCTACTGCCTGAAAGTTCAGCTGGGACAGCTCCTCTGGCTCTCCTGTCACCTGCAGGACTGGGACCTCTGTGGGGACATTGCCACCATGAAGGACACTTGCTTTGGTCGACAGCTTTCAAGGAATCACAGAATATCCTGAGCTGGGAGGGACCCACAGGGATCATCCAGCTCAGCTCCTGGCCCTGCCCAGACACCCCAACAACCCCACCCTGCGCATCCCTGGCAGCGCTGTCCAAACGCTCCTGGAGCTCTGGCAGCCTCGGGGCCGTGCCCATTCCCTGGGGAGCCTGGGCAGTGCCCAGCAGCCTCTGGGGGAAGAACCTTTCCCTGCTCTCCAGCCTGAGCCTGTCCTGGCCCAGCTTCCTGCTGGTTTGATTTAATTGATTTGTTTAATTCTATCCCCACTCATTTTTAGCTCAGGTAAAGATGGAACCAGCTGAGGTTGCCTTTGCCTGACAGACCTGGTTTGAATTGAGGCCTGTCATTAAACCAGGCTGCCTGCCTGGAGAATTCCAGCCCCAAACACAACCCCTCAGTGACTCCCATGTGCCTCGTGCCAACTGCATTTGTGACACGGTTTTTCCTGTTCCTGGATGCCTGAGCAGTCAAGGTTTGGCTCAGTTTGGGCAGGAGTGGCGATAATTGAGAGCAGCAAAGTCCCTGAACCCTGCCCAAGGGTCTGCCCCAGTGAGGAGGGCTGGTAGGAGTGGGGGAACCAGCTGGGGTGGCCAGGAGCAAGTGGAGGGGAGGCACTGGTGGCACTGGGAGCGCTCTGGGGCCGTGTCCAGCACACACCGAAGTGCAGAGGACGGTTCTTTGGCACGATTTATGAACTCCAGGCACTTCTCTCCCTCCCTCAATTTACCCCCAATGTGTCCTGAAGGAGAGGGGTTAATGATGGTGGTGGCAGTGGCACTGAGTGGTGGCACTGACCCCAGTGATGGTGGTGGGACACTGCTGGGCCATGGCGAGAGGGATCCAGTGTTGGACCTGCTCTGCATCCACCCCACCCATGGCTGGGACAGGAGCAGGAGCAGCAGTGGGAGCAGCTGGGACCTGCTGTCACCTGGGCTCAGGACAGCGATGTCCCTGGGCCGAGGGTCCGAGACGGGCCCCTCTGCTGCTCAGGGGTCACTGCTGCAGGCAGCATCGCCTGGCTGTCCCTGTCCCTGTCACCCAGGGCATAGCTGGCTCTGGGCAGGCAGGAGGGCACCACCTGAACCCTCCTGGCACAGAGCTGCTGTGCCCTGCCCATGTGCCAGCCAGGCAGGGCAGTTCAGGAATCACAGAAACATGGAATGGGTTGGGTTGGGAGGGACCCTAAAGCCAGTGCCACCCCTGCCATGGACAGGGACACCTTCCACTATCCCAGGCTGCTCCAAGCCCCTTCCAGCCTGGCCTTGGACACTTCAGGGCTGGGGCAGCTGCCCGGGCTGGGTTCATGGGCTGCATCACTCACCCCACCCTGCTCCCCTGCCTTTACACAACTCCGTGCAGAGCTGCTGAATCCCCCCTTGGCTGGGTCCATTTCAGGCCACAAAATGGATTTTAGCCCTTCTGGGTGGGAAGCAAAGGGATTCTGCCCTCCCTGGGGCCGCAGGCTCAGCTCCTGCAGGCCTTGATGTGTCAGGTTTGAACCTCAAGTTCCAACATCAGGGGGTGAAGTGAGAGGAGACTTCAGCTGGGCTTGCAGGCAGAGCCTGGCTGGGGGCTGTGGCTTCATCTTCAGGTGACATCCAAGGTGACATCCTTGGGTTTCATGTCACCCACAAGCCCACGAGCCATTTCTCCCCGGCTTTTACCAAGACCCAGTTTCTACCACAACACACATTTTGCTGCTGAGGCTCTGAGGGCAGTGTGGGGTCTGGACATCAGACAGTGCTTGTTTAAACATCATCCCCACTATTCCAGCACTATTCCTGTTTTCCTGAGGCTGCACCCTCTGCTGGGTGCCCCAAGCCCTGGGAAGGGGCTCTGTGAGGGGCTGGGGGTGCTGCTGGCCCGGGATCGTGTCCAGTCCCTGTCCCCTTCTCTCCCAGGCTGGAAAGGAGCTCCAAGGCAGCAGCACGGCCAAGGAGAGACATTTGTACCAGTGGCACAATAAATGAGCCCGAGCTGCCTCCGGGGAGGAGCCCAGGAGAGCCTTTCCTTGGCCATGGCTTTCAGTGGGAAATGCTTTGCTTTCGTTGTGTTTATTTTTGGCTTTCCTGGAGTTTCTCAAGGCTTACAATTAATCCTGAGCTTTGGGGTGGCCAGCTGGGCTGTGGGGACAAAGTCAGCCTCAGAACACCGGGTTTGGTCATTTCCTGGGGACCTCAGATTTACTGGGAGCTTGGAATAGCTTAACCTGGGGACACCTGGGGCATGTGCAGAGTGCTTTGGATGGAGAGACAGCTGGGACAGGGGAAGGTGTCCCTGCCCATGGCAGGACGGTTGGAATGGGCAGGTCTTTGGGTACCTTCCAACCTAAACCATTCAGTGACTCTGTGATTCCATGACTCTGTGGTTCTATGATTCCATGATTCTGGGGCTCTGTGATTCCATGAGAAGAGGTCCCTGTGGCTGCAGCCTGCACAGGGAAGGCAGTGGAGAAGCCCCTTGGCTCTCCCCCATCAGCTGGACAGGGAATGTGCTCTGCCCTGGGAGAGGCAGCGGCTGGGCCATTGCTGCTGGGAGAGAAGGGACCCAAATGTGAGTCACTGGGTGCCCGGGCTGGTGGCACCTTGGTAGGGAGGTGTGCATGTGTCAGAGCTGGGCCTGCCCCTTGCCAGGGACACCTGGCAGGTTCCTGCACCAGTGGATGGTGACAGGACAAGGGGGATGGTTTTAAACGAAGAGAGTGGTTTAGATTGGATGGTACAAAGTTCTTTGTGCAGAGGGTGGGCAGGCCCTGGCACAGGGTGCCCAGAGCAGCTGTGGCTGCCCCTGGATCCCTGGCAGTGCCCAAGGCCAGGCTGGACATTGGGGCTTGGAGCAGCCTGGGACACTGGAAGGTGTCCCTGCCATGGCAGGGGTGGCACTGGATGGGCTGCAAGGTCCCTGCCAGCCCAAACCATTCCATGGTTCTGTGATCCTGTTTTTATTGTCATGAGACCCCCCCCAGCTCAGCCTGTGCCTGCTCCAGCGCTGCTCCCTGCACGGCTTCAGGGGACATGCTTTGGGAGGGAGCCCTGATGGATCAGCTGCAGGACTGGCAGGAGCTGTGCTGGCATCCCTGGGACTCCCTGCCCTGCGTAGGCTCTGCTTTGGCGCTGGATGTGCCCTCTGACACATTCCCTGCCTGCCTTTTGAGCTTGTTCCATTGGCAAACGTGCACAGGGTGCTGGCCGAGGCAGCTCCTGGGTGCTGTGCCCTCTGATCCCTCCTCTTGCTGCAGCTGGGATGGACCCTCTGGCACTGTTGGGGCTCTGTTGGTCTCACCTGGGTTTCTGAGTGTTTCTGACTTGCTCCTCTCCTCCTAAAATTAAACCTTCACTGTGGCCCATCTGAGCACGACTCCCTTGCCCTTCCCTGCTGCTGAAGCCACCCTGAAGGCTCTGTGTGGGAACAGCAATGTGAAAGCTCCTAAAAGCTCTGCGGGATGAGCCTGGGAGTGTTCCCCCCATGCTGGTGGGGGATGTGTGCAGCGTGGCTGTGCCGGCGGTGGGGTCACTGGGAGGGGCAGGAGATCCAGCCCTGCTGTCCGGACAATGCTTTAGTGAGGGGCACACAGGGGCCACGGGCCAGCAGCCCCCCCACCACCTCCCCTGCGTGTGACAGGGGTGAAAATCAGCATGGGATGGGCACACAGCTCGTGAAGGGGAATGGGCCACGGCTTGTCTGTCACCCAGGAGGGACAGGAAAATCAGGGACATGGCTCTGAAACAATGAAACAAATGCTGAACACAGGGCAAGGACAGGCTCTGCCAGGCACCTGGGCTGTGGTCAGCACTGCATGGGCAGCGTGTGAACTCAAGGGTTTGGAGCTGGTGAAAGGCCTCTCCTTGTCCTCCCTCCTTCTCCTTCTCCTTCTCCTTCTCCTTCTCCTTCTCCTTCTCCTTCTCCTTCTCCTTCTCCTTCTCCTTCTCCTTCTCCTTCTCCTTCTCCTTCTCCTTCTCCTTCTCCTCCTCTCTGATGTGTGTGAGGAGGAAATGGAAGGTGTAGATGTAAAGTGGTGCCTCTCCCTTGGAGAATTATGGTTCCTTCCATCCCCTTCTCTCCCAACAGACCCAAAATGCTGAGGTCACACGGGGAGTTTGGCATGGGCAGGGCTCACAGGGGCTGCAAAGGGAGACAGAACAAGGGGACAGTGTACAGGAGGCAGGCTGGTGACAAATGGCACAGGAGGGCGTTCCGTGAGCAGGAGAGGCCTCCTGAGCTCCAAGTCCACGGCAGGTGCAGCAAGGGCCACATGTTTCTATTTTCAGGAGACCATCCAGCATCCAGCCTGCAGCTCTCCCACCTCTGGCCGGGCTTGGAGAGAGTCCTGCTCCCTGTGGGAATGCAAGCAAGGGTCATCACCAGTGCCCACCAGAGCAGCTCCTCCTGCAAAACCAGCAGCTGGTGCCCTCTGCCCCTCTGGGGACCCTGTTTTCTCCTCAGGTGACAGTTCTGGGCTCAGGGGTATCCCCAAACCTGCTCCCTCTCAAGCACTGCCACCTCAGTTTGTGTTCCAGAGGAGCTTCCAAGGAGCTGAGACTGGGAAGGGGGATCCCTCAGGGCATAACGCAAACGCCTGGAGGAGCAGCCAAGGCTTGGGAAGCAGTGGTGATAGGAAATGATGGATCTGGAATGCTCTTTTAACAGTTTGGTGGTGCCAAAGGATTGAAGGATGGGCTCCGTGAACCTGGAGGTCTTGTCCAACCTCAGTGACCCCGTGGTTCTGTGACTGGTGCTGAGCTGGGGACCCTCTGCACCTCCCCCAAGGGGCTCTCGCTGAGCCTGAGTCCTGTCCTGGAGAGCCCTCCTTGCTTAGCCAGAGCCAGCCCTTCCCACCCTTCCTTCCCTGCTGGGTGATTCACTCGTGGATCGTTCACCTGGATTTGTAACCACTCCGGGAGGTGTTGAATGGGAGCCTCGTGCTGAGCCTGGGGCCCTTGGAGCTCTGCTGGGGAGGTTTCTGTGGCCTCCCTGGGCACCCTGCGGTGCTGCAGTCCCAGGGACACAGCTGGAAGCAGATGCTGTGTTAGCAAATGCAGAGGTGGCTCCATGGCCCTTCCCAGGGTGCAGCCACACTGTCCCTCACAGGGGGACAAGGAGGTGATGGTGGCTTCCCCCTCCCTGCCCTGGGCTGCTCTACAGAGGCAGGGTCACAGCTGTGTCCCCTCCTTTGCTTTGCTCCCTCCCAGAGCCAAAGGCCGCTGTGGAGAGCCACGGAATCATGGAATCCTTAGGGCTGGGAAAGTTCCCCAGGACCATCAAACCCAGCCTGTGACCAACACCCCCATGGCCACCAAATCATATTGTGAAGTGCCACGTCTGCTCTTTTCTTGAACACCTCCAGGGATGGTGACTGCAGCCTGTTCCAGGGCCTGACCCCTCTTTCAATGGAGAAATTTTCCCTGATTTCCAACCTGAACCTCCCTTGGTGCAGCTTGAGGCCGTTTCCCCTTTCCCTCTTGCCCAGGAAGGTGCCTGGTGCCACCTGAACAGGTCCCTGAGCCCTGCTGGCACAGGCTGTTGGTGCCCCCGTGCCCCAGGCTGGCAGCAGTTCCTCCTGGATGTCTGCCTGGCTCTTTGGAGCAGCACAGGGAATATGCAAATTTAACCTTTGAATTTACTGCGCTGTTCTTTTCCTGGGAAATGTCACTGGGGGCACCAAGCTGGGATCGCCTGCTCCTGGGACTGGGGGAATGAGCATCAGTGGCGTGTGCCTGGTTCCTGGGGATGATCCGGCATGGAGCTGGCTCCTCCAGGGAGCCTTCAGTGTTCTGGGAGCAGTGGGAGCTGCCCTGCCCTGCCCTGCCCTGCTGTCAGCAGGGATGGGATGGGATGGGATGGGATGGGATGGGATGGGATGGGATGGGATGGGATGGGATGGGATGGGATGGGATGGGATGGGATGAGGATGGGATGGGATGAACACTCTGGTGACCGGAGCCAGCTCCTGAGTGGCAGAGGGAGGGTTGTGTCCTCGTGTCCCCATGGCTGGGGGCAGTGACACATCTGCTGCTGCTGGGAGAGGCTTGGAAGCCAGTGCCATGCTGGGGAGGCTCCTGTGCTCCATGGATGGATCCAGAGGGTGCTGCTGCGGCAGAGGGAGCTCCCTGTCTGTGTGGAGAGAGGAGGGGAATCGCAGCTGGCAGAGCTGGCAGTGGCTGATGGGACCATCCCAGCCCAGCCCAGACTGAGATGAAGGGTTGAGTTTCCTGGGAGGCACCTGTGGGACAAACAAAGGCGTGATTGAGGTGGGGGCAGGAGTGACTGTGGGAAAGAGAGGAATTTCAGCACCGGTATAACCAAAGCCTTTATCAACACCCCTGGAGGGCTTTGCTCTGGCTGCAGGACCATCCCAGGGCAAAGCCTCTCCTGCCACATCAGCTCTGTGGCTCCTGGCAGCTCCCACCAGGGTGGATGTGCTGATGTCCACAGCATTCCCACCATTCTCATGGAATAATTCCATGATTCCACTGAGGAGCAGCTGAGGGAGCTGGGAAAGGGGCTCAGGCTGGAGCAAAGGAGGCTCAGGGGGGACCTTGTGGCTCTGCACAAGTCCCTGACAGGAGGGGGCAGCCGGGGGGGTCGGGCTCTGCTCGCAGGGAACAGGGACAGGAGGAGAGGGAACGGCCTCAGGCTGGGCTGGGGAGGGGCAGGGTGGATAGTGGGAACATTTCTTTATGGAAAGGGTGCTCAGGCCCTGGCACAGCTGCCCAGGGCAGTGCTGGAGTCCCCATCCCTGGAAAAGCTCAGAAAGCTGTGTGAATGTGGCACCTGGGGACATGGGTTAGTGGTGAGTGTGGTGCTGCTGGGTTAGGGGTTGGACTCAACAATCTCAGAGGTTTTTTCCAACCCAGACAATTCTGTGATTCCCAGTGGGCTGTGCCAGCTCCAGCCGTGGCTTTGGGCAGGCAGAGCACACCTGGAGAGCTCAGGGTGGGTGGCCCTGGTGCCGTGTCCTCTGCAGAGCGACTTCAGCTGCCACTTCGGGTCTGTCTCTGTGTGGGACAAATGCTTGGGGTCAGCAGGGCCGGAGCTCTCCAAGGACAGGCCAAGACTCTCCCCTAGGAGCAGCATGGGCAGCTCTGGGCCAACAGCACCCTGGAAAAGCAGAGCAGGATCCTGAAAAACCAGAGCAGGTGCCAAAATGAGCAAGGCAGGAGGTCCACGTGGTGGGTTCCAACAGGAGAACAGATTCATTTCCCAGCTCCCAGAGGGGATTTGGGAAGCAGTAGAGAGTAAATAAGGGATTGGAAGCAATGACAGATGCCTTGGAGGTGCCCTTCCGAGCAGCCTGAGCTGTTTGGGATTGCACTCACACCTCCAGAGGCTCTGGGAGGAGCGTGGGGCCCTGTGGATCCCTGGATCTGCTGTGCTCCTGGTCTTTGGCTGCTAATTAGGAGAAGGTCGGAGCTGTGCTATGTGTGCTGCAGTTCTGTACGGTCAGATAAGAGCAATCACAAATCCATCACAAGGTGTAATCAAGGCAGTGAAACAAAGGGAGTAGGGCAGGATCCACATGGCAGAGCTGCTGCTCTCACGGTTCATCAGCGATTTCCAGAGCCCTTGGATCTGCCAGATCATGGAATATTCTGAGCTGGAAGGGATCCACAAGGATCATCGAGTCCAGCTCTGAAGTGAAGGGCCCATGCTGGCATCGAACCTTGGTGTTATCAGCACCAGCTGAGCCCACCCTGGGGCCGGGAAAACATCCCAGGCTTTGTCCCGGCAGTGGGGAGGGGAAGATGGGAACAGGGCAGGGATGGGTTTCCCTTCCTGTGCAACCTGAGAGCGCCTGGCCAGTGGTGGTGCCTGGGGACAAGGGGCCCTGCACCAGAGCAGGGACAGCCCGGCCCAGGCCAGGCAGGCTCTGCAAGGTGTTGGATTTTTTACACAAAGGGGAATGGCCCCAAATGCAGCTGGGGATTGGAGCATTTGCTGCTCACAGCAGCGGCTGGTGTGGAACATTCCCTACCCAGCTGGGAGCATGGCCTGCGACATCCATAGGATTATCCTGGGCCTATCCATAGGAAACCGTGAGAACCAGGTCAGCTTTTTAATGCCTGAGAGAAGAACCTCATCCCAAAGATGTGAGCAAAGTTCATCCCTCTCTTCATGCAAACCATTTTAAGGAGCACCTTTAAGCTGTGATTATGGCTGGGGATGGCCAAGGCCTGATTTATTCTTTACTCAGAGGGTGGGGAGGCCCTGGCACAGGGTGCCCAGAGCAGCTGGGGCTGCCCCTGGATCCCTGGCAGTGCCCAAGGCCAGGTTGGGTGGGGCCTGGAGCAGCCTGGGATAGTGGAAGGTGTCCCTGCCCAGGGCAGGGGTGGGTCTGGATGGGCTTTAAGGTCCCTTCCCACCAAACCTTTCTGTGATTCCATGTTTCTCTCCTCACTGGCTAACTGGGATCTGAACTGGCCCAAGCACTGGATCAGTTCCTTGACCCCTGGAGCAGCTTTGGACTTTGTATGGGCCTTGACCAGAAGTGTCTCCCTGGTGTGGGACACCCCTTCCTGGTCAAGTTTTCCTGAAACCAGCAGTGGCACACAGAGTTGCCACCATATCCACATCTCCTGATTAAAGCTCCCCTCTGTGAAAGGTACTCCTCATTCCTTAAAAAGAGAGGACCCTCAAGGGGTTTGAGCTGCAGGTGTGGTCAATCCACAGCTGCCAGAAGGAGGTGGGTGCCTGGGTGGGACACTCAGGTCCCCAGCTGTGGTGGGATCATGTCCCTGGAATGCTGTGCCAGGGGAGTATCCTGATTTTACTCAAGCTCTCCCAATTCCCGTGTCGGCACTGGTGGTGCAGCTCCTTCAGAGCAAGAAGGGAGTTGTTCCCTTGCTCGGTGGGCTCAGAGGCCTGGATGTCCCTGACGCTGTGGCTGACCCTGACAAGGTGATTTTGGAGCTCCTTGTGCAGAGCTCCTGTCCAGGCTCCCTGTGTGCCCCCAGGCTGTGTCCCTGCTGTGTGACAAGGGTCTGGTGCTGAGCTCAGGGACCAGCAGGGCTAAAGGAGACCTTGCCAGGCACAGAGACAAAATCTAAGCAATCCCCAGGTAACATCTGAGGGCCCTGGCAGCTCCAGACCGGCAGTTTCTAGAACAGACTCTCCTCTTCACCTGTCCTGGGGCAGGAAACTGCTCTGTCCCCTGCTGCCTGTGCCCCTCAGGAACCCCCGTGTCCATCAATGCCCATTCCTGTCCTTGCACCCTCTCCTGAGCCTGTCCTGGGGGAGCTCGTGGTGCTTCCAGGTCCCGTGCAAGGACGTTCAGTGGCTGTGAGTTTGTTCCTTAAGGACAGAGCTTGGACCTTGGAACGTGGCCCGGAAATAGCGAAATACCCAAATTGCTGTGCTTTTGTAAAAAGGCTGTGTCTGCTGTGAGGCTTCCCTGTCTCCAGGGGTGTCTGAAGGAGCAGGGGCTGAGTGCTGAAGGCACTCACAGGTTCCTCTCCAGCTGTGCTGCCCTGGCTGTCCCCAGCTGCTCCCCACAGCTGTGTGACACACCAAGTGCCATGTCCCTGTCCCAGCAAGGGGGTCCCAGGGGGTCACCCCAGCCCACCTCTGTGGGCACCTGTGCTAAAGCTTTCCAGCCACCACTGTCACAGAGCCATGGAATGGGTTGGGTGGGAAGGGACCTTGAAGCCCATCCAGTGTCACCCCTGCCATGGGCAGGGACACCTCCCACTGTCCCAGGCTGCTCCAAGCCCCAGTGTCCAGCCTGGCCTTGGACACTGCCAGGGATCCAGGGGCAGCCCCAGCTTCTCTGGGCACCCTGAGATTCCATAATGGATGGACCAATTCTCTGGCATTCAGCTGAGGAAGGACAAATGATGGGGGAGCCAATTCCTGGCTTGTCCATGCAGAGGCACCTCCACAGGGATCAGATCTCCCTGTGCAGCATCCCGTGGTGCAGGAATGGGAATATCTGATTCCCAGCCAGCCACATGTGCATGGAGGATGGTGGGGTTCCCATATCTGATCACATGTTGTGATTACACAAATCCAAACCTGGCAGACATTGGAGAGGGACAATTTACAAGGGAATGTACAGACACAACACAGGGAATGGCTTCCCACTGCCAGAGGGCAGGGCTGGATGGGATATTGGGAAGGAATTGTTCCCCCTCTGAGGGTGGGCAGGCCCTGGCACAGGGTGCCCAGAGCAGCTGTGGCTGCCCCTGGATCCCTGGCAGTGTCCAAGGCCAGGCTGGACATTGGGGCTTGGAGCAGCCTGGGACAGTGGGAGGTGTCCCTGCCCATGGCAGGGTGGCACTGGATGGGCTTTGAGGTCCTTCCCAACTCAAGCCAGTCTGGGATTCTGGGATTTTGAGCTCCTGAGCTCTGGGGCAGAGCTGTTGCTTCCCAAATTCCTTCAGGAGCAAACATGAGCTGCTGGTGCACATTGGAGCTGCAGCTGGAAAGGGAACAGCAGAAGGTTCAGATGGCACTGCCTGTATTCCCATTCCAGGGAGAAGCGTGTCCTGGTGTAATTGCCCGGCTTAGTTGGAAAAAACCCACTGTAGTTCCTAGAAATTCAATATCAAAATGACTGCGTACGACCCTCTGCGGATTAATTTTGAGGGGAGAAGAAGAATGAGGAATTTAATGCTCCCTCTAATGAATGTCAATCTTCCCTCTTAATGAATAGGAATCACAGTTTGCTGCACATTGTTGGGAAATGAAAAGCATCCAACATTCCATTCACTTTCTTCTTTTATGCCTTTCCCTTTCTTTCTTTTCTGCCCTCTTTGAGCGAGATAATGCTGTGCACAGCAGATGTGAACGTTCATTTGTGAGCGCGGAGGATTTTTATCTCTCCCTGTACAAGGCAAGGCTTTCCTTCAGCTGAGCTTTGTAAAATTTCCTGTGCAATCCGAACACTGCTACAGAGCTGGATCCTCCACAGCCAGGTGGGGTGGGGTTTTTCTGTCCCTCCTGGAGGAAACCATCTCGAGAATTCAAAGCAGAGCTTCCCCAGCATGTCCTTGATGTGTTCACCGCTCTCAGTGGCAGAGCCCCATCCCATTGCTTCCTGAGCCCTTCCCTTGCCAGAGGGATCCCCCAGGGCTGATCCCAAGGGGGAGTTTCCAGCAGGACCTCTGGATTTGGAAAGGCTGGTGTGGTTAGCACGGGGCAGTCTCCTCCAGGCTGAGGAGCTGGGCAGGAATCCGGGGTTTCCAGCAAGGAGAGGGGCAACTCCCCAGCACTGCCCAGCTCCGTGGGCCTCAGGACCCGGGTCTGGGAGAGAGTGGATGATCCAGGAGCTCTGGAGGAGCACAGCATCTGGATTTCTGCAGGGGGAGCGAGGATTCTGTGGAGCAGCAGAGCCCTCGGTGTGCCAGGAGCCCTCCTAGTCCTTGTCCCACTCCATGGCAGCTCCATCCCTGTGGGAGAACCACAGATCAAGGGATCTCCTGGGAACTGCTGAGCTCCTGGCTCAGCTCAGCTCAGCCAGCCTGGACATTTGCCCTTCTCCATGGCTCTGTTTGCATCTTGGGGATATCTCAGACCTTGGGGACAGTCTGAGGACACCACAGGCCCTGGCACTGGAGGCAGCAGCGCCTGCTGGGGCTGCCAGGAGAAGGCTCTGTGGCTCTGCCTTCTGGGGCCTTGGGGGGCAATTGGGGTGTATGTGGACATTTGGGGTGTATATGGGGGCTTTGGGGTGTATGTGGAGGTTTGAGGTGTACGTGGAAGCTTTGGTGTGTATGTCAAGATTTGGGGTTTATGTCAAGGTTTGGGGTATACACGGAGGCTTTGGGGTCTGTGTGGAGGTTTAGGGGGTATGTGAGGGTTTGGGGGTGTATGTGAAGGTTTGGGGTGTGTGTGGAGGTTTTGGGGTGTCTGAGGTGTGGGAGCACACACAGAAGGCCCCTCGTACCATTCCCAGCCCCAGAGCTCAGACACGAAAGGGATGAGTGGGTGCAGGGAAGGGGAAGGGGAATTTTGAGGAGCAGTGGGGGGCTGAGCTGAGGGCTTGGCCCCATCATCCAGGAAGGAACCCCGGGAAATCCCTGGGAACGGATGTGTCGGCAGAGCCTGGGAGCACCCATGGCAGTCTGGCATCAGGAGCAGGGCCTGCAGGAGCTGGGGATCCGTGTGGCCGCGCCCTGTGATGTGGAGAGGGAAGAAGGCAGCTCCCCCAGGCAGGGGTGCTGTGCTGCAGCTGGAGAGGCCCCTGGCTGCCGTGTCCCGAGGGTCTGTAAGGGGTTTTCCGTCTGTTCTCCCTCATGTGCAGATGCCGGCTCCAGCTGAGCGGATGCCGGCTCGGTGTCAGAGGAGTTTAGAGTTCCACTGTTTTAAAATATTTATTAATGTGAAGATGTCGTTAGCACTTAAGCCGAGGCAATACAGTAGAGGTCTTTTTGCTGGAGTGGAAGTTAGTGATGCTGAAAAGCCATTAAGCTGTAAATATAAACTATATTAAGTGCTCAGGAGCAACCTTAAATATCCCTCCGCTGGTTGCTCTGCTTCTGCAAGGCTGAGTGTCTGCGGGGTGGATTATTCACAGAGAGCTCTCTGCACAGGGCCTGGCTCTGCCCAGCGGCTCTGAGAGGGGCCTGAGTGGATTTGCAGGTGTGATTTTTAGCTCAGGGATTGCTGTTCAGTGCCTGATATCCCCCAGAACCACGGGATACTCGCAGGGACAAGAAGGGAGAGTGTTCAACCCTGTCCAGCCTGGCCTTGGGCACTGCCAGGGATCCAGGGGCAGCCACAGCTGCTCTGGGCACCCTGTGCCAGGGCCTGCCCACCCTCCCAGGGAGCAATTCCTTCCCAATATCCCATCCAGCCCTGCCCTCTGGCACTGAGAAGCCATTCCCTGTGTCCTGTCCCTCCATGCCTTGTCCCAAGCCCAGCCAGACAGGATGAGTCCCGGAGAAGGGAGGCTGTGGGTGAGATTCCAGGATGATTGCTGTCCTTGGACATGGCTCACAGCCTGATGCATTCAGCCCCTGCTGAGAGGCTCCTTCCCTTCCACGTGGGCTCCTTGCCCAGGCTGGGATCAGCCCTGATCCTCCTGTCCTCGTGCATCCTCAGGCACAGGAGCTGGGATTTTCTCAGAAAGGGCTGCCAGAGCTCAGAGCCTGTGTCAGGGCATCCCATGATCGCAGTGGCTCTGAGCCCTCTCTCCATCCCTCTGCTCATGGGGCAGAGCTCAGGCGGGAGCAGGGGGGTGCTGGCCCTGACCTGTGCCCCCCCAGTGTCTGCTCAGCATCCTTTAAACCCTCCTGTGTCCAGGGTCCTGCTGCTGTGCCAGCCCCGCTCTGCTGCCCGGGCTGTGCCAAACCCTCTCATTTTGGGACCAGGGTAGGCCACGGGATGCTCCAAGGGCTGGAGCCAGGCTGGGAGAGCCTGGAGAGGAGAAGGCTCTGGAAAGAGCTCAGAGCCCCTTGCAGGGCCTAAAGGGGCTCCAGGAGAGCTGGAGAGGGACAATTTACAAGGGAATATACAGACAGGACAAGGGGGAATGGATTTCCACTGCCAGAGGGCAGGGCTGAATGGGATATTGGGAAGGAATTGTTCCCTGGGAGGGTGGGCAGGCCCTGGCACAGGGTGCCCAGAGCAGCTGTGGCTGCCCCTGGATCCCTGGCAGTGTCCAAGGCCAGGCTGGACATTGGGGCTTGGAGCAGCCTGGGACAGTGGGAGGTGTCCCTGCCCATGGCAGGGGTGGCACTGGATGAGCTGCAAGGTCCCTTCCAGCTCAAACCATCCCATGATTCTGTGATTCCATGGATTTCGTTAACCCCAGGAGCTGTTGGGCAGCCTGGCCATGCAGACCCTGCTTCCCTGTGCTGTTGGACACGTCCTTTTGTGCTCCAGCCTAAGGCTGGCACTTGATTTAGTAAACTCCCTGCACCCAGGAGAGCTCACATTTCAATCTTTAAAACCAACCTGAATAAAGATTGCAGAAGTAAGGAGCCCCTGCTCTGGCGGCTGAGAGCATGGAGTGATATGGATTTCTTAGGCAATTAAATTGCACATAATAGAGTAACTGGATTGTACAAATTTAAAGAGCACCTGGAATATGCAGGCATATTCTGAAATTTCTAATCTCATATTTCAGCTCTAGCCCATTAATCTGTCATATTTAAGGCCTTTATTTCATTCTCTTCACACTGCTCTAGAGTTGGGATATTGCTGGGAAATGCAGCTCTTCCATGTTCACCTGGATCTCCTGTTCTGCTCCTGGGGCCATGGCATGAGCACCTTTACCTCCTCACATCCCGTGCTCAGCATCCTGGTGTTGTGAGGAGAATGGAGCAGGGCTGGGACAGTGCTTGGGGATGGGAGCACCATCAGCAGGGACAGCCCTTCCTGGGGAGAGGGCCTGCAGCCTCATGTCACTGTCCCCATTCCCAGCCAGCCCAGCCCTGACTTTTCCCTTCTTCCCATTCCCTGGCAGCTCCTCCGAGCCAGCCCCGAGTGCTGCGCACTCCCAGGACAGGCTGCAGTGTGTAATCCCCCTCCTTTGGGCAGCTAATACGGGAGTGCCGGCCCTGCCCCACCACTCAGCTCCATGCTCACCCCTAAGCTGCTTTCAGGGTCAGGTGGGCAGCAGCGGGATCCCGCTGGAGAGGGAGGATGCTCCATGCCTGTGCTGGGATCCAGGAATGTCAGCAACCAGAACTGCTGCTTATTCCTGATTATTTGAGCTCTGAGATGCATCCAGTGGGATCTGGGCCCTGAGTTTGGGGAGGATCCAGGGGAACACCTGAGGAAGAGGAAATCAAGCCCTGGCACAGCTGCCCAGGGCAGGGTGGGGTCCCCATCCCTGTGGATGTGACACTTGGGAACATGGGGTAATGATGGCCTGAGGAGTTGGAATTGGGGATCTCCGAGGGCTTTTCCAGCCTTTCTGATTCCATGATGGTTTGTTTTCTGCCCCCCGTGGTGTGGCAGCAGTGTCTGTGCCTGTCTCACCTCCATGGGGGCCCTTTCCTGCCTGAGTTACAAATTGCCGGGGTGAAACATTCCAAGTGTCCCAACCGTAGGAATTCCACGGCTGCTGAAGGCCCAGCAGGCTCCATGGCTGGCAGGTGGGTACCCCGTGGATTTGTGGGTTTGCAGCTTTTGGGTCACAAAGTTATCTGGGAGATTTTTTCCCTTTACAAATCCCAAGACCATCCCCAGCTTTCCCCCAGAGCCCTGGGATTCCCCTGGGGGTGCTGAGGCAGTCCCTGGAGTGGTTCTGTGCACACCTGCAGCCAGTCCTGGGCTCTCTGCAGGCTTTGTTCCAGCAGAGGGAAGGGCTGAAGCCAGGGCTGTAACCCTGAGAGCTTTCAGGGGTAAAATAGACAGGAATTACAGCTCCTGTTCATTCCCAAACCACAGGCCTTGTTTCTCCTGAGCCTGTGACAGCTGGGGCAGCCTCACCCTGTTGTCGCCGAGCTGCAGCAGCTGCCCTGGAAGGGGTTGTTGTGGTTCAGCCCCTGCCAGCCATGGGGCGGCCTGCACACCCCCAGCCCTGCGTTAGTCCTGCCCTTTTCCATAGGCATTGTGTCCGTAGGAGCACTGCACAGGATGGAATCTGGCCTGGGATTCCATCTGCTTGTAAAATCATAAAATCATGGACTGGTTTGGGTTGGGATGGACCTCAAAGCCCATCCAGTACCACCCCTGCCATGGGCAGGGACACCTTCCACTGTCCCAGGCTGCTCCAAGCCCCAGTGTCCAGCCTGGCCTTGGACACTGCCAGGGATCCAGGGGCAGCCCCAGCTGCTCTGGGCACCCTGTGCCAGGGCCTGCCCACCCTCCCAGGGAACAATTCCTTCCCAATATCCCATCCAGCCCTGCCCTCTGGCACTGGGAAGCCATTCCCTGTGTCCTGTCCCTCCATGCCTTGTCCCCAGTCCCTCTCCAGCTCTCCTGGAGCCCCTTTAGGCCCTGCAAGGGGCTCTGAGCTCTCCCTGGAGCCTTCTCCTCTCCAGGTGAGCACCCCCAGCTCTCCCAGCCTGGCTCCAGAGCAGAGAGGCTCCAGCCCTTGGAGCAGCTCCGTGCCCTCCTGTGGACTCCTCCAGCAGCTCCAGGTCCTTCCTGTGCTGGCCTCAGGTGGGGCAGCGGGGCAGAATCCCCCCCTCCCCTGCTGCCCCCAGTCACTGCTGATGGTGTTAAACAAGGCCCTGACAGTGACTGAGGGAGTTGGAACCGAGCTCAGCTGCATCCCAGACAGGTCCCAGGCTGCCCTGATAATTCCATGTCCCTGCCAGGCATTCCTGGGAAAAGCCTTTTGGGGTATCCCTGAATTAAGGCATCCTCGAAATGCTCTCTCTCGTTTTTGCCTCTGCTGGGGCAGGAGAAAGGTGGGGATTGGAGGTTTGGCTGCATCCCCAGGGTGGCTCTGGAAGGTCTGGGGAACAAGGACACAGGAGACAGAGGATTCAGGAGGCTGCGCCACACATCCCACCCTCCGTGGGGCATCCACAGAGGCCTCTGGGGCTCAGCATCTTTCCAGCCCTCTCTGATGCAGCCTCAGCTGCAGCTGCATCAGCATCAGCGTCTGGGAGCTGCTCTGAAACCCAGCCCGAGGGAAAAGAGGCAAAAACCTGACCCGTTTTTGTTTGCTGTGCACAGCCCAGGCTCCTTGGCTGCTTTAAGCTCCTGGCCTCGATTAGTAAAAGCTAAATTGTTTTTCTGTGGAATTGTTTGAGAGTAAAGAGAGGTCCGGGGTGTTAATTCGCTCTTTGTTTTTGCTAAAGGAACCACGGGGGGTTGGAGCCTGGCTGCTCCCTGAGCAAGGCAGGCAGGTTTGTGTTGGTTTGTTTGCAAAACAAAGTTTCAGGGATCGACTTTGCAGAGAAAAACGAGCCAGGATGGAAGAAAAGATGTGAGTGCTCTCTCAGGAGAGCTTTAAAAGCCTGCACACCTCGCAGATGCTTTAGAAATTCAGAGCTGACCCTGCTTGCTTTGTTTAAAAAAAATTAAAATATAAATAAAATTCTGCTGCACACCCCCCCTCCCCTCGGCTTTCTTTGTGAGGAACTTCTGACAGACTCGGAAATGCTCTGGCTGCTGAATAAATTATAAACCCCATCCTCGGGCAGAGGCTGCACAGCCAAAAGCAAATTAAATCCTCTTCAGTGCAATATCGAATGGAGACGTTTGCTTCAGTTTGATGATTGTGGATTCAGAGTATTTACCTTTTTCTCAGGCTGCTCAGGAGGGGAATCTCTGCCTGGGAGCCCGGCTGGGGAGGGGTGGGTGGGACAGGGCGTGTGATGCTCTCCAGAGAGAGGGCTCAGGAGCCTCTCCAAAGCCAGGAGAGCGCAGGTGCCTGGGCTGGGCTGTGGGAGGGCTCCTGGGAATCCCTTGGGATGGGGTCCAGGGTGCTGCTGGGTCTCCTCGGAGCAGGGATAGGCTGTAGGGAGATGGAGCTGTCACACAGACCCTTGGTGGCTGCTGTGCTTTGGGAGCAGCCAGAAGTGGCTCAGCAAAGATTTGGGAAGGTCTCGCCAGAGTGGTCCCCAAGGAGCCTCGCTGGGGGACACTTTGCAGCCCAGCCCTGTGGCAGTGACAGGAAGTCCCTGGGATGCCACACTCAGAGGGGGGTGCTGCTGTCCCTGTGCCTGCTCAGCATCCCAGCCATCCCAAATCCACGTGGGAGATGCTGCTCCAGGTCTGCTGAGCACTGAGCAGCCGCAGCAGCACCTCTGAGCTGGGTGTGAGCTCCTTCTGGGCACCCAAAGTGCAGAAATCAGGGGAAAAGTGGAGCCAGAGCTGCTCCAACTGTTCTCTTTCCCCACAGGTGACAGGAGAGGCAAGAGCCATAGGTTTCTACATTAAATGATGTAAGGATTTAACAGCACTTTATGCTGCAGTGCAATCCCAGCTTCATCCCCCTCCTGCCTGCTCCCTGCTCCCGGGATGTGCCACTTGCAGCTGGGTCTGGGCCCAGCCCGGTGTCAGCAAAGCTTTGAGTTTATAGGAAACATAAAGGAGAAGAGAATCCCGCCTGTATCTTCTCCACGAGCAGAGTCCCGTCAGAAATATTACAGATTGATCCGTATTTTATCTGGGAGGGAGGATGGCTCCTTAACATCATTAAGTAGTGACCTTTAAAACTCATCTTCTCCTGCCAGCCTGGTCAGGCAATGGATGGAGTGGAGACGGATGGCGGCGGTGGGGAATCAAATAAATTGTTTGCTGAGATCAGTGCGGGTGTGTTTGCAGTGGTGTGGAGGTCCCTGGGCCACTGTTCACTGTCTCTTTCTTTTTTACAGCAGAATAAATCCAGTTTGGTGCCCAAGATGAATTTTCAGGGCCATATGTCATGTTTTACACGGGGCTGACAGCTCAGATTGGGGCAGAATAATGGTGCCCAGCCCGAACTCACCTCGATGACTTTATTGGATTCCTCATCCCGGAGCAGATGAGCAGGCTGGGTTTGGGGAGTGTTTTCTGCTGGGAAGCTGATCCTACTTAGTTTCAGCTGTGACTGCTGGTGTGTGGTAAATGCTGCCAGGCTGGGTGCCAGCCCTGGACCCAGGCTGGGACATGCAGTGCTTCACACCGGGGTGCTCCAGGTCGGGCTTGGCCCCTTCACCCCTGCAGCTGCTTCCCCACAGCCTGGGAATGTGAAGGGGTCAATCCCACAGGGATCTGGGCCGGATTGTCTGGACCCTCTGAGTTTCTGGCAGCCCAGGGTGATGGGGATCTGCTCCCTCATACCCTGGCTGTGCTCTCCTGTGTTTGGAGCCCCTGCACGATCCTGGTGCTGGGAAAACAAGATTTCCTCAGGGATGAAAGCTGGATCATGGCTGGCAAGTGCTGCCCCACAGCAATGCCCTCATGCTCCTGGCTGTCACTTCCCAGCTCCTGCAACCGGGGGTAGTGGAAGGTGCCCCTGTGCCTGGCAGAGGGCTTGGAACCTTTAAGGCCCCTTCCAACCCAAAATCCATGATTCTAGGACTAATTGCTTGTGCAGGAGAAATTCCCAAGGAGAGGCAAGAGAAGAGTGGGAAGGAATGAGGTGAAAGTCAAAGGGCTGTAACTCCATAAGGGGTTTCAGCTGCCCCAGGGCAGTGGGGACTGGTGGATCCTGTTCCCATGGGGCTGTGGTCAAGGTTGTTATTCCTGGCATCAGCCTGGAGCTGGATCCAGGAGGGTAAATCCCAGTTTGGGTCTGTTTCCATTTGTGTTGCTCTCATCCCTGGGGCTCCCAGCACAGCCTGGGATGGTGTTTGGGATGTGGGGTGGAGGGGAGGATGGGACAGGGCAGAGGGAGCCCAGGCAGCCTTGGTGCAGCGAGAGTCAGCCTGGGGCTGGATGCTGAGCATGGACAAGGCACGAGGCCGCAGTGACCACTTAGCTCTGGTGGAGGATGAGGAGAGGCTCTGTGCTGGCCCAGCGCTGCCCCTGCTCCTGCCAGGGCACGCCTGAGTGTCATGGGAGGGTGAGGTGCTTCCAGAGGAGCAGGGAAGTGCTGCATCCTTTTTATGGCCCTTTCCTTGACCTCTGAGAGGCTGGCGAGGACTGAGAGCTCATTCTGTGCACTCGGTGAGACCGAACCAGGGGCACGGGGACAGAGGAGCTGCATCCCGAGGGGTGACAGGCCCTGCGAACAGCAGGAGTAGCTCAGACACCAGCTCAGCACTGGTCCCCTCTGAGGACAGGAATTGGGGGTTTTCCCAGGCCCTCAGCTGTTGGCACAGCTCTTCTGCACCCCTGGGCTGGGGCACGTTTGCCCCTTGTCCCAGGGCCGTGCTCCCAAGGGAAGTGAGAACAGAGTTCCCGTGTCCCCAGCGAGGATGTGCCTGACTTTGGGATGTCTTTGCAGACTCAGACAGCCCTTAAAGCAGAAGGTTACCCTAATTTATGGGCCCTGGATTTATGGGAGGTATATATCAAGGCACAGTGTAATAGCTTTCCTGTGGCCCGTCTCCGGGGGGGACATCCTGGAGTCTCTGGGAGCAGGGACAGCTGTGGGAACACTCACCGGTGTTGCTGCTGTAACTCCTTCACCTCAGCAGCAGGGAAGGGACAATCCTGCCACTACCCCAGAGTGCCCAAGGTGCTGATCCTGTGCTGGGAGGAAGCTGGCAGTGAGATCCAAAGCCCTTTGGCTTCTGGCAGTGAATGGGAAATGGAAGAAGGGGAGATTTCCCAAAGCTCAACCAAGACAACTCCCTGCTCTTCCTGCAGGACCCTCCTGCAGTGTCCTGTCCGTGCCCACCCTCTCTCCGTGCTCCTGACCCCACCATGGGCAGTTTGTCCTTCCTGGCCCTCCCTGCTGGTACCCAGAGCTGGTGCTGCTGCTGGGCTCTCTCTGCCTTCCGGCCCCTCTCTGCCTCCTGGCCCCTCTCTGCCTCCTGGCCCAGCCCTGGGGACCTGTCCCAAGGTGTCCCTTCAGGCACTGCCACCTCCCAGTGCTCCTGCCTGTGAAAACGGCCCAGGGTCCCTTGGTTCGTGGGACAGGCAGCAAGGGGCAGATTGGCTCCTGTTTCACTTCCCATTCCCAAAGCTCTCCTGAGCATCCTGGAGCCCTTGGGAGGGTGGGGATGGAGCTGTGGGGGTGACCTCTGTCCTCTCCCTGCCCCATGGTGCTGTGCCCGTCACCCACCCCCATAGGGAAGCCCCAGGGGCTGCCCTGGCTGGGGAGGTGCCAGGCAGGAGAGCTGAGCTGGAGGGGGCAGGGACCATCTGGGAACAGGGTGCCGGGGACATCCAGTGTTCAGCAGATAGGGATAGCAGGAATTCCTCTGGGAGCTGCTGGATGAAGCACCACATCCCAGTGGGAGCTGCTGGACTGGAGCTGGGGATGCCAGCAGCTGCTGGACACCACAGCAGAATCCCAGTGGGAGCTACTGGGTGAGCCTGGAGCAGCCCAGGGCTGGCAAAGGCTCTGCTGGGTTTGATGCTGGCAGTGCTTGGGCTGGAGAGCTGTGAGGGCTGAGCTGGGCTGGAGCAGGCTGCATTCCCTGCAGGATAAATCCCTTTCTGACTCATTCCTGAGGCTGCAGGCAGGGCCTGGAGCGGCTGATGGTGCAGAGGCACTGCGAGGGGTAGGCTGAGGAAAAGGTGGGTGTAAGCAGGGTCCCAGGCCCTGGGCGCTGCACCCACCAGCCCCAGTAGGGCACAAACCTTCCTCACATCCCAGAAAGCAGAAATGGCTGGAGCATCTCAGCTCCCTGAGCCTTCGCTCTCATTGAAATCTTGAAAAGCCTGAAATCAGCAGGAATTCCTTGGATTTCTTCATGGACCCACCAGGGCAGGCCGAGCCCTTTCCCATCCAGCTGCCCCTCCCGGCTGGAGCTGCAGTTTCAGAGTTACTGTGGCTGTAGGAGGAGGGGGTTGAAAATCTGCTATTCCTGGGGCCCAGGCTCTCCTGTCCTTCCTCCTCCTCCTCTGCAGTCCCTGTGTGGAAATGGCTGTGCCCACTCAAGAAGCTGGCACTGCTGCTTGAAGATGTTCTGCTTCTTTAACGGAGCCTCAGCAGTTACAAAAACTCGTCTTTAAAAATTCATGCTGTTCTGTATCATGTTAAATATTTATTCTAAAGGAACAATGCGTTCCCCCCTCCCCCCTTCTGCTATGATACCTATTTTGCATATGAGCTGATTAATTATTAAGCATCTACATTTTATTTTGACAAACAGAAGATGTGCTCCAGTCAGTTGGATGCTGTTGTGTTCTGCTGAGCTGTGAATTCACCTTCCCTCTCCAGGCACAGAGCTCCTCTCTGGTTGTGTCCTGGAGCTCCCCCACTCCGGGAATCCGAGCTGGCCATGGCCAGTCCTGGACCTTCACGTCCCTAATCCTGCAGAGCCCTGGCCATGGAGAAAACTGCAGTATCCCTTTTCCCTGCTCAGCCAGCAGGGAGCCAGGGTGGTTTCCTCAGCCCCAGGTATGCTTTTACCTGCCCTGGCACCTCGCTGTGCTCAGGTGAAGGGGATGAACTTTTCCTGATGGAGGCATCCCCCCGAGGCTGGGGCAGGGAAAGGCGGTGCTGGTCTGGCCGGGCACCCGAGGTGGCCCAGGGCAGCAGTGAGAGCCTGGTGCCAACTTCTACCCCTGGTGAACCAGGGAATGGGGGAGAACCTGGATGTGCTGGGCTCCGAGCATGGAGCTGCTCCGTGACAGACAGGGATGGTGGCACGAGGTCCCAGAGGACATTTCCTGCAGTGGAGCTTTGAGCTCCTCCAGGGAAGCCGCTGCTGAAGCTGAGGCCCAAATGCCCTGAATGATTCCCTGGGGTGGGAGGACAGAGCTGTGTCCTTGAAACAGGGAGCTGCCCTGGGAATTCAAACAGGGCTGTCATTCCCGGAGCCTGCTGGGAGCTGCTCCTTTGGTCCAGCTCCAACAACCTGGAGCTTCGTCCCACAGGAGTTTTGTGGGAGAGGGAAGCACGGTGCCTGCAGCTCAGTGGGACTGGAGCCCAGGTGTGTGCTTCTCCCAGCAGGAATGGGCCCTTTCCCTGCACAGCAGCTCCGGCAGACGCGGGATAAGCGGAGAAAAAGAGCTCTTGGCACCCTGGGACCCTGTCCTGCTGCGGGGACACCTCCTGGCACCGCCCCTCTGACACTGCCAAACTCGGGAACGAGGGCCGAGCAAAGAGCTGGTCCCAGGGCAATCTCGACTCTAGGATTATCAGAAATTAATCCTGCTAACAAAACGGGATTGCTGTTCAGGAGAGATGCTGAAAACCCAGCATTTGTATTCTTTGGGAGATTCCAGTGTTAGCCCCTCTTCTCCCCACTCCAGATTTCCCAAGGAAGAATAAAAATAACTGTGAAGTTTTCCCATGGAAATGCGATCTTGGCTGCTTTGCAAACACGGGAGCGTCTCTCTCTCTGTGCTTCCCGAGCAGGCTTTGCACCAATAAAAACACAGCCACGGGATCCATTTTGGAATTGATGTTCAGGAAACCAGGGTAACAAAGCAAACTGTGTTGAGGTGCTTGTTTGGGGGGCTCTGCTGAAAGAGATGTGATGGCTCAGTGTGTCCCTTTCCAAAGGCCCTGCCAAAAGCCCCTCCTCTGGCTCCACCCTCGGGACTGGAATCATAAAATGAAGAGGCCGGGCAAGGCGAGATTGCCAAAACATTTGGAGTGGATTCTCAGGGAATCTGTGTCTCGGGATGGGTTTGGAAGCGCTGTCACAACGAGCAGAGACTGTCCGGGGCTTTGGGCAGGGGGTGCGCAGGGGACGCGCTCTCATTAACAGCTTCATTAGCGAGCGGCGGGGGCGCCCGGCGCTGGCACCGCAGATGGAGCGGAGCTGAAAGGTGTCGAAACAGGGTGATGGGAGCCCCGGGAGAGGCTGGAAAACCCGGCACGATGGGGTCGTGCTCGGCTCGGCAGCAAATGGCCCGGGGCAAAGCTGGCCACAGAACTTGGTGCTGCTGCTGGGTGTGCTTGGAGGGCGGTGGAGGGTTCGTGTGGTCCATGTGCTGCACACCCCCGGCGTCACTCTCCCACTAGCTGCACTGGAATTCCAGCAAAATCCTGGAAACCTGGGAGCGGAGAGAGCAGCAAGCGCCAGCAGGGCCCTTGTCCCATCACTGCAGAAGGAGCTGTGAGCAGTGCTGGGCTTTGCTGCCTGCCCTGCATGTCATCACCCGATTTTAGGAGCTAAAGGCACCATGAGCGTTCAAAGTCCCACCTTGAAAGGGGCAGTTTCGGGGTGTCAGGCACTGGCTGGAATAGAAACAGGGCTGTGACATCTCCTCAAGGACCCAGACAGGGACCTCTGACGGGGAACTGCAGGTGCTGGGTCCAGCCTGGGCCTGGGCCTGGCTGCTGCAGCCTCACATCACTCCTGAGGGGCTCTGCTGGAAGAGGGACAGAGCAGGGCCCCAGCAGTGGAGTGTCCCAGTGGAGGGACAGGACAAGGGGCAGTGGATTGGAACTGTCAGAGGGCAGGGCTGGATGGGATATTGGGAAGGAATTGTTCCCTGGGAGGGTGGGCAGGCCCTGGCACAGGGTGCCCAGAGCAGCTGGGGCTGCCCCTGGATCCCTGGCAGTGTCCCAGGCCAGGTTGGACATTGGGGCTTGGAGCAGCCTGGGACAGTGGGAGGTGTCCCTGCCCATGGCAGGGGTGGATGGGATGGGCTTTAAGGACCTTTCCAACCCAAACCATTCAGTGATTCTATGATTCTGTGCCATGAGAGAATGGGAACACTCTTACAGAGGCAGGTCCAGAGCCTCCCCTGCCTCTGTGCCAGGGCTGTGCATCAGCAAACGCTGTCTGGGAGGACAAGGCTGCCTGCTTCCCATTGATAAGGCCTGGGAGCAGGGCCATGAATGGGGCTCAGCAGGCAGGCACAGCTAACAGGGGCTGGGTGCAGGAATGCAGGCTGGATCTTGGGCAGTCTGCCCTGGAAGGCACCAGCCGATGCAGCAGCTGCTGCTCCCCCCCAGCTTTTGTGGCTGTGGTTGATCACTGTGGCTCACTCCTGAACTAAATTCCCTGGCTGGAACCTGGGTCTTGCTTTGCCATCTTCTGCTGGACTAAAGAGCCTTTGAGTGCTCAGTGGTTTCCTTCCCTGGAAGTGCTCAAGGGCTGGTATCACGTCACCTTTTAGCTTTTCTTCAGGGACAGTCAGATCAGGTGTCTTTACTTCGCACCATTTGTCCTGGCTCTTGGCATCGTTTTAGGCTCTTCTTCACAACTGGTCTCAGTCTTGTGCCTTTCTCTGAACTCCCTTGGGATAGTTTTCCACTGCAGCAATACTCTAATCCTGCCTTCCCTTTGGTGCAGCGTGGGCCAATTCCCTTCTGGACATGCAGAAGGCCACCCAGGTGGGATTAATTTTGGAGTTCAGTCCAAGCACTGTGGCTTGAGCTGACACTGGCTGGAAGCTGCACTTTTTATGAGCAGTTGCTGGTTTTGGACATACCGTGCCACATTCATGGATGTGTGGAGCAGGAAGAGCTGGATCTGCTGTGTTTGGACACAGAAAATGAAGTTTTATTTTACTTTATTCCCCTCTCTGTGAAGCTGAATCTTGGCTCGAGGCTCATCCAGGAACATCCAATGGTGGGTGGCAGAGGCAGGGCTGAGCTCCATCCCCATCCCTGCACCAAGGAGTGACTCCCAATCTCCCTGAGACCCAAACCCGTGGGCTGGATCCTGGCCTGGTTGTGGCAGCTGGAGGGAGCTGCATCCTGAGGCCTCCTGGGAGAAGGGAGGGAAATGTCATCCTCCTGGAGAAGCCAGGAATGCCAGCTCAGCTGGAGAGAGAAGGCATTCCAGGGCCTTTGCCCACCCGAGAGAGCTGGGGACCACGGCCAAAGCAGGGAACTGCTTGTGCAGCCCAGGCCCATCCCTGTGCACCCCTGGAGGTCCTGCCCTCAGCACCCCATCATCCCGGCTCCCTTCTCCTGCTGCAGAGAGCGAGGATAGTGCACTGATGGTGAGGGAAAGCAGCACCAAGCCTTGCACCAGAATTCACTTGGGACCAACTTGCAGGGATGAGGCATTGCCCTGGGCACACTCAGCCACCTCCTGTTCCTCCCAAGCTGGACATCACTGCTCAGTTGTGCTCTCAAAGCCCTTTCCTCTCCATGTAGGCTGCAGCCAGGATTGGATCAGTAGGTTCTCAGGTCCCTCTGACTGTTCCACTCCTGGCAGCTGTGGTAGTTCCATGAGAAATTCCCAGGACGTGGTTATCCTGGGATGTGGAGCTAAAACCATCAGGGTCCTTCAGCAGTGCCTTCAGGGCAGTGACAGTTTTAGTTCCCAGTTTTAAGTTTGGGGGGGATGACGGCTGGTGCCTGAATGTCAGGGATGTGGTGGGAAGTGCAGGGGGGGTGAGCACTGCAGGTGTAACCAAGGCAGGTGTGAACCTGCACAGAGCTGCTCCAGGTTCTTCCCCTGCCCTGCCAATCTCTCCAGTGAAATCCCTCTGGCTCGCTGATTCTCCTCCTGTGTTCACACTGAGCTCCAGGTGTTTCACAGAAATACTCCCTTTCCCTGGAAAAAAACACATTCCCCACCCCGGCAATGTCCAAGGCCAGGCTGCACAGGGCTTGGAGCAGCCTGGGATAATGGAAGGTGTCCCTGCCCCTGGAAGGTGTCCCTGCCCGTGGCAGGGGGTGGGATGGGATGGGCTTTAAGGTCCCTTTCAATTGAAACCATTCTGGGATTCTGTGATTCCATGAAAGTGAAAAATCAGTATTTTCACCTCACCCAGGGCAGGGGGGTGAACCAGGAGCCTTGGGAATAGGAGCCAGCCCCTCTTCTTTGGCACAGGACCCTTTCCTGAGGCTGCCAGCACTGTCTGGGGCAGACTTTCGACATGGGATGGCTTTCCTTGGGGCTTCCAGGACAGCCAGGACAACCGTGAATCCCAGGATCAGGTCCCTGTCTGCAGGGAGGGTGCAGAGCCAGTGGCTTTGCTCGTGTCTGAGAGGACACAGAGCTCTGGGAGCTGGGCAGGACAGTCTGATTTTAGGCAGAACTGTCTCAAATCCTACAAAACCTCCATCCCAGGAGGGACAGCACCCACTGACCCGTGGTTCACCCAAGGGTGCCTGGTCCTGTGTCCTCCTGTGCTGAGCTGTTTGGTGTCTGTGTCCTTGGTGGCTCTGAGCTTCCCCTGCCCTGTTCCCTGTTTCCCTCCATGGATGATCTGTTCCCACCAGCAAGGAGAACTTCCCTCAGCTGCAGGGAGCTCCACATCTCCCAAGGATCCAGCCTGATCACATCCACAGCTCCCTCATCCGGGGCTTGTCCTGCTACAGGTGACAGACCGGCAGTGACACTGGGCTCTGCACAAACCTCCGAGCAGGCACTGCTTGCTTCCCTCCTTTCCCACGCTTGGCCGTGTTCCCTGCAGGAATCCCCTCCCCCACAGCTTCTGCAACATCCATTTCAGGTGTTTCCATGGGGTTTAGGCTGGGGAAGCTCTCCTAGACAAAGTGTAGGGAGGGTAATAACTCCATCCTCTCCCACTGTCTGCTCCAGGCCCGTCTCCTGGGAAAGCCCCTCTGTAAATAGCAGGCTGAGCATTTCCAGGTTCCAGAGTGGTTCAGCAAAGAATCACATCAAGGGCTCTTAATGCTCGACCTTTCCCATCTCCCTGCAATTCCTGAGTGCGAGGCTCAGGCTGGGAAGTGCCTGGGAACCCTTCCGACCCCACACAGCCTGTGCTTGGCAGAGAGCAGAGCTGCAGCTGGACCCCGAGGGACCTGTCTGGTGTCCCCAGCTGCTGCTTCTGAGGGTGGCTGGGGACACCTGGGCCACCCTGGGTCATACTGGGTTATACTGGGTCATACTGGGTTATACTGGGTCATACTGGGTTATACTGGGTCATACTGGGTTATACTGGGTCATACTGGGTTGTGCTGGGTCATACTGGGTTTTACTGGGTTGTGCTGGATCGTACTGGGTTTTACTGGGTTGTGCTGGGTTTTGCTGGGTCATACTGGGTTGTACTGGGTTGTGCTGGGTCATACTGGGTTGTACTGGGTTTTGCTGGATCATAGTGGGTTGTACTGGGTTGTACTGGGCTGTGCTGGATTGTACTGGGTTTTACTGGGTCATACTGGGTTGTGCTGGGTTGTACTGGGTTTTACTGGATTGTATTGGGTTTTGCTGGGTCATAGTGGGTTGTACTGGGTTGTGCTGGATCGTACTGGGTTTTACTGGGTTATTCTGGGTTATTCTGGGTTTTGCTGGGTCATACTGGGTTGTACTGGGTTGTGCTGGGTCATACTGGGTTGTACTGGGTTTTGCTGGATCATAGTGGGTTGTACTGGGTTGTACTGGGCTGTGCTGGATTGTACTGGGTTTTACTGGGTCATACTGGGTTGTGCTGGGTTGTACTGGGTTTTACTGGATTGTATTGGGTTTTGCTGGGTCATAGTGGGTTGTACTGGGTTGTGCTGGATCGTACTGGGTTTTACTGGGTTATTCTGGGTTTTGCTGGGTCATAGTGGGTTGTACTGGGTTGTGCTGGGTCATGCTGGGTTGTACTGGGTTGTGCTGGATTGTACTGGGTTTTACTGGGTTGTACTGGGTTTTGCTGGGTCGTACTGGATTTTGCTAGGTCATACTGGGTTGTGCTGGATCGTACTGGGTGGTGCTGGGTTGTGCTGGGTCATACTGGGTTGTGCTGGGTTGTGCTGGATCGTACTGGGTTTTACTGGGTTGTACTGGGTTTTGCTGGGTCGTACTGGATTTTGCTGGATCATACAAGGTTGTGCTGGGTCGTACTGGGTTGTGCTGGGTTGTACTGGGTTGTGCTGGGTGGTACTGGGTTGTACTGGGTCCTGCTGATGGTTTGGGTCTCTGAGTTTCCCTGATGAAGTCAGGGCAGCCCAGTGGTCCCAGGAATGTGGCACTGGGAGCTGGAGGAGGCAGGAGGCCCCTGGGATCCATGCAAGGGCAGAGCTGGGAACTGCACAAGTCCCTGACAGGAGGGGGCAGCCGGGGGGGTCGGGCTCTGCTCGCAGGGAACAGGGACAGGAGGAGAGGGAACGGCCTCAGGCTGGGCTGGGGAGGGGCAGGTTGGACATCAGCAGGAATTTCTCCATGGGAAGGGTGCTCAGGCACTGGCAGGAGCTGCCCAGGGAAGCTTGGAGTCCCCATGCCTGGAGGTGTCCTGGACATGGCACTCGGTGCTCTGGGCTGGGGACAAGGTGGGGATCGGGCACAGGTTGGGCTCAGTGACCCTGGAGCTCTTTTCCAACCTGAATGACTCCATGATTCTGTGATTCCACACTGCAGGAGCAGCTCACACCAGCACCGTGCAGAGGCAGGGGCTGTGTGGGGCAGGATCTCTTCCCAGCAGGTCTTGCCCAGAGCTGTGGGTTCCATCCCACCATGGCCATGCCCGCCCCAGCTCAGCTCGTGCCTTGGGGCTGGAGAACTTTGGAGTGGCTCAAGCACTGAGACACCGGAGTGCAAAGAGCTCCTTTGGTCAGGCAGGGGTTGGTGTCAGCAGCTGGAGCTAAAACCCCTGTTTGAGGAGCAGGAGGAGGCTGCTGCCACAGGGAGGGGGGCAGGTCTGGGGCAACTGGCAGAGTTGGCATTTCCCTCCTGACCAGCTGTGGGACAGAATTAAACCCAGGGAGTTTTGTTGTGTCTGCTTTTGAGGAGGTCAGAGAAACAATTTTCTGTCCAGTGATTCCAGGCAGGAATGCTGCTGCAGGGACAGGGTGTTGTCACCTGCATTCCCAGCCCCCTGCTCGCCCTGGCACACACAGGAGCTGCAGGACAGTGCCCAGCCCATGGCTCCATCCCTGGAGGGCTGGGACTGGTTGGACCTGGTGGTCTCGGAGGGCTTTTCCAACCAGGTTCTATGACTGCATGTCAAGAGGAGGGACATCCTCCCTGAAGGCACACACCTTGCCTTGGACACTGTTCCTGACCCTGCTGGAGGATCTGGTGATCCAAATGAGCTTCAAAGTGCAGCTTTGCTCAGAATTCCCTGGGTGTGAGGTGGCAGTGGCTGATCTGTGGCCCAGGGCTGTTGTGTGCAGAGAAACCAGGGTAAGCACAAAGCAACTGGGAAAAAAAATTTAAAAAAATAAATAAATTTTTAAAAAGTTTTTAAAATTTAAATGAGTTTTATTTCTTTTCATGTTGCGGGGCTGCATTTTCTTTCCCTCATTTTCTGCTCCTCTTAGAGGCTGGTACTGCTGAACTGGTTGTTTTGTGCTTGTTCCTTTAATTAGTTTCTTAGCAGCTTCCCAGCTTTCCTATGGAGACTTGTTCTTCTTCTGAAGTTGATTTCTTAAGGTTAGGCTTAAAAAAGCTCATCCATACGGAAAGACATGAAGTGAAAGGGAAGGCTTGGCTGTAAGAATGATGCAGGCACATTTGCTGAGGCTCAGTGTCCAGTTCTAATGCACTGGGAGGCATCCAGGGGCTGTGATTTGACCTTACAGGTCACAAAGATTGATCATCATCAATCATCAATCATCGCAAAGATGATCAGACGGCTGGAGCACTCTTCCTATTAGGAAAGGCTGAGAGATTGGGATTACTCAGCCTGGATAAGAGAAGGCTCTGGAAAGAGCTCAGAGCCCCTTGCAGGGCCTAAAGGGGCTCCAGCAGAGCTGGAGAGGGACTGGGGACAAGGGCTGGAGGGACAGGACCCAGGGAATGGCTTCCCAGTGCCAGAGGGCAGGGCTGGATGGGAGATTGGGAAGGAATTGTTCCCTGGGAGGGTGGGCAGGCCCTGGCACAGGGTGCCCAGAGCAGCTGGGGCTGCCCCTGGATCCCTGGCAGTGCCCAAGGCCAGGCTGGACACTGGGGCTTGGAGCAGCCTGGGACAGTGGGAGGTGTCCCTGCCCATGGCAGGGGTGGCACTGGATGGGCTGCAAGGTCCCTTCCAACCCAAACCATTCTGTGATTTTTTACCCGATCAGAGTTTCCAGATTGAACTAATTGGGACTTGAGCACCTCAGGCATTGAAATTCTTCAGCAAACCCTTCCCTTTTCCCTTTGCCTGGAGCACGAGGCTGATTTTATCCTGCTCCCTTTGGAAATGTCAGCCCGCGTGCACAGGAATTTTACAGCCACTTGGTGCCTTGCAAGCTGAGATCCCTTTTTAATGCTAACAAGGAATCAATTTGTTTTGAATGTGCAAAGATTTTATGCCACTAAGAGAGGAGGGTTTTTAATATGGATATAATAAGCCATATGCTATGTCCATGGTTTGAATAATCCATGGATTTCTCATTGTCCTGTCTCAGAGAAGATGCTGGAGTAAAGGAAAAGCTGCTGAGAAGGGCAGCCAGGGTGAGCAGAGGGCTGGGGTAAGGAAGGACCCTCAGGGAGGTTTTACACTTTTGGAGACCTTTTTGCCAAAGGTGTGCAGGGCAGGGCAGGGGGGCACTGAGGAACTGGTCACATTTTTCACCCTGGTGGCACTCAGGGAACAGGTGAGGCTGGAACCTCACCACACATCCATCGCTCGTGGAGGGCTTTGCTCCAGGATGCTGTGGGAGCCAAAGGACAGAGTGAGTTTGAAGAGAGGAAAGGCAGAGTGGCTGCCTGGGATCCATTGTGGCTGTGGAGCGGGTGGTGCATGTGAATAATCCCAAATCTGGAAGTGTCCAAGTGCTGCCTGTTCCCTCTGGCAGAGAGGCAGGGCAGGGCTGTCATGCTCTGCCCTGTCACCTGCTCAGACCCACGTGGAGCCTCTGCCTGTGCCAGAGCAGGATGAAAGCCCCATGGTCTTTGTAGGGCTTCAATATTCCAGGGCTTGTACAAAAAAAGCATTTTAAAAGGGTTCACAGGAGCGGCCAAGACCCAGATTCCGAGCTGCTTGGGTGCTGAAGAAACAGGGATTTAACTTTTAGAAGCTGCAGATTTCGTCCTGGCTCTCGTCTGTCGTTTTATGGTTTTTTTTAATGGTTTTCTAAAATTACCAAAAAGCACCCACAGATGGTGGATTTCTGATTGGTTTACTGTGTGTGAGTGTGAAAATCCACAGCACGCTGATGCACCCTGCTTGGTCTCCAGAGACACACAGACCCTGCAGCTGATTGGTGAAATGAGTATCACAGAATTGTGGGATGGGTTGGGTGGGAAGGGACCTCAAAGCCCATCCAGTGCCACCCCTGCCCTGGGCAGGGACACCTCCCACTGTCCCAGGCTGCTCCACGCCCTGTCCAGCCTGGCCTTGGGCACTGCCAGGGATCCAGGGGCAGCCACAGCTGCTCTGTGCCAGTCGCAGGGATCACATGGCAAACACAAATTCCCTAAATCACTGCAGGTGTTCTGAAAGAGCTGGAATTCTTTTTAAATGGAAGATCCCAAATAACATCATTGACCTTCCCAGTTCTCCGTGCTCTGCTCTCTCGGCTGGAAGCTTTGCTGGGAGTGGGATGAGAGCAGGAACTCTCCTTCCCTAAGCTCGCTCTGAGCCAGGGCCTGGCTGTCACCTTCCGAGGACGCTTCTGTGCTCAGGACTCTTGATGTCACCAGTCCACAAATGCAGGGTGGTGACAAATCTGTCCCAGCTTTCCATCCCTTCTCTGTGTGTGCTGGGGTCGGAGTTGCTCTGGCTGGACCTCGTGGCACCTTTAGCAAGATGCCATCACCACCGTCCCTCTGCCACCACTGTCCTGCTGTCACCACTGTCCTGCTGTCCTGGTTTGGGCTGGGTTAGGATCCCTTCCTTCCTGGAGCTGATGCAGGGCAGTGTTTGGGATTTGGTGTGAGGATAATGTTGAGAACACACTGAGGCTGTGGTTGGTGCCAAGCTGTGCTTACTCCAAATCCAGGAGTTTTCAGGCTCCCAGGCTCTGCCCGTGAGCTGGGATGGAACATGGCCAGGAGAGCTGACCCGCCCTGGCCAGAGGGAACAGAACTTCTGTTCCACACCACAGAAGGTCCTGCCTGGTGTATGAACCAGGGGAGGGGTGCAGTCACCATCCCTGCACATGCAGATGTGGCGATGGAGGGATAGAGTTCGGTGGTGGCCTGGGCAAGGTCTGGTTAATGAGGTCAGTGCTTGGACTCGATGGCCTTGGAGGGCTTTTCCAACCTTAGCTCTGTGATTGTTCAGTGCCTGAAGGGGCTCCAGCAGAGCTGGAGAGGGACTTAGGACAAGGCATGGAGGGACAGGACACAGGGAATGGCTTCCCAGTGCCAGAGGGCAGGGCTGGATGGGATATTGGGAAGGAATTTTTCCCTGGGAGGGTGGGGAGGGGCTGGGATGGAATTCCCAGAGAAGCTGTGGCTGCCCCTGGATCCCTGGAAGGGTCCAAGGCCAGGTTAGATGGGGCTTGGAGCAGCCTGGGACAGTGGGAGGTGTCCCTGCCCATGGCAGGGGTGGCACTGGATGATGTGTAGGGTCCCTTCCCACCCAAACCATTCCATGATTCCATGGTTCTGTGACTTCTCGTGTGTGCCCTTGGCAGGGAGAACCACAGAGCTCATGTGCAGGGTCCAGAGATGTCCTGGTGCCTCTGGAATCACATCCACACCCATCCCAGACACCATCACGGGAGCTTTTCATTCTACTGCTGTTGGGGCTTCCTTATATTGGCATCCTGCTGCTGCTGCCCCTCGAGCGCCTGAGGAAATGCTGCTGAGGAAATGCTCTTCAGGGGATTTGAGAAGGAATCTCTTGGATAAGAAAATGAGACCCTCAAGTGATGGTTTTGTGCCTGTTTGCCTCTTCTTGCAAGAGGCAGTTGAACTGCAGTGGGAAGAAGGTGTTGCAGCACTTTGCAGCTCCCGCACGACACCAGGCCCTCGGTGTCCCCACTCATCTGAGCTCATTTTTCTCCTCCTTCCCTTTCCATGGGAACCTTTTCACTCCTTCACAAAGAACCTGCAATAAGAGCATTTCCGAAATCATTGTTTATTCAATACCTATGACACCCTTGGAATGCAAATTAAGTTGCAACAAACAAGCACACAGGTGGGTACTTTGTTCCCACACAATTCCTGAATTACTTTCCTGGAACCCTTATTTTTCATGGTTTCCTTGCAACGCTCTGATGGTGCCTGGGAGCTCTGTACTTCACCACTCTCCGTGAATTTCCTTCCATCCCTTTCCTCAGTTCCTCCAGCAGCAGTGGGAGTTCTCCCCCTGACCTGGACTTGCCACAGTTTGAGCAGGAAGACAATGGAATCATGGGTGGATTTGGGTGGGAAAACCCATCCTGTTCCACCCCTTCCACTGTCCCAGGCTGCTCCAAGCCCCAATGTCCAGCCTGGCCTTGGACACTGCCAGGGATCCAGGGGCAGCCACAGCTGCTCTGGGCACCCTGTGCCAGGGCCTGCCCACCCTCCCAGGGAACAATTCCTTCCCAATATCCCATCCAGCCCTGCTCTCTGGCACTGGGAAGCCATTCCCTGTGTCCTGGCCCTCCATGCCTTGTCCCCAGTCCCTCTCCAGCTCTCCTGGAGCCCCTTTAGGCCCTGGAACGGGCTCTGAGCTCTCCCTGGAGCCTTCTCCTCTCCAGGTGAGCACCCCCAGCTCTCCCAGCCTGGCTCCAGAGCAGAGGGGCTCCAGCCTTTGCAGCATCAGATGTCCTGCTGATCTCTCCCAGGTTTCTGATTTGACATCTCCAGCATCTTGGAGTGCCCCAGGATGAGGCTAACCACTCTGCCACAGCCAGGGAGATCTGTTATTAGCATCCAAAGGTTCAGGATACCTGTCTGAGCTGTCTTAGTGAGTTCTTGGTCTAGATATCCCCTCCTTAAGCTCAGGCCCAGCAAAGCCAGGTGTGGATGCTGTGCCTTCCCTTCACCTCCCTGGTCTCCTGTGAGCACCTCATATGAGCCCAGCTGGCTTCTCTCCCTCTTCTCCTTGTCCCCACGCACAAACACTTCCTTTGGGGCTTCCCCAGGGATTCCTTCCCCATGGGCATGGTACTCCCTGATGCCAGTGTCTGTTCTCCAGCCCAGCTCTGCCACCGTGGTGCCCATGGCCCACTCTGGGTTCACAGGTGTGTGAGGAGATGCTCCCCTTGACACCTTGATGGGACTACCTAAAACCAGAGGCCAGACCGAATCAAGAGAATAAAAACTGTGATATTTATTGGAGGGCCTTCAGGTACATTCAGGGCAGTCAAAGCCCCCAGGAGCTATACCCAGAATGGAGCACAGGGGTCACAAGTTTCCATATTTTTATAGGTTTGGTCCATTTGGATATCAGGGGTTAATCCTCCAATTACAGCTTCAGGTAATGAAGTCATTCACCCCAAGTTTGCTCCCCCAACTCACTGTTGTTTACATTTCTCGGGGCCTGAGGCAGTGAGGTGCCCTTGATTCCCAGGCCTGGAGAGGAATTGTTTTGTCTGACCAAGATGGGAGACCAGCAGCTAACAGGCTGTGTGGAGTTCAGAGGTAAACACTAAAGAATTGCAGGATATGAAAAATACAAAAGCTAAAATCCTAAGTCATCATCCTGCTCTGTCTTGCAGAGGCCCAGCCTGGCATTCTCCAGCAGCATCGAAATCAAGCAAGAAAAACCTGTGTTTGTAGCCCCAAAACTTTGCTGCCTTCTGGGTTTCCCTCCTCTGGCAGCTGCAGCATGAACGAGATCATCAAGATTTAATTCATCCTGTGGCTTGAACATGATCTCTGTACTTGTCCTGAGGCCCTTTCCCTTCTCCATCTGCCTCCCTGCCTGCGTCTCAGCATGGATCAGATCCAGCTAGCTGGATGGGATGGAGCTGTTGACCAGCCAGCAGCCACATCTTGCTCTCTTTTATGGCTTGAACTGTTTTTTATTGCTCAGGTGTTGAGGAGACGGAGCAGCCGTGATGTCCCCTGCCCCAGCCCCACGGTGCCCTGCCACCCCTGGGGTACCCAGCCCTTCCCTGGATGTTGGGTTTGCAGCGTGGGATGAGGGCCAAGAAAAAGGGCTCTGAGCACATCCCTGTGCCCTTGCTGCAGCTGGGGTACCATTTTGTCCCTCCCCCGTGTTTGCACTGAACCCACAGGCATTCCTGACACCTGGAGAGGGGCAGTGGCACTCCCAGCGCTTCCTGCAGCTCCGGAGCATTCCCGGATCAACCGGGCTGGGGCTGGGGCTGCCACTCCGTGCTGCTCTCAGGGACAAAACCTCCGTGGGTAGAGATTTGTCCCTTCCCCTTGCTCCTGAACAAAACTTTTTTGGGCTGCCTGAAGGCTCACCTGCCCAGTGAATCATATAAACCATGGAATCTCCTGAGCTGGAAGGGACCCACCAGGATCACCCAGTCCAACTCCTGGCCCTGCACAGACACCCCAACAATCCCACCCTGGACTTTCATGTCCCCTCCCTGGCAGTGTTGGCATTGGGTGTGCAAGGACGTGGCTTTCCAGTGCCTGGAGGAGATGACAAGAAAGATGGAGGGAGACAATTTAAAGGCCCTGGAGTGCCAAGGACAAGGGGGGAAAGGGATTCACACTGATAAAGTGTGATATATACATATATAAATATATATATATATCTCACACTTTATCATATATATATATATATATATATAAAGGGATATCGGGAAGGAATTGTTCCCTGGGAGGGTGGGCAGGCCCTGGCACAGGGTGCCCAGAGCAGCTGTGGCTGCCCCTGGATCCCTGGAAGTGCCCAAGGCCAGGCTGGACATTGCGGCTTGGAGCAGCCTGGGACAGTGGGAGGTGTCCCTGCCCATGGCAGGGGTGGCACTGGATGGGCTTTGAGGTCCCTTCCCACCTAAACCATTCCATGTGATGATTCCATGAGCTGACCCTGTGGGTGGTGGGGCAGCCCTGGCAGCAGGGACAGAGGGGCACTGGGGCACTGCAGAAGCCGAGGGGATGCATTCCCTCTGTGCTGGTGGATCCCAGTGTGGAGAAGGCACTGTCCCTGTGGAGAAGGCACTGTCCCTGTGTCCAGGCAGCCAAACCCACCCTGCTGGCCCTGTCCCATGTCCTTGGATGTGCCAGGCCCCGAGCAGGGCATGGCATTGCGTGGCACCGGCTCCCGGGAGAGCAGCATCAATTCCAGGCGAATATTAATCCTAACAGGAGAAGGCAGAACCATTGTTTACCCTGCTTTTGTTAATCAGTTTGTTTCTCTTCACGATCCCAAAATGAAATTAAAAGGCTCTGTTTACATTGCTGAATTATCATCTGCTCCAGCAGGTAAAGCACTTTGGTGGAGAATTAATAGAGCCGCGGACAGATTTGTGTCAAAAATATGTGCATATTTTCCCAGCAAAGGATTTGTTTAACTGAGCTGGAATCTCATGGCTTTGTGTTTAAATAAAACATCAGCCACCAGCCACCCACACAAGCTGCTGGAGGCTGTGGCCCTGGAATGAGTTCACCTCTAAAACAGCTGAGCTGGAGGCTTTTCTCCTGCTGCATTCTGAGGTGATGCTCCAGGAGCAAAGGCACCCTTGGAGTGCAGCTGAAGGATTTGTAATCTTCTTGAAGGAAAGATCCAATCCTGATACCAAGGAAAGACAAGGGAGTGTGCACAGTGCTTGTTCTGAAGCCCTTGTGCTGAATTGTGCTGGGGGCAGGGTGGGTATTTCTGTCAAATTCCATCCTCTCGTCCCGCTGCACAACCCAGCACAGGGCTGGGCCCTTGCACCTGCCTCAGAAGGCTGAAAAGAATCCAATTCTGCTCATTTTTGCTCCAGCAGCACTAAATTTATAACCCAGCACAAGAAAGACAACATCTAAAAACCAATTTAGCAAAAAATAGCCTTTGCAACTAAAAATTAATGCTCGGAAAGGCCTAAATGAAGCTTGAAAATAGCTTTTTTTCCCTCTCCAGCCGATGATTCACGTGCCTATTTGCAAACAATTCAAACGCCGTAAATTGAGAGGAAATATAAATCAGGTTCCTAAGTGAAGCTGCATAAATCCAATAAATGATTGATGAGAGGATCCTGTTTTAAGGCGCTGCTGTCTGTCTCCAGTGCCGAGGCAGAAAATAACAGGGCCTTCTCCTCTTTGGCCATGCCCAGTGCACCAGGTGGCACCGACCTCTGACCCCTGCTCAAGGGCAGCTGCAGCTTTCTCTGAGCACCTGGCCAAGCTGCCCAGGCAGAACTGCACAACAAGGCCGTGCTCCCCCCAGGGCCTGGCACGGATCCCTGCGGACCCTCCCGGGAGAGGAGGAGCAGGGAACAGGCAGAAGAGCCAGAGCTGCCCTGCAAAGGCTTCAGGGTCCCCAGGAAATGTGGCCACTGACTTGGGACAAGGGCACAGACTGATGGAACAGGGGGGAATGGCTGGAACTGGGATGGAGTAGATTTAGATGGGATATTGGGAAGGAATTGTTCCCTGGGAGGGTGGGCAGGCCCTGGCACAGGGTGCCCAGAGCAGCTGTGGCTGCCCCTGGATCCCTGGCAGTGTCCAAGGCCAGGCTGGACACTGGGGCTTGGAGCAGCCTGGGACAGTGGAAGGTGTCCCTGCCCAGGGCAGGGGTGACACTGGATGAGCTTTGAGGTCCCTTCTCACCCAAACTATTCCATGGTTCTGTGTTTCCATGGAGCTGATGCTGCAATGGGTCAGGAGCCTCTCTGGTTCCAGGGAAAGGAGCAGCCCTGTCCTGCAGAGGACAAACGCTGGCTCTGCAGTAGGACCATGCTGTGTCACTCTCGTGGCAGGTCTGGGGCTGGACAGGCCCTGGGGAGAAGCCCGGGTCCCTTTGTGCTCTCAGGGACACAGGGCTGTGTGTCCTGCTGGCACAGGGGAGCTCTCAGCTCCCCGCCAAGGGCAGCAGGAAGGGTGGCTGGAGATGATGCATTCGCAGAGCTGATGGCTCTGGTAGATGAATGGCAGTGCAGAGACCGAAAGACACTCCCAAAAATCCATTCAGGAATTGCCCCAATCCAGTCGAGGCTCCTGCAGTCTGTCCTGGGGCTGGTGGCCTTTGCTTGGGGGTCAGGGGATAACCAATGTCCGGCTCTCATGGTACATCTGGAGGTGCTGGGAACAACCAGGGCATGGCAGCTCGTCACCAGGGAGGGGCTGTGGCCAGATCACCTTTCTCACATGAAGTTCTTGGTCACAGAATCCCAGGATCTCTGAAGCTGGAAAATCCCTCCCAGGCCATCGAGTCCAAGCTATGCCAAATCCCCACCTTGTCCCCAGCCCAGAGCTCTGAGTGCCACATCCAGGCCTTCCTTGGACACCTCCAGGGATGGGGACTCCAAACCTCCCTGGGCAGCTCCTGCCAAGGCCTGAGCACCCTTCCCATGGAGAAATTCCTGCTGATGTCCAACCTGCCCCTCCCCAGCCCAGCCTGAGGCCGTTCCCTCTCCTCCTGTCCCTGTTCCCTGCCAGCAGAGCCCGACCCCCCCGGCTGCCCCCTCCTGTCAGGGACTTGTGCAGAGCCACAAGGTCCCCCCTGAGCCTCCTTTGCTCCAGGCTGAGCCCCTTTCCCAGCTCCCTCAGCCTCTCCTGGGGCTCCAGCCCCTTCCCAGCTCCGTTCCCTTCCCTGGACACGCTCCAGCCCCTCCAGGTCCTTCTTGAATTGAGGGGCCCAGAACTGTCCCCAGCACTGGAGGTGCCCCAGCGGTGCCTCAAGAGCTTCATTCCCTGTTCTCCGCGCGGCAGCAGCTCCAGTGACTGCGCCTGGAGTGTATGGATGATTGTGCTTCCACCCGGCTCCGTCCCTGGCCGGAGCTCCTGTGGGAGGGGCAGGGCAGTCAGCAGACCCTGCTCCTCCAAAACTCCTCCCAACCCCCTCCCAAATTCCATCCCGTGACCTGATGCGGCTGTGAGCCCAACCTGCAGGGCACAGTGATGGATCTCCACCGCTGCTGTTGGAAAACCCCTCAGGGCAGAGTGCGTGGGAAATGGAGATTCCAGCTGCCAGCACCCTGCCCCCAGCACGGAGCTGATCCCAGAGCATCCCCAGTGCCCTGAAGTGCCCTGGGTGCCCGTCCTGCTGGGACTGAACATTTCCAGAGGCACTGGCGGAGCGGGATGTGTCACACACTCTGCTGCAGCCCCGAGGGACGTCAGGAGCAGCTTTTTCCGTCCCCACAGAGATGGGAGCATCGGGATCGGGACCAACCTCAGAGGAGTCGCTCTGCAGCCGTGTGGAGCACGGTAATTTTGGGGTGCCTCCTTTTCCGTGTGTCCCAGAGCCCTCCGAGGAACAGCGGGGACCATGAGGGGCAGGGCTGTGCCCCGCCAGTCCAGAGCACATCACCCTGAACAGGCCTTCCATCTCATTGCCCTCATCCTGCCCCACCCGAAGCATCCCAAAAATGTGAGGGAAGAGGATGATTTGCTTCAGGAGGCATCGGTGCAGCCAGCAATACAATGCCAAGGTGCTGGAAAGAACCTGAACAACATCCAGAGCCTTGGGATGGGGAGGTTCAACCACTTTTTCAGCATGTGGCAGGTCAAGGCAGCTGCCACCAGCTCCTGCTCCCAGCCTGGTGTAAATCAGAAGCAGAGGAACACGGTGACTTGTCTCCACTCCAGGTTGTCCCTCTTTGGAGCTGGCACTGACAGGGTTTTCATGAAAAATTTATTTTGCAAGAAAATGGATTTTCAATCAAAGCAGGCGTTTCTGCATGAAATATTGTTTGCATTGACATTTCTCCATTTTTTTTCAATGATACACTTCCCTTCCTTCCTTCTCCCACTGTCTTCCAAAGAGACAAGCCCAAAAATAATTCAGAGGGAGTGTTAATTTTTCAGTGAAAGTGTCTGGTTTTGGGTAACAGAGGACTGCATATTTTGAGAGCAAATCAAATATTTTCCCTCCAAACCGAGGAAAACTCAGTTGTCAGAAATTAAACCATTAACAGGTAATGGAGTGGGGGTACCAGAACGACCTGGGGAAGGGTTTGCAGAGAGGAACGGGGGATGCTGTGTCCCTCAGCCCTGCAGCCCTGAGCACAGGGAGGACAGCAGTGTCCCTGCCCTCGGCTCCATCCTGCTCCTCATGACCCGGAGCCCACGATGCCTTCCCTGTGCCAGGATTTCCCTGTGCCCATCTCCTGCTCTCTGCCCCTTCCTTGGTTTGATCCTAATGAAGCTGGATGAGGCACCTAATTAAGGCACCTAATTAATCCGCTCTGGTGGCAGATGGTGTTGGACACTGTCTGGGTCCCAGGGGACACCGGCTCTGGAACGGAGCACATTCCCACAGGCCCCATATGGGCTGGCTGCTGCTGGGGCCGTGCCAGCCCCTGGTGCCCTGGATTCGGCTTCCTCTGCCCTACTTCTGCCTGGCCCATCGAGGTGCCAAGGCAGGCTCAGCTTTCCAAAAGTATTCCACAGGCAAAGGCTTTGCTTCTCCAAGCCATGGTGGATCGTCCCTGGATGTGTCTGGGAACAAGAGGGCATCACCTGCGGGTTCTCCGTGCTTTGGGTGCTGGGCTGCACTGGTGCAGGGCTCAGGGCCGGGGGGGGGGACTCCAAGGGCACTTGGAATGTTCAGCTGGAGCAGGGGACACTGAGCTCAGACTTCACCAGGGGTGGCAGCTCCTCCCAAGGGGCAGCTCCAGTCTCTGCTCCCTGGGCCAGGGACAGCACCCAGGGAGCGGCTGGAGCTGGGCCAGGGCAGGCTCAGGCTGGAGAGCAGGGAAAGGTTCTTCCCCCAGAGGCTGTTGGGCACTGCCCAGGCTCCCCAGGGAATGGGCACGGCCCCGAGGCTGCCAGAGCTCCAGGAGCGTTTGGACAGCGCTGCCAGGGATGCCCAGGCTGGGGTTGTTGGGGTGTCTGGGCAGGGCCGGGGGTTGGACTGGATGGTCCTTGTGGGTTCCTCTCAAGTCAGGAAATCCTGTGATACTGTGATTCCACAAACTCATAACCTGCGATCCGACAGCAGCCCTGAGCTGGGTGTTCACCCCCTCTCCCTGAGCCGGCAGGGAGCAAAGGTGCTGGAGCCAGGGAGGCTCTGAGGCCATGGCTGTGCAGGGCAGGTGGGGCTGTCGATGGCACTGCCCCCCTGTTCCTGCATGGCGGATGCTCCTGGCTGCCCTTCCAAGGAGCAGAGCCAGCTCCAAAGAGGCCTGGGGGATGCTCCCCTGCCAGCTGTGGCTGGCAGCTGGCTGGGCACGCGGCCTTGGGAAATTCTTGCTGTTTTCCAGCTCTTGCTCTTTTGCAGGGCTAGCAGAATTTCTCAGTGTAGAGACATTTGTCAATTTGCATAATTAAAGCACTGCAAACTCATCCGGATTCACAGATCCCTGCGCTGGCTCCCTGGAGACTCCCCACTTCTCTCCCATGAATTATTTATCGGCAATGCTGGTTCTAACAGGGCCCTTTGTCTGCGCCGTTTGCTCCACATTTCGGTGCTCCCAGGTGGAGACGAGGCCACTCCTCCGAGGCAGAGCTGGGGACAGGAACAGCTCCACGTCCCACAGCCTTGCCCGTTCCACTCTGCCAGGTGGGAACAACGGGAATGCCTGGAAGCTGTGGGGCTGCTGGTGGAGAGGGAGCTGAAGGTGTTGGGTCCAAGGCTGGACTCGATGATCCTGGAGCTGTTTTCCAGCCGTAAGGATCCTGTAAGTGAGGTTCCTGTGGAGATGGAGGTGTCTGGAGCAGGGCAGCCCCAGGGCTGTCCCCGCCCTGCTTCAGGCCCGGGGTGCATCAGCTCAGGGTGCCTGGCACCTCTGCCCCTGTGTCCCACCCAATCCCTGCACGGGCCCCGAGGGCCGGGAACGTCCCTCCACATCCCCCTGTGCTGGCACTGCTGGGGCACCTCCAGTGCTGGGGCAGCTCTGGGACCCTTCTGACAAGGGAGACCTGGAGGGGCTGGAGCGTGTCCAGGGAAGGGAACGGAGCTGGGAAGGGGCTGGAGCCCCAGGAGCAGCTGAGGGAGCTGGGAAAGGGGCTCAGCCTGGAGCAAAGGAGGCTCAGGGGGGACCTTGTGGCTCTGCACAAGTCCCTGACAGGAGGGGGCAGCCGGGGGGGTCGGGCTCTGCTGGCAGGGAACAGGGACAGGAGGAGAGGGAACGGCCTCAGGCTGGGCTGGGGAGGGGCAGGTCGGATATTGGGGAAAATCTCTTCTTGGAAAGGGTGGTCAAGCATTGGAACAGACTGCCCAGGGCAGGGCTGGAGTCCCCGTCTCAGGAGGGATTGAACAGCCGTGTGGATGTGGTACTGGGGGACAGGGGTCAGTGGTGGCCCTGGCAGTGTTACGCAGTTGGACTCAATGACCTTAGAGGGCTTTTCCAACCCTGTGATTCCATGATTCCAGGAAGGAAAGGGACAGTCTGGGTGGTCACTCTGCAGCCAGGCAGTGTGTGCTCCCCTTCTCAGGGGCTGCTTTGCCTCTGGTGAGAGCACCCAGTGACAATTTTCTCCTGTGAGAAACCACAATTCCCTGGGTCAGGCACAGGAAAAAATGGAGATAACATGAGGGAGAAGCCAGAGGGAGGGAGAAAGGCAGGAGCAAGTGGTGAGTACACAGAAACCTCGCCTCTGTTTGCAGGCTCTCCCTGCTGGAGTCGAGTGTGTGCTTGTAAATCCCACAGCAGAGGAGTACAAATATTTGTGCTGCAGAAACACTTCCCATGAAGTCCTGGAGCTCTCCTGCTCAATTCCTTTTAGCCTTTCACAGGCCTGTTGTGCTTCCTGGGCTGTAGGACATGGAGCTGCTTTTGCAGGGACAGGAAAAGGGGGAAATGGTTTTGAATTGAAATAGGAGAGATTTAGATCAGATGTTAAGAAGGAATTAACCTGAGAGGGTGGGCAGGCCCTGGCACAGGGTGCCCAGAGCAGCTGTGGCTGCCCCTGGATCCCTGGCAGTGCCCAAGGCCAGGCTGGACATTGGGGCTTGGAGCAGCCTGGGACAGTGGGAGGTGTCCCTGCCCATGGCAGGGGTGGCACTGGATGGCCTTTAAGGTCCCTTCCAACCCAAACCATTCCATGATTTCTCTGGTTCCCTGGATCTCTCAGCAGTGTGGAACTGAAGCAAGAATGAAATCAGAATGTAGAGGGACCAGGGCTGAGTAATTCCAGGTAAATCTGGGGGGCAGCTGCTGAGTGCAGCTTTGCTCGGCAGTGGTGCAGCTCCCGGGATGGAAGCCGGGAGCAAGGGAGGGTGCTGGGACATGGAGAGCTCCAGGGACATGGGCCCCATAGCCCAGACTGCCCTGTCACCCTGGGGCTGGACCTGCTGAGGGAGCTGGCAGCTTCAAACACAGCCCTAACAGGTTGCAATGCACCCAAACTCCAGATGCCTGTGCAGTTCTCATCCCCTCCCTGCCCGGGATTCAATCCCACAGGCACCTGCTATGTGAGCTCCTGGCACTGTGCCAGCCCCGGGGCTGCCACGGGCAGGAATGCCCCTGGATCCCTGGCAGTGTCCAAGGCCAGGCTGGACATTGGGGCTTGGAGCAGCCTGGGACAGTGGGAGGTGTCCCTGCCCATGGCAGGGAGGTGGAATGGGATGAGCTTTAAGATCCCTTCCCACCCAAACCAGTCTGGGCTTCACTGGCTGAACTGGGAGCTGGCACTGGCTGGGAAATTCATGGTGGTTTTTTTGTCATGAGCCTTTGTGGCTGTGGCAGCAGGGCTGGGGGGGTCTCCTGGGAATGCTGGTGGTTTCCCTGGATGTAGAGCCGAAGGCCAGGCTCTGGGAGGCTGGAATGGTTATTTTGGCCAGCCCAGTGCTGCTGTGCTCATCACAAGGTGTGATCACGCCTGCAGAGAGAGGCCCCCAAGAGTAATTTTCAGCTCCCATCCCCTTGGTTGCAGCAGACAAGGCGAGAAATGGTACAATGCAGTTGGGGGCTATTGTGAAAAGCCTCTGCAAAGGATTTCTCACGGTGTGATGGAAGCTGGAATATTCATCTGGGCTCCTTTGGTTCTTTATTTTTATTTATTTATTTATTTGGTTTTCCCGGAGCCTGCTGTTGCTGATGTATTATTTATACAGCAGGAAATTAGACTCTGAGGACTCAAGTATTCTTCAAATAAGCTTCCTAATTCTGTCAATTAAGAATGCACAGGCTGCTGGGGCTCTGGCAGGGGATGAGCTGTGCAGGACTGAAAGCTGCCCCTGGTCATTGCTCTGATGTGCTGCTGCAGAGATTTTCAGCTGGAGGAAAAATCTCTTGGTCCCAAAATCAAAGGTGTGAGATGCTGGGAGCGTTGTATGGAGCAGCTCCGGCTGATTCCAGCGGGACAGCCGAGTTCCCTGTGCTCCAGCAGGGGAACGCTGAAGTGCTGAGTGTGTGGTCGCTCGTTGTTCTGCTCTGCAGTGAGACCTGGGGCTTTTCCTTGCTGGTGACAAACGGCTGCCAGGGCTGGGAGCCTGGCAGGGATGAGTTCAGGGTCATTTACTCCCTAATTAATGCAGTAATTCTTCCTGTGCTCCTGGTGCAGCTCTAGAGCAAATTAGTTAATGTCTAATTAATACATAAAGAGCATCTTCCCTCCTTCACTGCCTTTCCTTAACCGGCCCTTTGGAAACGAGTTTGGAGTTCTCCTTCTGCACCAGGGCTGGGGGTCTGTTCCCAGCACAGGGCTGCAGGATGGGCTGTTCCCACCTCCCACAGGAAAGGGAATTCATGGGGCAAGGGAGCAGGAAGAGCCTGTGTCCAACATCCAGCTGGGAAAAGGAGTGTTCCCTTCCACCTGCAGAATGCTCAGCCCCGAGCTATGCCTGACCATCCCAGAGCCAGGGAAAAGCCCCGGGGCAGCTGGGGCTGAGGGGAATTCCTGCCAGCACATTCCCAGTGTTCTGGTACATTCCTGCATGGGAATCCAGCAGGGGAAGAGCTGGATGCTTGTCCTGCCCTTGGGTAGCTGTGAGAAAGGTGAGACCTCTCAGAGGTCACCCGTGTCCCCTCCTGCCTCCCCTGGCCTGGACAGTGTCCCTGCCACCGCAGGCACTCCCAGGGCTCTGGCTGAGGGAAGGAGCTTTGTGGCTGCAGCACAGTTTTTCTTTTTTATCATCGCTGTGGATTTAACGTCCACTGCAAATGCAGATCTCTGCTCCTGGAGCAGGGGTGGAGGCCTGCTCTGCCTGCTCTGCTCAGGAACCTGCTCAGGAGGGCACGGACACAGCCCTCAGGTCCTGCCAGGGGACAGGACAGGACTGTCACAGCTGCCCTGTGACACCCTCACCAGAGGGGGATCCCTCTGCTCCTGGGGGACTGCCAAGGAGCAGTCCAGGAGAGGATGGATTCCCGTGTGCCCCTGGGAATGTGGAACCAGCCCCCATGCAGGCAAAGATGTCCCCACCACCCCCCAGCCCTTCCCAGTCCCCAAAGCCTCGCAGGGGACACCGCAAGGACTGCCTGGCACACGGCCTGTGCCAAGTGAGCTGGGGATCCCCAGCCACAGGGGAGCAGAGAAATAACTCCCATAAAGGGTTCTGCAACCCTTTGTCTCTTTGGGAGTGGATCCCTCTGCCTCTCCTCTGTCAGCTAAACAAGTGTCCCCTCCCAGCCCTCTGCAGCCCCATCCCTGAGGAAGGCTGGAGCTGCTGGGAGCAGGGCTGCAGTTCTGGGAGCAGGGCTGCGGTTCTGGGAGCAGGGCTGCGGTTCTGGGAGCAGGGCTGCGGTTCTGGGAGCAGTTTGTGATCCTGATGGCAGAGAGGAGAGATGAGATAACCCAGCCCTTTGGATGCACACACAGAACCACAGCTCACCAGCCCCACAGCGCTGGTGAGCCACAGGAGATGCCATGATCTGGATGGTGCTTGGGGAGGTGGATGTGGGAAGTGTCCTCTCCTGTTTTCCATGGAGCCAGAGCCAAGCCCACGGGTGTGTCCCTGTGCAGGCAGTTTGGCACGAGCAGCAGAGGTGCTGGAGGGTGGCAGTGACCCGGCTGTGCTGGGGGGAGTACAGTTTGTCCCCGTGCTGCTCTCCTGGCTGCTGTGGGAGGGGGAACACCCTGGGTGCAGCCTCAGTGTCCCCAGGAGCGGGGTGGGACAGAGCAGAGCCATAAGGGGAGTGTCCTACCCCGCCTGATCCAGGGGCTCTCACCTCTTGTGGCCCTGGCAATGCCCAGCCCCTCCCTGGGGGTAGCCCAGGGCCTTCATCCCACCTGCCTGGACCTGGTTTTTCCCTGCCTCCCACAGGACTCAGCATTCTTGGCCATTTCCATCTCCCTTCTGTCCTGCCCGGAGGTCCTGGTGCCTTCACTGCCCTTTGCCCTGGGGCAGGTTTCCCTCTGTGTGTCGTGGGGCAGGAGCAGCCCATCCTCCCCCTGGACACAGCCTTGGATCCTTCGGGAGAACAACAAATCCCTAAATTGGGAGCAAAACTCAGCTCAGAACTACAAAGGCTTCAACCCCTGGCTCGAGCGGGAGGGAAAAGCTGTCAGCAGGACCTGGCTCACAGGCTCCTCCGGCTTTGAAGAAGCTCATGGAAACTAAACCACACGGGGCACCGGAGTTCTCCGTGCCCTTCATGCTCGTGGGGAAATAAAGGCTTTTCTTCTCAGCTCTGCTGAGTGCAGGGCTGAGCCTCTCCCTCTGCTAACACCGTGTTTGCTATGGAAACCAGGCCCTGCTCTGACAGCTCCAGCCCTCAGCCAGCCAGGAATCACAGACAAGGCTCCAGGGTGGGGAGCAGTGAGCAGGAGAGAGACTCTGAGCCTCTGCTGCACCTCGCTGGGGCACACATGGGGCAGCTCCTTGGTTTTCTGGCCTTGCTCCCAGTTTGGGTGGGCAGGGATGGAGAGGGGGACTCGGCACAGGGAGGGCAGGACAGCAGAAATCGCCCCATTCTGCTCATTTCTTAACTGATCCTTTTCTCCTCCTCATTCCTTTTCTTAATCTTTTCCAGCCCTTCCAGACTGCACAGAAATATCAGGCAGTGTTTTAAAGAGGCAGCACACTTACAGGACTAGGAGATGTGTCATTAAAAGTTTGGATTATTCCTGCTTTTCTGCTTTTGCCAGGAGCATGGCAGGCACCTGCCAGGCAGCTCCTGGGAATGTCAGAGGCTGTGGCTGAGCAGGAAGAGCTGGACAGTCCTGGGGATCACTTTCCTGTCATTCCCAGACACCTCTGCCACAGCAGGAATGTCCTGCAGTGCTCAGGAATGGGGGAACATTCCCTAGCCTCTGCTCCCAGGGCTGTCCCGAGGGGAGCAGTTCCCTGCAGAGCCAGGAGAACACGGGGAGGAGGCTTTGTAACACAGGAGGGCAAAACCTCCTCCCCTCAGGGCCCACAGGGCCTCACTGGAGGCTCCTGCAGGGGTGTCGCTGCAAGAACAGAGGGACCAGCCCCGTGGGGATGTGTGCGTCCAATCTCCTTGTCCAGTGACATTTACTTGGTCATTTGAAAGTCCCTGCAGGTCACCTTTGTGCTCAGTGGAGTCCAGGGCGTGGTGTTTCCTCCTGAACTCCCCGGTTTCCCAGAGCCAGCCCAGACTGATGCCCTCCCCCAAATGCGAGCGGTGAAATGCAATTACAAACACCACCCGACCTCTGGCACCTGTGGTGCACAGCAAATCCGTGCTGGAAGCAGAGCTGGCCCTTAAAAAGGGGGAGAAGAATTTATCCTTCCCACGGCTCAGCTCCAGGACCCTTTCTGGGGAGTCCTTGGCTCTCCCATTCTCCAGCCAGTCCCACATTTCAGGCAGGCAAGCCCGAGCTGCCTCTGCGGCTACACCAGCCCTATAAATCACCTCCCCCCGCCTGCCTGCCCTCCCCAGGAGTGCTTAAATCAACCCTAAATGAGCTCTTTTAAGGAAATGCGGGCAATCAGCGCTGAGTTATTGCGAGGCACAAGGGCTTTCTTAAAAGCGACGAGCACTTATTGGTCATCTGCGCTCCAGAAGGCACAACCCTGTAAATCAGAGCCCGAGGGCCGGGCTGAGCCGAGCCTTGAGCTCAGCCTGTGCTGGAGGATTGTCAGCATTGTCCTCCCTCCCTGCTGCCTTTTCAAACGGTCCTCTGTCCTTCCACACCATCCCCTGTCCTTTCACACCATCCTCTTCAGTGCTCGGGCTCTGGTTGTGACCCCTTCTCCAGATCTTTCCACCCAGCTCTGCTTGGAGCCCTCCTGAAATCAGAAAATCGTGGAAAATGGTGCCGTGTTCCTGAGGAGAGGGGTGTTGCTCTCTCCAGGGGTGATGTGATTTGGGAACCTGTCCCTGAGCCTTTCCTCATGCACTCTGCTTGCAAACAGCAGCTTCAAACCTCAGGAACAGGGAAGGAGATTCCCAGAGAACACGGTTTGGGATATTTCATATCCCTCCTTCTCTCTGAGGGTTGGTAGAGTTCATGTTTGTATCTCCTTTGCCAGAAAAATAAAATAGCATTGTAGAGAAAGATGTGAGGAGCCCCCGAATCCGGAAGCTGGCACCTCAAAAAATTTGCTCAAGATGAGTGCCAAACCCTGCAATGTGGCGAGAGCTGCAGCGTGGGAGTGCCACACATTCCCCGCCTTGGGCTGAGCTCAGGGGGCTCCTGCCCCCTCCCTGCCATCCCTGGGCAGCCAGAGATGGGGCAGCCTGTGTTTAATGGGGTCACAGACACTCCCCAGCAGCCTGATCCCATCATTTCCCCTTGGTGCTGGCAGCGGGTGACAGCTCTGTAACCTCCCCTGGGTCAGCCTGTCTCGAGGAAACCACAGGTGATGTTTGGAGCTCCTTCTCTATTAACACCGTAAAATATCACCGTGTCCTGCAGCCGTGGGGAGGAGGAGAGAAGATCCAGCAGGCAGGACTTGTGCAGCAAGATTGATTTATTTAATTATTTTACAAACTCTTTTACAGACTTTTTTTCTTCATAGTCTAATTGGACAAAGGATCCGCCACCCCCTGGGTTAATTGTCAAAATATTTTTCTACTCTACCATAAACAAGACTTTTCAAGGTTGCAGGTGTTTCATTGTTTATAGAACTCTGCTACCTCTTCTGTGAGAGAGAAAAGTCTCCCACGGACTTAGCAAGAACATTCTTGCTAGCAGCATTTTTGTATCCACACTTCTCTGAGCTCTCCTGCTTTAAAGGCATTTCAGAGCTGCTTCTTGTCTGTAGTGTCGGGGGAGTGGTGGTGAATGTCATCCCTCCCCCAGGATGTTGTACCTGCACCCAGCTGTGGGTTTCTGACAGGCTGGGGCGTTTTTGGGGTGCAGAAAGGGGAGCAAGAGCTGGAGTTCAGCACAGGGAGAGGCTGCAGGAGCAGTGGGAGAGCAGAGCTGAGTGGCAGCTCTTGGGAAGACGATATCTTAGGATGGCAAACCCTCGGTGACCTCGCTCTCTCCAGGGCCTGACAACTTCTCACTCAAGTATTTATTATTTTTACACACCAAATGTGCCCTATTGGGTGCCCACACCTGGTCATGGTCACCCAGCCAACCCCAGCTCCTCAGCTCCAGAGTGCTGAGCCACACGACTCTGCTGGATAATGCACAGCTGCATTCCTGCTGTGCTCAGGGGATGTGGCACTCTCGGGATGCAGTGTTAGAGCTCCTGAGGAATAAAGTCAACATGAGAAGTGCAGAAGACAATGGAATCATGGATGGGTTTGGGTGGGAAAACCCATCCTGTTCCACCCCTTCCACTGTCCCAGGCTGCTCCAAGCCCCAATGTCCAGCCTGGCCTTGGACACTGCCAGGGATCCAGGGGCAGCCACAGCTGCTCTGGGCACCCTGTGCCAGGGCCTGCCCACCCTCACAGGGAACAGTTCCTTCCCAATATCCCATCCATTCCTGCCCTCTGGCACTGGGAAGCCATTCCCTGTGTCCTGTCCCTCCATGCCTTGTCCCCAGTCCCTCTCCAGCTCTCCTGGAGCCCCTTTAGGCCCTGGAAGGGGCTCTGAGCTCTCCCTGGAGCCTTCTCCTCTCCAGGTGAGCACCCCCCAGCTCTCCCAGCCTGGCTCCAGAGCAGAGGGGCTCCAGCCCTTGGAGCATCTCCGTGGCCTCCTCTGGAGTGGCTCCAGCAGCTCCAGGTGCTTCTGCTGTTGGACCCAGGGCTGGATGCAGTGCTCCAGGTGGAGCAGGGGTCAGCAAGGAATGAATTCCAAATACTTCATGGCAGCCTGAGGGTGACACCTGCCCGTGCTTCACCATCAGGCTCTGAGATGGGGGAGCCAAGGCAGAGGCTTGGTCCCTGAGGCTTGAGATCCCTGGTCCAGGCTGCTGCCAGCAGCCACCCCAAGTGATGGACAACTGGGAAGGGAGGGGGAGGGAAGTGGTGCTCTGCAGCTTTTCCTTCCCATCCCCGATGCATCCAGCAAGTGCAGGGATCCCGAGGGAGCATGCAGAGGACAGCAGGAACACGCAGGAGGGAAGGAGCCCTTTCCCCTCCTCCCTTCTCAGCAGAGCATTGCTGGTTTTTAATTCCCAGCTGTGTCATGTCAGATACAGGAACAGTCCTCAGAGCAGGGCCTGAAATAAACCTTCTCCTTCTGCTCTCTGTCCTGCTCTCCAGTTCATCTCCTGCCTCATTTTGTGCAAGCTGTGGCTGTATTTGTCATGGCAGAACTGTTTCAATTTCCAGTCCTTCTTGACAAGGTTCGTGACCCAGCCCGATCACTCCTCTCGAATCCACTTGGATGTGGCTGTGAGCTGGAGAATTCCATGCCTGAGTGCCCCTCCCCCCTTCTCTGGAACCTCCCACCAAGCACTGAGATGCTCTGGGATGCACAGGCACAGCTTTGAGCTTGGGAATTTGCCTGGGAAGTGCAGGTAGACACGGAGTTTCATGGGACACCAGGTCTGTGGAGGAGCTTCTCCTCATGCTGTGACACCCCTGCATCAACATTATCACCGTGAATCAATGCTGGTGCTGCCTTTTGCAAGAAGCTGGTGATTTTTAACCTGCACGTGGGATCTGAGCTCTGCTCCCAGGATTTATGTGCTTGGAGAGCACCTGAGGGATGGCTCTCCTCTCTGGGCAGGTGTGAGAGTGTGGCCAGTGTGTGAGCAGAGCTTCATCCTGTGGTGCTGGGACAGAGCTGCAGCTGATCATCCAAGAGGGGCTTGGTTGTTAAAAGGTCACGATTTACACCCAGGGGCTTTGCTTCCCACCCTTTGAATTCCATTTTCCTAGGATCTGTGCCGTGCTGTGCCCACAGACTCACTGTTGTTAAAGGGGTCTAAAATGTTTAGATCTCTTCATAAGCAAGAATTTCTCAATTGACATCTCCATTTTTGCTTAGGGATGGAGCCCATCAGCATCTGGGTTTGTTTGTGCTGTGCTGTGCTTGGCCACGGTCCCCAGCTCAGCTCTTCCCAAGCCCAGACTGTCACACCAGTGCTGGGGCTGTGACTGGGCTGGCACCAGCCCTGGGTGTTTGCTGTCAGCCGAGGTTTCTGGAGCTGATGTTAACTTTCCTTGCAGTCTGACGTTGTTTTCTCTCTCTGTAATGTCAGAGTCGCCGCAGAGGCCGTGCTCCAAAATGTCACATGGATTGTGCTTCCTCCGGGGGTACTGGGGCAGGGATTTCAGCTCAAGGTCAGCTCAGACCACTCCTCTTAAAGGTTGGGCCTTCGTGCAAATGTTGGTAAAGATCTCAGGCAGAGCTGTGGCCCCTTCCCTCCCCCTGCCTGTCATTCTAGGCAGTCCCAGGGACAGGGTGAGGGATGGAAAACTTATCCTGGGCTCCAGCTGATCTCCACACCTCAGGTGGGAGAGGGAAATGCAGAAGAGGCAGAGGTGGGGATGTGCCCTTTCAGCTGATATCCGGCTCTCTGGGAAAGCTGGGTGGGATCCTCTGCTCCATCAGAGCCCTTTCAAATGTTCTTTAAAGTGCCACAGGTTCTCAGAGTCTCCAATATCACAGTTACAGGATCCCGGGATGGGTCAGCCTGGAAGGGAGCACAGAGGGTGACTGGTGCCACTCCCTGCTCCAGCAGGGCCATCCCAGAGCCCAGGGCACAGCAGTGTGTGCCCACAGCTCTGCAATATCCCCAGCGAGGAGACCCCAGAGCCTCTCTGGGCTCTGCTCAGGGCCGGGCCCTGCCCAGGGCAGCAGTTCTGCCTCCTGGGCAGGGCAATTGCCGGGCTCAGGCCCTGCCCGGTGCTCTGGTGCCGCTGCTGGGCCCCGGAGCAGAGCCCGGGCCCTGCCCTGAGCCCTCCCTGCAGCCAGGGACACCCAGGGCTGAGGGCCCCTCTCAGCTGGGGCTCCTCTCGAGGCTGAGCAGCCCCGGCTCCCTCAGCCTGTGCTGGGCACGGGGATGCTCCAGGCCCTTCCTCAGCTGCGCAGCCTCCAGGAGCTCCACTCCAACCCAGAACTCAGCTGAAGCCTCTTGGTCTATCCCTCTGATCCTGGAGGGTTTCTCCTCTCGAGTGAGGGAGTTTAGAACAAGCTCATAAGTCAGAAATGCTGATTTTGTGCCTTTTGTCTTTAATTTCACTCTGGTGCTGAGCTGCTCATGCTGGGTGAGATCTGATTGGTGGTGACACAACGTGGATTTGAGAGCTGAAAACCTCTTATTTATATATGGGTTTATTTTTTTAATCAGAGCCCTACACCACTGATTTATTAATTTCTGCACGTCTCAGATGCACCAAGGCTTACAAGCATCTCAACAGAAACCTTTTGTGTCCCTGCTTGCCAGGGCTTTTCAATTCTCTCTTTCTCATTTAGATTTTCCTCTCAGTCTCCTGTAAATGCCACTCAGCCATGGGCTTTGCTCCTATTGTGATTGTCAGGAATGGCTGAATTCCCACCCCCCAGGCAGGAGGGATCCCTTCCTTCTCCAATTGTGGGTCTGCTCCTCCCAACATCCAGGGATTATTTTGACAGCTTAGAGAAATTGCTTTGATTTTGTGCATTAATGCTGCTCTCAAGCCTTAACACCTTTTTTTTTCCGAGCTTGCTTTGTTGCCTCGTCTCTGCTCTTCAGGAGCTGTTTCAAGTAGTCATACTTCCACATTTGCCTTGACTATCTTCTCCCTCTTGTTTGAAGTCCCTGCCTTTAGAAAAGGGTTTAAGTCATTTAGTCTTTCACTGCTGTGACTAAATGTGGTTTCAGAGAGCACTTGGACTGCAGCTGGTTTAAGTTGGAGGATTCCAGGGAAGTTCTGACTCTGGAGAGAGCAGAACTTGGGACAGACGCACTCTGCACACATTTCTGCCTTGGAAAGGCGACATTTTGTTGTCTCCTTTTCTGCAGGCATTTTCTCCTAAAATATTTATTTTTGTGGAGCACCAAATGTCCTTCTCTTCCTTTCCCTTGGATAGGGATGACAGAAAGGAGGCCAAACAGCGCTGACCTCTGGTGCTGTGCTGGTCTGAGGGATCATTTTACACCAAATCACAGAATCCCAGAATGGTTTGGGTGGGAAGGGACCTTAAAAATCATGGAATTCCACCCCCTGCCATGGCAGGGACACCTTCCACTATCCCAGGCTGCTCCAAGCCTTCCAGTTGCTGTGTCCCAGGGTAACACAGACATTGAGCTGGGGCTATTTTGCCCATAATTTCCTGGGTGCTTTTGTTTTGCCAGCTCTTTGCGAGCTGCCAGGTGTTGTCCTGGTGTGCCCTTGCCCTGGGGCCTTGTGGTACCCTCCTACACGGGGGTTCCCATCACGGCACAGCTCAGTTAGGAGATCAGTTTGAACCAGAGAGATCACACAGCATTCTTCCCTGCACTCTTTCCATATCTCCTTGCTGATGGGCCCTGGAAGTCCTGGAGCTCGTCCTCCTCCAGCTCAGTTAGTTTACTGCCCCACACCACTTCCTCCTGTATTTCCAGGACTCTCCAGCTCTGACATTCCCCCCTGTGCTGCTCCAAGTTCACCTGTGGATAAAGCTCTTTCTCTCCTCCTTTCTCTGAGTTTCCTGGTGTTTTGGCTAAGGAAGAACATCAGCCCCTAAGAGCTGTTGGAACAGGGATCAATAACAATTGGGTTCTTTCTGATCGGCTCCAGGAGCCCCAGGCAAGGAGTAACATTTGGCAATACAAGCTCAGAGCAAAAAATTCCCTCCCAAGGCCCCCACCTTCCCTCTCTCATTATCAGGCATCACCTCTCAGCTCCTGGCAGCTCCTCACACACGACTCTTTCATCTGCAGCCTCTCCCCTTCCTGATGAGGTGGAAGGAGCCTCAATTTCCCCACAAGGAGCAGTTTTCCAGCCTAGAACAATCTGCCAGCTCTTGCCACAGCCCTCCCTGTCATTCATCCATCCCCACTAAAGCTGAAACCTTCCCCGGCTCAGGAAGGGCAGATTTAATTAACCTGCTATTTTCTCCCCTTCTCATTAGATCGTTAATGAGAGTTCTAATGAGGCTGGGTGTGATGGTGGTCCCAGTGGCCTGTCACAGCACAGTGTCCTCCTCTCCATGCATCAGCCACTTAACACTGAGTTGGGATCTCCCAGCCAGAAGGAGGGATTCCTCCATGGACTGACGTGGAGAAGTCATTCCCCTAGTCCAGCAGGAATGAGCAGCTTGATGCTGCAGTGTGGTGTGGTCCTGCCTGTGGGGTGAGGGTGCAGGGCTCTGCCTCAAGCCAGGCTTTGGAAGGATCAAACAAGCAGATCTCCCTCCACTGTGCTCCCGGGTGCCTTAGGAGTGGTTAAGGAATGGTCACACACCCCTGCAGACCTCTGGAAGCCCCCCCGTGCCCAGCTGGCCAAGCAAACACTGCGTGTTCCATCAGCCCTGGGGATGGAAATGCGCACCCTCACGCTGCAGCGTGGCAACAGAATTCCCGTGCCAGAAAAGTGCCTGAGATTTCATCTAAATTTCACACCTAAACGTGCCAGGGAGCTGGGTTAAGAGGTGCCGTGGCAGCTGCAGTTCAGGTGCTGGCAGCTCCTGGGGACATTTGCCACTGCAAGAGGCTCCCTTGTCCCAAGGACAGGTCACTGCTGCTGCTTCACTCATGGAACCACAGAACAGCTGGGGTTGGAAGGGACCTCTTAAATGTCAGGTAGTCCATGGGCAGGGACACCTCCCACTGTCCCAGGCTGCTCCAAGCCCCAATGTCCAGCCTGGCCTTGGACACTGCCAGGGATCCAGGGACAGCCCCAGCTGCTCTGGGCACCCTGTGCCAGGGCCTGCCCACCCTCCCAGGGAACAATTCCTTCCCAATATCCCATCCATCCCTGCCCTCTGGCACTGGGAAGCCATTCCCTGTGTCCTGTCCCTCCATGCCTTGTCCCCAGTCCCTCTGCAGCTCTCCTGGAGCCCCTTTAGGCCCTGGAAGGGGCTCTGAGCTCTCCCTGGAGCCTTCTCCTCTCCAGGAGAGCACCCCCAGCTCTCCCAGCCTGGCTCCAGAGCAGAGGGGCTCCAGCCCTTGCAGCATCTCTGTGGCCTCCTCTGGACTCCTCCAGCAGCTCCAGGTGCTTCCTGTGCTGGGCCCCAGGGCTGGGGCAGCTCTGCAGGTGGGGTCTCACCTGAGCAGGGCAGAGGGGCAGAATCCCCTCCCTTGGTCCCCCACTCTGTGGGATCAGCCCAGGACATGCACAAAAAAGAGCAGAATTTGCTCCTGGTTTCTTTGTTGCCACCCTGATTTGCTGTCGCCAATCCCCAGAGCTGGCGCTGCCCCGTGTGGGTCTGACCAGGCTGTGCACAAGGGAAGAGGGTTTGGGCTGCTTTCCCCCAAATAACGTCTCAGCAGGAAAGTAGCAAGAGAGAGGCCATGGGTGGTGATGATGCCATGATGATTTTTTGCCTTTTCTTTTCTACCCCTTTTATATACCTTTTTACAGCTTTTTGTATTCTTAGTGTTTTTTAAGCCTACATTCTTAGACTTATTTTGTTAAGCTAGGAGACTAAACATCTTAGAAGCCTCGTAGCTAGGGATCAGAAAACCCCAGACCCCAAGGTCCTCTCCAGAACATATTCTGTAAACTAAGATAGAACCATCCAGGGGAAGGTTCCTTGGGGAGGGGGGCTCACTCGAGCCTCTCACTGGGGAATCCTTGATAGATCTGCTAATTAGTAAGACCTATAATGACATACCCGGTCTATTGTGTGGGGGCTTTGTGGTGTGCATTTCAGTGCATTCCACCTGGACGTGTGCACCTAAGGGTCCTTAAAATAAATGCTGAGGTAAAAGCCCTTTTTCCCTTCTAACCGTGTTTGACTCTTGGTTTTAAGACCAGGAAAAGGCATCAGTGAAGCAGAACCAGCAGCATCACATCCTGGGAGGAAACATTTCTATTACCGCAGGCCTGGTTCCTAGGGTATATCACCGTGTCCCGCAGCCATAGGGAGGAGGAGGAGAGAAGATCCAGCAGGCAGGAATTGTGCAGCAAGATTGATTTATTTAATTATTTTACAAACTCTTTTATAGACTTTTTTTCTTCATAGTCTAATTGGACAAGGATCAGCCACCCCTTGGGGTCATTGGCTAAAATCCTAAAACATCCATTGTCAAAATATTTTTCTACTATACCATAAACAAGACTTTTCAAGGTTGCAGGTGGCTTGGGTGTTTACATAACTCTGCTACCTCTTCTGTGAGAGAGAAAAGTCTCTCACGGACTTAGAAAATAGCAAGAAAATCCTCGCTAGCAGCATTTTTGTATCTACACATTTCCATGAGTGGTAATGTAGGATTTGGACTCTGGAACTGAGGGGAGACTGGCTCTGAAAAAGTCCTTAAGGAAGGGAAGGCAGAGACAGAGGCACCAGAGGAAAAGGACAATTTGGAATTCCCAGCTTCACTCCAAAGTATTCCTGGTTTTCCTGTGAGAGGTCCCAGGCCTGATGCCCCACAAGAGGCTGGGAGGGGATTTGCTGGGCAGTTTTTGTGGAGCTTTGGGGTTGGGAGGTGGGAATACTGAGCAGGTTTGGGAACCAAGGCTGGCACCAAGCACATTTTGGGAAGTGATGTCTGGAGAGTTCCCGCTGGAAGCAGCAGGGTTTGTGCTCCCTGTCCTTGCTCCTGTCAGAAGCGGCACAAATGACTTCCCCAGGGAAAGGAGAGTTTCCTTCCACTTTGCCAGGGAAAAAGAGCAGGAGGACATGAGGAGATGGTTATTTCTGTCTTCAAATCCACAAAATTTACTCTTCTTTTTCCTTGACTTGCATCATATGAGAAATCCTGAAGAAAATAACTGTGAATATGCTGGGATGAGGCTTTTCCAGGTTGGAAGAGATGGGATATTCTGCTTGGAAATGCATATATTTCCTATGAGGTGCCATTTGGGTGCCTGATGCTATTGCCCCTGCAGGTTTGAGCTTTCCAGTGGCATTTCTGTGATTCTGCTGTAATTTCTATTCCTAATTTGACCGATTTCTTCCTTTTTTCACTTGAGTTCATTCCTTTGACGAGATGATTCATATTTCCCCCACATCAGCAGTTGGTCCCTGGTCTCCCTTCCAAGGAGGGCGCTGAAGGAGGTGAATTAAACAAAGATGGGAAATGAAATGGAAAGAAATTCACTTAGTCCCATGAAATATTAACAGGCACTTACGGGAAGTGAGCCCTGCTGCTCTGGAAGGGCTCTGCTGGAGGGAGGGACCTGCAGGGTGGGAATTCTCTGTGCCCCAGGGGATTTGCAGGGCTCGGCTATGGGATGGTGATTGTCTTCAATCACGTTCATGGCTTGGTTCTCTTAATTAGGAAATGAGCTCCAGGGGCTGCTGAGCTCAGGGACAGCCTGACCCTGTGTGCTTGGTGTGGGAGAGGAAGGACAGGTGGCCTCACCACCAGGGCATGCTGGGGTGATGGGAATGCCCAGTCCTGCAGAAAAACAACTCCCATGGAAAGGAGAAAATGCTGTTCTTGCTCAAGGAAATCTTTTCTTTCCTCTGAAATGATCCTGAATGCTTAAACAACTTGTCTGTGGAGAGGGTTGCCCAGCTGGGATGAGACCCCACCCACCAGGCTCATTTATGGACAATAATCCCACACGGATGGATGCTCAAGGCCCTTTCTAAGGACTGTGTGTGGGAGCATGGCCAGGACTTGCTGACAAGATCCTGGTTCTAATTCCTTATAAACCTGAAAACCACAGGATTCCCAGAGGCAGGGAAGGCCAGGGAAGGTTGGAAGCAGAAAGTTGGAAAGCCCCGGCAGTGAGGAGAGGCTGCTCAGCTCGGGATCAGTGCTGTGGAGAAGGAGGAGATGTTTTCCATGGAGGCATGGAAATCCAGAGACAAATACATGGGAAAGCACTGGAACAGGCTGCCCAGGGAGTCACCATCCCTGGGAGTGCTCCAGTGGCACCTGGGGATGTGGTTCAATGGTACTGGGTTGACACCTGGGCTTGGAAATCTTAGAGGGCTTTTCCAACCTTATTGATTCTACAATTCCATGAAATGCCAATAATTTCTGCTGCTAGATTTCCCAGGAATTTTTCTTAAGCACAGTTGTCTTCTTTTTTTTTTTCCTGATATTATTTTTAAAGGTTCTGCTGTCACAATTATTTATTGATGGCATCCCCTCAGTGCCAGCAAGCCCCAGGCCTGGACCGATGCACAAACTCCCCCAGCCTCTGCTCATGGATCTGGATTATCATAATAAATTCAGATTTATGTCAGGCGCTTGATTTCTGCGGCGGAGAATATCCTGCCTATGGAATCAATGGACAGTTATTAAATGGATTAAGAACCAGGCAGCTTAAAGCCCTCCAAATGCGATTGTTGGTGGAGGCTCAGTGCAGAACAAGCTGCTTGCACAGGAGCTTTGCGGGATTCAGCTTCCACCCCGCTGTATTTCCCTCTTTTCATGAATGATCCGGAAAATATCTATAAATTACTGCCCGTAAAGTTGGCAGCTGGCTGAGATTTTGCCCTGATAAATAAAGCTGAAGGCAGGGCTCTAATGCAGAGCAACTGCAACTGCTTGGGAGACTGGTGACTGGGAAACAACAGGAATCTGAGTCCAGCCAGATGCTTGGCCATCCGTCTGGGAACAGGGAATGGGGCATTCCGGCAGCCTGGGAGCCGCAGGGTCTAAAACTGATTTAAGACCACATTGGAGAACAGGTGGTTATGGACATTTAAGGCCCTGGAGTGGGGAAATGGATGGGCACGGGCGTGGGGGAAAAGGGGAGGCTGCAGCGGAACAGGGAGCTTTTATCCAGCGGGAATGAGAAGCAGGAAGGGGCTGTCATCCCTCTGCCTGTAATGAGACCTTGAACTGAGGGCCTCGGGCATGGAAATCTGGTGTGAATTCCTGGTGGAATTCTGTGGGATCTCAGGGTGGGTGTGAGGTGAGCTCAGCCCAGCACGGGGGCTCAAGCCCTGATGAGCTGCAGGATCCCTTCCCCACTGCTCCCTTCCCAATTTCCAGGAAAACAGAAAGTTGTATCATTAGCAGCCTGTTGAGTCCGTGTTTAGCTTGGCTTCACAGAGCTGCACATTGCAGAGGAATGTGTTTATTTATAGAGTTATGTTCAGAGGAGTATATTTATTGATGGAGCTGTGGGTGTCGTTCTCCTCACCTGGGGAGCGTGGCTGAGTGAGCTGCACTCACCTGAGACACACACACTTATCAAACACCACTCCCAGCTTTATCTGGGAATGAAAGGACGAGCCAGGGATGTGTGCCAGGAGCCAGGAGAGATGCTGAGGGAAAAGGGGAAAGGAGGGAGAGGGGGATCATGGCCAGGCTGGAGGGGCTGGGTGTCCCAGGGGGAATGAGAAATGACCTGAGCCGTTGAAAGGAACATTGAGGTGGAGACCTCACAGATGGTTGCACAGCTCTGCTCCTCCACTGCTCCCCCCCTGCTCCAGGTGACAAACCTTGAGATGTCTGGAGAGCTCTGGTCCTCCAGGCACAGCAAGGGGAGCAACAAGTCGTGAGCAGGCCAGAGAACGTCATCTCCAGTCCCGCGTGTCTGCTCTCCCATGTTTTCATTTCCAGCTGTTCTTTGGGAACGTGGCTGTGTCCGAGCTTCGAGTTGGAATGTTTTCCCCCTCCCTGTCCTGCCTGAGCTGCCCAGGGCTGTTTGGTCACTCTGCATCCACACACACAACCAAGCTGAGGCCGTGGGGGATGTTTGGAGCAACTTTCCCTTCCAGGCTCTTTCCTAAACTTCGTCCCTCACTCCACATGATGCAGATGCTGGGGCTGCGAGCAAAAACTGAGATAATGTTATTTTAGAGGCGAATGCTGCCTCGGGCAAGGGGGCTCTTCCAGAAGCTGTGGGGGCGGGATTTGCAGCTGGCAGGGGGTGCAGTCGCAGATGGCTGGGGGGGAGCAGGTGTAAATCCCATCTGGAGCTTCACCTCTCCTGTCTCTGAGTCACTCACACACAGAGCAGCCACCAACGCCAGGCTTGGAGCTGCAGGAAACTCTCCTTCTTCCTAGGAGGGTTTTGAAGCATTCCTGAGGTACTTTGTGCTTCATGGGAGACCTAAATCATCTCGGGAACCTGAGTTTCCTTCCTCTGGACACCTGTTTGTCCCTGCTTTTTTACAGATATGGCACAGATAATCCTGACTTCTGGAGGAGCTGCTTGTGATTCACAATGAATATTTTGTCACTTCATTCTCCCCAGCGTGGGGATGGAATGGTGGCAGGATCACACATGATCCTGCTCGTGCAGTGTGCTGGATGCATCCCATCTGGATAGGATGGGAACGAGGATTCAGACCGCTTAGGATGCCCTAGCACAGTACTGGAACCAGGCACGGCTTTGCTGCTCTGTTCTTAGGGAGCTGCTGGGTTTGGCTTTACTGGGCTGGGTGTGGGTTTGGCCATGGGACTCTTGGCAAAGGCAGCATGACAGGGACAGATTTGGGCAGGAATTGTTCCCTGGGAGGGTGGGCAGGCCCTGGCACAGGGTGCCCAGAGCAGCTGTGGCTGCCCCTGGATCCCTGGCAGTGTCCAAGGCCAGGCTGGACATTGGGGCTTGGAGCAGCCTGGGACAGTGGGAGGTGTCCCTGCCCATGGCAGGGGTGGCACTGGATGGGCTTTAAGGTCCCTTCCCATCCAAACCATCCCACAGTTCTGTGATAGCTGGGACAATACCGTGGCCATCGGTGGCTGTCACTTGGGACAATGCAGCTGTGACATTTCATATGACCCTGGGATGGTCTGGGTGGGAAGACACCTTGATGATGAACTCTTTCCAACCCATCTGGTTCTCCCAGGCTGTGAGGGAGGAGGCCTCCCTCTTCCTTGGCCCCTGAGCTCGGTGTGGCCAGGCCCAGCCTGGCAGGTGCCCGGCACAGCCCTGGGAGGTGGATCAGGATCACAGCAGCTACTCAGAGCTGCTGTCCAAGGTGAATTCAGGTGGATTTGGAGAGTCCAGCAAGTACGTGCAGGCTTTCAGGGATGTCCCCCTGTCCTGCAGCCCTCCTGCCCATTCTCTTCCCCTTTTTGTGCCCGTTTTCCCCAGGTGTGCCCCAAGCTCTCCAAAGGCACATTCCAGGCCATGTGCTTTCACCTTCCCTTTGGGCACTGGGCTGTTGCTGCCTCTCATCCAGCTCCCACAGCCTTGGATCCCTGCCTCTGGCACAGCCTGTCCCCTGCTCGGTGCATCTCCAGGAGATTTTGGCCTCTCCTCCTGCTGTCGCTGTGGAATTTGGTACCTGGCAAAGGATCAAGTCCAACTCACCTGCTCTGAGCCAAATCCCTGCAAATCCCACGTGCTCCACGGGGTCCAGAGCCTGCTGGTGTGGTGCAGGGGCTTTGTGGTGTCACACGGGTGGAGAGGACACCAGCACAAGACTTTGCATTAGGTGTTGAGGAGAATGGGACGTGTCCATGGTTTTTCCAGCTGCAGATGTGATCACATCCCAAAAAGGGCCACACTCCTGCATGCAGTGGGGGAACCAGTCCACCTCTGAGGAAGGAAAAGGGAACTGGGATTCTGGGTGGGCCAGCAGCACCTGGGACCTGCACTGTCTGCACAGAAAGGACCAGGGTTGGACTCTGTCAAGCCCAGGGCTGGAATAAACCCACCTAAGAGGCCTTTTCCACAGGAATTCCCCATGTTTTACTTTAAGCTCATCATCTTCTCCCTGTAAAAGGTCAGGAGCCTTCCCCTTCCAGATATGGCCCAAATGGAAAGAGAACAGGTGTCAACCATGCAGATTTGTTCCATATTACACGAGAAGAGCTGAAAATTCTGCTTGTGCTGATTGACGTGTCAGAGAGAGCCCCAGCAGCTGAGGGGCAGAGCATAGCACAGGCAGGAGCACTCACTAGAAAGAGGGCCAGTATATCCATAGGATTTTCCAATGCCTATCCATAGGAAACAGGGATAGCTAGGTCAGGTTTTTAGTGCTTAAGAACCTCAAAGATTATTCCTGATTTCATGAAAACCACTTCAAACACCATCTTTAACCTGTGTAGGATTGGCCAAGTCCTTATTTATTGTTCCCTGTGGTAGGAGAGGCACTAAAATGGAATTCCCAGAGCAGCTGTGGCTGCTCCTGGATCCCTGGCAGTGTCCAAGGCCAGGTTGGACATTGGGGCTTGGAGCAGCCTGGGACAGTGGAAGGTGTCCCTGCCCATGGCAGGGGTGGCACTGGATGGGCTTGAAGGTCCCTCCCAACCCAAACCATCCCATAATTCTGTGATCCCATGGCTGTTTCTGTGACCTCCTGCTGCAGCTTGGCTGAAGGCTCAGGGAGATGTCCCTGCTCACAGCCAGCTGACCTCTGAAGCTCTGGGCACTGTGAGCTGTGATAACATCTCTGCTTGAAGGGCAGTGCATGTTTGGGCATGGGAATTGTTGCATGAGGGGTTCATGGAGAGATTCCCAAGCCCAGCTGAGCTTTAATGGACCCTGGCAGCCAGCCCGGAGCCACCCTGAACAAACACAGAGAGGGGCTGGGAATGAGCTGCTGCCACTCACCAGAGGGACCCGGGGACTCCGGGGAGGGATCTTTGCAACGCTCAGCCTGGGGCCTGCAGTGGCAGAAGAGTGCAGGACTACGGGACAGAGCAGAACATCTGAACTTCTACAAAAGTCCATCTGAACCCCTGCAATTGTCCAGCTAAATCTGTGCAATGGCCCAGCTGAAACCTTTGCAATTGCCCACCTGAACCTCTGCAAAAGTCCATCTAAAATGCTGCAAAAGTCCTTTTGAACCTCTGGAATTGTCCATCTGAACCTCTGGAACGGTCCATGTAAACATCTGCAAAATTCCATCTGAAACTCTGCAAAGTCCATCTGAAGCTCTGGAATTGTCCATCTAAATCTCTGCAAAAGTCCATCTAAAACACTTCAAAAGTCCTTTTGAACCTCTGGAGTGGTCCATCTGAACTTCTGCACAAGTCCACCTAAATTTCTGCAAAATTCCGTCTAAATCTCTGCCCAATTCCATCCGCACCTCTACGATGGCCCACGCTGCCCTGCTATCCCAAGTATCGCCCTCCCACCCCTGCAGCGAAGAGGAAAAGCTGTGAAGAACAGCAAAAACATCTGGAGCAGCATTCCCACAAGGACCTAGGGCCTGGAAGAATCCTGAAGAGGGGAAAGAAGGTTTTATGGCTGTTAGGGAGCCAGGGAAGCTCTGCCTCATTGTGTGCCCAGGGCTTGGAGAAGCTGCCTGGGAAACGCTCTCACTATTTAGAGTTGCATTCCCACCTCTGTCTGGATCCCATCTCAGCCCAGCCCAGATGTCCCTGGCCTGTCTCCCTGCAGCTCTTCTCACCTCCTTTTATTGGAATCAGGACTTTTCCCATTCCCTGGCCTCCCAGGGCACTCCTGGGCTGTAATAATTGATAATTGTTATTGTTAACCGGGGACCTGATGACTCCTGGGGTTAAATCCCTTGATATTTCCCCTCGGAAGGGCTCTGGTGACCTTTTCTCTGCGAGGCTCTCACACCTCGGTGCCTTGCAGCAGGCCTTGGGAATCCAGCAGGATGAAAACCTTCTGGCTACAGAAAAAACTTTAATTTTTCTGCTCCTTGTCGAGTTCTCATTCAAATGGGCTGAAATACAACCTGTTCACTCTCCCCTTCTCCTTCCTCTCCGTGCTGCTGCCGAGAGAAATGCTGGCAAAGCACCAAAAGCGTAACCCCGCCTAAATGTTCTTAGGCTAAGTCCAGGCTGCCGCCAAAATTTTGGGAGCGAGGGATGGGGAGCCCCACAAGTTGGAGGTGCTTTGGAACACCCCAGGAAAGGATGGAGCCGTCCCAGGGAAGGTTTGTGCTGCCCTGAGCTCCTGGGATGAGCTGTGGAGCTCAGCCCCGAGCGATGCTGAAGAATCAGCATTCAAACCCCCCTGGAGGTTTGGGAGGATGGAGTGGAAGAATTGCACAAGATATAACTCGTTTTTACCTTCTTCCCTTCAAAATATCCCTGCAATATTAAGTCCAAAAATCACATTAAGGGAGTGTGATTTAAGAGGAAAAGATGAACACCCCGGAGTGAGGAAATGGCACAGCCATTGCCTGCCTCCCTGCCGGGATGCATTACGGAAATGACCTTTCAGCCCTGGCCACAGCTGAGAATTTTCCTGCTCAAATCCTGTCCAGGGCACAGCCTGGATGTTCCAGCAGGGCTGTGCTGCCAAAGGCAAGGAAGAGCACCACAGTGCCAAAGGTTAATGGGTCTGGATGCAGTCCCAGAGGATGTGGGACCAGGGACAGGTGCCTAAATTGCTGCTCCTACTGGTGCTCATATCCCAGCAGCTCCAGGCAGGGCTGGTGCAGGTCTCACATGGGAGCTGTGCCCAACCTGCCTGCACCATTCCTGCTGCCTCAGGCCCCCAAGGGTGTCTAAAAGGGAATTAGCTCCCTTTTTTTAGGCCGCTGGGAATCATCACTGGTGTTTTGGTGTGAGTTGGGGCTTGAGCTCCAGCCCCTGGACAGGGTGCATCCCCAGCAGAGCCTGGGGAGTGGTTCAGAACTCCAGAGCTCGCTCATCCCAGTGACCCCACTGACTGTCCCACCTCAGAGGGGTGTCTGACACCCCAACACCCCCACGGAGATGCAGAGGTGTCCCAGGATCTGCCTCAGCCCCAAAATGTTGTGCTGCAGCTGCCTGAGGGCGGCACGGACCTGCTCTGTCCCTGCCGCAGGGCCTCAGTGCCCCGGAGCTGTGACTCTGGTGCCTGTCCCCGGTGTTTTATGGTGCCAAAGCTTCACCCCGTCCTCTCCTCCCAGCTGGAGCCGCTCCAGCTGCATCATCGTGCTCCATCCTTCCTCTCCGCAGCAGAAGGGAGGGAAACTCCAGACTACTCCGAACCAGTTGTCCTTCCTCATTGACCTCTCGGTTCACCTTCATTTGAAATGCATCAAAGCGCTGCCCCCTTCCCTGCGGCACAGGCACAGCCCCACCTTTGGCCGCAGGACAAAGCGGGAGGCACCGGGAGCAGCCAAGTGCGCAATTTCAAACGATGCCCACGGAATTTCAAACGATGCCCACTCCGAGCCGGAAATTCGGCAGCTCCAGTGTGTCCCTACTATAAACAAAGGCAAAACGCTGTGTGCATCAGCAAAAGGCTTCGTATTGTGAAGTACTCCCTTTATGTCCGAGCAGGAGAGAACTCAGATGGTTATTGACCCTCCACTGCAGGAAAGCCACATTAGAATATCTCCGAATCAATCGAGGCGCGAGCAGAGCAGCAGGGAGAGGCCGTGGCTCTGCAAACGGCACCAAATTGCTGCTCACTTTGGCCTCCTGGAAAAAGTTTGCAAAGCATCTGTTGGAGGTCTCTGGAGCCTTTTCTTTCTAATTGCCACGTTTGACAAGGCGATGGCCCGGGGGAGCGGCGGAGAGGCAGATAATGGACCCACTTTAATTGCTTCCAGTTCCATGAGTCAGAACACTCGGGGATGGCAAAGGAGAAGCACTGCAGCTTCACTGAAGGAGCTTTCTGGCTTTTAAGAAAGCTCTGGAGGAACAAATGCTAAACTCAAAGCCAAAGTCTTGGAGGGACTGAAGGTTCCAGGTTCTGGAATTTCTTTCATCTTTTACTTTTGACAGGAACTCTCGAGTTAAGTTTTAATCATGTTCTGCAAGAGGGAGGGATGGTTTCTCGGCTAAGAGAGGAGCGGATGGGTGTCATTCCAAGAGGCTTTTCATCAGGGATGGGCACTGAGAGGGGTCCTGAGGTGGAAGAGTCCAGCTGGAGGTGCAGGATCCAGCATCCAGTGGTGGTGGGAGCTCACTGCACATACAGAACTTGGCATGGGTTTATCTGGACGGTGAGGGGAGGATGCTGTTCCTCCCTGGGAGCTGAGCGTGGCATGTTCTGGGAATGGGCAGACAGGGAACATTCTGACCTCCCTCCTCCCTGTAACACCCGTAAATCACAGAATCCTGGAATGGTTTGGGTTGGGAAGGACCTTTAAGCTCATCTCGTTCCACCCCCTGACTCCTTCCACTGTCCCAGGTTGCCCCAAGCCCTGTCCAACCTGGCCTTGAACATCTCCTGCACTTCTGGCCTAAGGGCAGGGGGTGTTTTTCCTGGAAAAGGAAGGACCCCATGGCCAGAGCTGAACCCAGTGCTCCAGGAAAACAAACAAATCAAAATATCCCAGTGCAAAGTCTGGGTGGCTCATGGCACTTGGTGGCCACTGGGGTCTGGGACATGCTGGAGCAGGCACAGCTGCTGGTTGGACACCAGGCACTGGAGGAGGATTTTGGAGGAGCAGGGAAAGCCACGGCAGGGTCCCTGGGGTCTCTGTCACAGCACACCCAGCCTGGCTGGGGATGAAAGTGTCACCTCGGCTTCCCACGGCTTCATCCACTCCTGCCCGTCCCTCTGGCCCTGCCCTGGCTGGGACTGACAGCGGCTGGGCTTTGTCGTGGATCAGTCAGAACATGGCTGAGCTGCACGGCGGGAAAGTCACTGGAAAAAGGCTTTGGGGAATGATTGACAGGAACTGTCTCGGTGGAAGGAGCTAATCCGAGCAGCTCATGAACACCAGGTCCCTAATTAAAGCACATAGCCTGGCCCCGCTGTAATTAATTTCCCCGTGCTGCTGGCTGGCAGCGCTCTCAGTGGCACTGACTCACCGCTGCTGGCAGCCTCCGGGGCATCGGAGCCGAGGCTCGGAGCGGAGCAGGATGTGCCCCTTCCCTGCTGCTCCTCTGTGCCAGCCAGGAGCCGCAGTGCTCCGGCTCTGGGCACACCCAGGAGCTGGGACAGGACCCTGCTGCCGGCCCGGGAGCTTCCCATGGGAAGAGAGATCCTGTGGATCACCCGTGTGCGCTCAGTTGCCAGGATGGGTGGCACCGGGCAGGGTGATGCTCATGGCTCATCCTCTGCCAGCTGCCTCCTGTCCTCTCCTCTCTCCCCGTGTATACATGGATTTACATGGATTTATCGTGCCCTTGGCTGGAGCTGGGACAGGGATGGCATCACTGCGGTTCCTCTTTGCACTCCCACCACTGTTTCCATGTATTCCTAAGGCCTGTGGGATGCACCCGGGCTGTGGCTGGATTTGCCCCAGGCCATGGCAGGGAGGAGCAGCTGGGGACAGCTGGGGACAGTGTCCCAGTCCGAGCTGTTTTGCTGGAGTGGGAGGTGTTGCATAATGAGGTGACTCCCACTGCTCCGGTGTCACCCCATCCCCATCACCCCAGTCACGGAGCTGAAGAGAGAGGCTCCAGAAAGTCCCATTTCCCTGCCCACGGGGTTTCATTATCAGCTGCAGAGGGATGGCCGGAGAGTCGCCAGCACTGTTTTAATTTCCCAGGAGGCTGCTCTTGGTGTGCCACGGCTCCGGCGGGGAACTTCAGCTGTCTCGTGTTACTGTGCTTCCTGCAATGGGACGTGACACGTCAAAACATGACAAGGCAGCCAAAATGTGTCACAACACTGCGCTCAAACTCTGCCTTGCAGGGCGGCTCAGCAGCTGATAACATCAGCCCCCAATTATCTCTGCATGCTGAGCTGGGGTTTTTATCCCTCGTGGAATATGATATATGGGAGCCTCCTGCCTGTATGGGACTGTTGGATCACACCAGCTTTATTAACTGCACACGGGGAATCGTTTTGACCAGGCCGACACCCACACCTGGGATCCCGGCCTGTTCTTGCAGGAAAGAGACTTTCCCACCTCAGCTTTTCCAATTGTTATTCCTGCAGTAAACATTTGGTGAGGTTTCCGTGTGATTTAATCTGTTATTGTTGGTGTTTGATGTGGTTTCATTGGCCACATGAGCACCTGCCAGGCTATAAGGGAGGAGCAGGTTTTGCCTTTGGGTTCCCCCTCAGGAATTTGCAAGGCTGGATGCAGCTCCAGTCTCCCCAGTTCATCCCATTCTGCACCGCTGGGCTCTCCTGTCCGGCTTTTTGAACTCTTCTTTTCCACCTTTCTTCGTAATGAGGCATCAACATCCCTGAACGAAGTTTTGAGTGGTTCAGAGGAGGAAAAACCCTCCCACAAGAGAGGCAAAGCTACTCTTGTCCCCGGGCTGGAGACTCCCAGCCACGGGGAGGCCGCGTCCCTTTGCCAGCGGTGCTGTGAGGAGCTGGGAAGGGGACACGGTGTCCCTGCTCACACGTGGCATTCCCAAATGGAGCCCCCCGCTTCTCCGGCTGCTGCCCATTCATTTCAGCTCCCTTTCGGAGGAATCAGACTAATTACTGACTGCTAATTGCTGGGAAAGCACTGCTGGCACTGCTTCCCTTCCCCACCGGGAGCAGGGAACAGCCTGGCTCTCCTCAGGTGTCTCCGCAGGAGCTTCAGGGACCCTCGAGGTCCCTTTGGAGAAGAAAGAGCAGCAGCTGCTGCTCTGTCCATCCCTTCCCTCCCTCCAGGCTCATTCCCAGCTCCCCAGCTGGGGAATTTGGTGAACCAAAATGCTTCCTTGTGATTCCAGTGCAGCCCAGCTCCTGGGGAAGCAGGTGGGCATCACCAGGAAAAATTGTTCCTCTCAGGAGTTTTCCAGCCCCATGGGGCTGCCTGCACGCTTGGGACACATGGAATCTGTTCCTGCCTGGCACACTTGGGGGGGATCCCTGAATGAAGCCTGCCATGTGCCTTTCTCCTACAACAGCACCGTGGAAGATCCTGCTGTTTCCTCCTCTTCCTCCATGGCTGCACAGGTTCAAAGAAAAAACAAATGGGGAGAGAGGAAGCAGGAATATGTGTCTGAAAGTTTGAGCAGGAGAAGGAAAGGATCCTCTTGGCCCTGAGACTTCTCCAGGCAGGTCTGACCTGAAAGTTATTCTGGGAATGTCTCACAGTTATTTCTCCCAGGAAGATCAAATCCATCCAAAATTATTTGTGGAAAGCCACAGTTCTGTTTTGAGAGCAGTGTGGGGACACCTGCTTGTTTGGAAGAGTTGTTCTGTGACCTTGCAAGGCGAGGAGCTGGTGGCAGTGCTGGGATGGGATTTGGAGTTTCCTGGTCCATCCCAGGTGCTTTTCTAGGGGCTGAGCTGTGCCAGGTGTGCCCATGGCAGAGGGAAATGCCCTAAAATTCAGTCCCTTTGCTCAGGTAAGATCTTGGGAATAGGGCTGGTGTTGGATGTGCAAATCCAAGTGCTGATCCCTCTCTTTCATGTCCCGAGGGTGCAGGGCAGAGGAGACACTCAGACTCCATCTCTACAAGTGTACATTGATTTAAGCTTTTGAGTTGAGTGGTAGGATCCCATTTTTAATCCTACCTTTTAATCGCTGGCTGCCCTGGCATCTGGTTGTGGTTGGTGGTGCCGCACTCAGAGGGGGACTGCAGGCTCCTCTGCAAGGAGAAGCTCTCTCCATGACCCTGCCTAATTCCCACCCTTTTCTTGTCATTCCTCAGGAAGCAAACTGCTGATTTTGGTGCTTTGCTTGAACATCCCATCAGAAGTGGAGTCCTGCCCCGGGGCGTGTGTATGCTACAGTGAACCCAAGATCACCATCAGCTGCCAGCAGCAGGGGCTGACAGCGATCCCCACGGAGATCCCCATCCAGAGCCAGCGCATCTTCCTGCACAACAACCGGATCACCCTGGTGAGGGCCACCAGCTTCACCTCCTGCCGCAACATGACCATCCTGTGGATCCACTCCAACAACATCAGCCTCATCGAGCCTGGGGCCTTCTACGGGCTCACCAAACTGGAGGAGCTGGACCTCAGCGACAACACAAACCTGAAATCCATCAACCCCGTCACCTTCCGGGGGCTCGTGCACCTCCACACCCTGCACCTGGACCGCTGCGGGCTCCTGGAGCTCTCCACGGGGCTTTTCCGAGGGTTGTTCTCCTTGCAGTACCTCTACCTTCAGGATAATAACCTCCAGATCCTGCTGGACGACACCTTCATCGACCTGGCGAACCTCACGTACCTGTTCTTGCACGGGAACAAAATCAAGAGCTTGTCGGAGAACGTCTTCCGCGGGCTGATCAACCTCGACCGGCTGCTGCTGCATCAGAACAGGGTGAGCCTGGTGCACCGGCGCGCCTTCCACGACCTGGGGAAGGTGATGACCTTGTACCTGTTCAACAACAACCTGACCGTGCTCACGGGGGACACCATGGCCCCCCTGGTGTCCCTGCAGTACCTGCGCCTCAACGGCAACCAGTGGATCTGTGACTGCCAGGCCCGCTCACTCTGGAATTGGTTTAAGCAGTTCAAGGGCTCCTCCTCGGAGCTGGAGTGCCACCTGCCCCCTCGCCTGGCAGGGCGGGACCTCAAGCGGCTGCAGAGCTCCGACCTGGACGGCTGCGTGGACTCCTTCAACCAGATCCGCACCAGCGTTTTTAGCACCAAAACCAGGTCGGGGAAACTCCCAACGGGGCTCCCCCCGCTGGGCTCCCACGACGGCTCCTCCAAGTGCTGCCAGCCTGAGATGGACAAGTCTTTTATTTACGAAGCTAAAGGCAAGGCAGGGCCCTCCTCCCACAGCAGCCGCTCGTCCAACAACCACCTCAAGGAGAAGGAGAACATGTCCAGGCCCAAGTACATGGAGACGGACCCTTCCAAAAACGGCAGCAACAAGCAGATAAACGATTCCCCCTTTGGGACCTTCCCCAGCATTGTAGACCCTCCTTTGACCAAGTTGAGACCCGAATTTCTAGAGCCCATTGAACCTTCCACAGTCCCAACCAAAAAGAGGCAGGGCTGCTCTAAAAAGAACAGATCAAAGGCCCAGTGCCGCCTCACCCAGCAGGGGAACAGCTCCACGTTACAGCTCAGCCTAAGCCTTTTGATCCCCCCCTTGCTGTGGAGCTTACTGTTGTTCTGCTAAAATTAACTCTTTTCCTGGGTTGATGACACTTTAATACTCGACTTTTGCTGACCTCCATAAATGTTGCAAACAAAAGCAGGACTCCCATCCACCCTGAGAAAGCTTTGTTACACAAAACTTAACTGGATGCCTTTATTAAAACAAACAAACAAACAAACAAACAAAACAAAAAGACAAATACTGAGATGTACATAATTTATTTGTCCTGAAACCTGTGAATTATACCTTTGGTCTTCGGAACTGCACTTGCCCACAAAGCAGCTTTTGCTACAGCAGATGGTAAAGAAATATGGTTTATTTACAGGAAAAAAAAAAAAAAGAAGTGTAAGAAATGCTCTGAAAAGAATGTCCAAAATCTGTTTGTAACTCACCATCACACTGAACAATGTTGCAGGTTCCCATTTGCAGAGGTAATGGATTTTATGCTGTTTTAATCCTATGTTGATGACTCTTGCAGTTTTTCCATCTCCATTCCATCCTTCCATGTTTACGGGCAGCATTTGTTAAAGAATGCTGCCTGCCCCTCCACAAGATTGCAGTATATATAGATATGCATTTTATTTTACTTGTGTACAAGTATACAAAAAACCTATAAAATAAAGATTTCTTTTTCCTAAGTGCTTGTCATCTGCGAGGGGTGAAGGACTCGGAGCAGCTCAAAAGCTGAAAATTTAAAGGGATGTGAAGTGTGATCTGAGCATTTAACACCACAGTGATAAATAAGGCATTTTTGGATGGTTATGCAACCTTTAACTGGTGCCAGCAAAGGGTTTGGTCGTGTGAAAATGCCCTGCTCATGCTCCTGTTTCTCTTCAAACTGTCCCACCTTCTCCTGGCATCATTCAGATTCCAGGATGCTCAGAAGAGCAGGAAATATTGGCCCAGCCCCTCAGAGCTGGGGTAGAGGAATGTCAGCAACAATCCCAAGATTTGGGCAGGGCCATTTTTCTCCTGCTCTTCACAGATGGGCTCAGCTCTGTGGTAGATCCCGAGTGGAGCAGCACTGGGATTTAGGAAATGGGGAGGTATCTCCTCAAAAACACAGCTCCCAGCCTGGCAGCTCAGGTGTCCATCCTTGGGGTCACCGTGCCAGTGGCTTCATCTCCAGGGTCACCTTGGGATGCTGAAGGAATAAACCATTGCTGTCCACATACAGTGGATGCCACCCCATAGGACCCAGTGGGCCATAAAGTGGACATGGCTGTGTCCTCCTGGCACTGCAACCACCTCCTGGGCCAGGCTAGGAAGGGCTGGGCACAGAGCTTATCAGGAGGCTGCTTCTCCTCATCAAACCACAGAGATTCTCCTGTGCCCCTCTGTCCTGCTGGGGTTTGGAGCTCCGTGCAGGCAGGAGCAGCCTGTCACATGCAGCTGGAATGGGATGGAGGCCAGAGAAGGGCAGTGCCACAGTCCCAAGGGAACGTGCACTCCAGGATTATGTGTGGAAGTCAGACTGGGGGGGCTCCAGGCTGCACCATCCCTTGGGGTTCCCAGCACTGGGGCTGGTGCTGAGCTTCCCAGATGGAGTGAGGCCCTGGCAGCCAGGAGTGATGGGCATCAGCAGGGCTGTGGCTTACTCCAGCCTTGTCCTGGGCCTGATGGCTCATGAGGAGGGAGCAGAGACCATGGGAAGATGCTTGGATGGCCGATGTTCCCCCCGGGATGCTGCAGGGCAGCGTGGCAGGGGCTGTGCCCCACTCTGGGGTGCTGCTGCCTCTTCCCACCTCTGCCGCAGCCAGTTCCCACCTCGGTGAGTGACAGGGAGTGCCCAAAGCGCTGCATTCGTGATCTGTCTCCAAATCCCCGCCTGGAGCTGCCAAAAAGGTGTGGCACAGAGCCCCGGGAGTGAACACCTTCCTCGTGTCACCGAGATGGGGACAGGTCTGTCCGTCCCAGCCAGGCAGGAGCTGCTGTGCAGAACAGCCCTGGGATCCTAGCAGATCTGATTCCTGCCAGCCCAGCTCCACGATCCAGCCTCTGCAGAGGGTTGAGGTGTGTTTGGGTGCAAATTCCTTGTCCTGCCAGAAGGATGGAGCAGGAAATGTGCTGGGACAGTGCCGGGGTGAGCTGGCCAGCCCTGCCAGCCCTGCTGGGTGTGCCCAGCCTGGTGTGCACTTGTCCACACTCACAGGCCGCTGACTGGGACCTCACCAGCCACTTCTGCCATTCCTGCTCGGATCTGTCCCATCATGCCAGCGCTGAAGGATTTCCCAAGGCCCTGCATTCCCTGTCCTCTCCCACTCATCCCAAAATGCATCATCGAGACTCCTGAAGGATTCAGAGCTGCACTGGAATCTGAAGCTCAGGAGTAGAGAGCAGCTTGGTCATGGGGTCAGCACCGCCCCAAAGCCCGTGGAAAAGCTGGAAGATTTCTGCTGTGACAGGCTCCCGTGGAACCTCCTGTTTGGGTCATAGGCTCAGTGTGACCCCCTTGTACAGTAATCAGCGAGGCTTGTGGTCCAGATTCCTGCTCCATGGGCACAAGGAAGCCAGACCAGGTGGCAAAAATGTAGGATAGACCTGAAAGGAAAAATTGAGAAAAAAGAGACCATTGTGGCATTTCCACCCAGGAGCTGAAGGGCAGAGCTGGGAGCTGGGCTTGCCCTGCCCAGATCAGGGTCTCAGGAGTTTGGCTCCCTGTGGATAATGCAAAGCAGACAAGGAATTCCTGTCGTTATCCTGAACGGAGCAGGAGCTGCGCTCTGCCAACCCAGTGACACCGTTCCCGCTTTCTAGAGCTCGACTTTGCCATGCTTTCAGTGGCTCCTAGGACTAGACATTGGCCACAAGCCCAGAAGAGTCCCTCGTGCTAATTTCCTAGATTTCCTGCTGTCCAGATGCCAATTCCTGTGTTTACAGGCATTAGAAGGCCATTGGAGTGACAAATATTGAAGAAGGGGATGCAGTGGGCAGCAGGAATTCCCGTAGGAGCTTGGAAGAGGCAAAGGCTGAGCTCTGGTATTGGTGAGGGAGGAGAGGAATTCAAATGAAGGGAGTTTTGCTCCTGCTTTGTGCCATGCTGGGACTGGGACAACTCTTCCAGATATTCCCAGACATATCTTACACTCGGATGTCACTGAGTTGAGTGGGATTCACCCAGCAGGGCTCAGGACCCTGTTGGCTGTTCCTCATCTCAGGATCCTCCCTCTCCCTTCCTTTCTCCTGTGCAAGTCACACTCAATTTCCTGCTCCTGACATTGATGCCAGCAATGAAATCAAGTCAGCAGCAAGGAGCCAGGAAGGATGAGGGATAGAATCCCTGGGAAGAATGGGCTCCCCATCACCAGCACAGAGCTGCACCCCCCAGCACCCACTGCCCCCTGGCAGCGTCCCCACGCAGAGCCCTGGCAGCGCTGAAGAGGAGCGGCACCACAGCCCCTCCAGCAGCGGTGGGAACACACCACATTCATCCTTAATTCCAGAATTTGTCTCCAGGGATTGCTGGCTGGTAGCTCCAAGCAGGAACAGAACCAAAAGAGAAACCCTTTTTGCAGGTTTTCGGGTCCACCTGGAAGGACAACCCAAGCTGGCAATGAGATGATTGTGCCCCTCCCTGTCATGGTCACACGGGGAGGGCGTTGATCCTCTGCCCCTCCCTCCCCCTTCCCACCCTCCTGCACAGGGGATGGGGCTGCTCCTCTGCCTGTGGATGGGGAAGTGGATCCCGAAGGCCTCTACAGGTGGGGATTTGTCCCATCCTAAATGGGTCCCTGACACACAGGTGTGGTGACCCTCACTCCGGGGGACCCCATCTCTGCTGCCAAGCTGCAACACCTCATGTGGACAGATTCTATGGAAGAGGAATTTCATCCAACTGGTTTTGAAAGATTTTTTTTTTCCTTTGCTAATGGATAACTGTGATTCACCGGGATCAAAACTTCATGGAGGGGTGCTGTGGCTCTGATGTCATTTCCATCAGCAAGACCTTTCCCATCAAAGCTGGAGGCAAGAGAGGGGGAATGCAGTGTGGAAGAAGCCCCACTGATGGCCTGGTTCAGCAGATATCCTGGCCATGGATCGGGAAGGACTGAGCTGCTCGGACACTGTGGCTCAGCAGTTCGAGTACAAGCTGTGTTCTCCTGAGGATTCCTCCCTGTCCCTGTCCAGAGCCCCTCCAAGCCTTTGCAACACAGACAGTCCGAGTCTGGGCAGGGACAGTGCCCCATGGGGCTGGGACTGGAGCTCATGGCTGCAGCTGCTGAGTCAGCCCTGCTGGGAACGCCCCAGCAGGTGACTGAGAGAGACTGGGAGCAGGACAGGGGCAGCCAAAGGGACCATGGCAGGCACTGGGGGACATCCTCTGTCCACACCAGGCTGTGTCCCCAGGAGTGTTCCAGGCATTTTGCTCCATGCAGAATGACAGAATCACGGAATACGCTGAGCTGGATGGGACAAGGATCACGGAATCCCCCCCGGCCCTGCCCAGACACCCCAACAACCCCAGCCTGGGCATCCCTGGCAGCGCTGTCCAAACGCTCCTGGAGCTCTGGCAGCCTCGGGGCCGTGCCCATTCCCTGGGGAGCCTGGGCAGTGCCCAGCAGCCTCTGGGGGAAGAACCTTTCCCTGCTCTCCAGCCTGAGCCTGCCCTGGCCCAGCTCCAGCCGTTCCCTGGCTGCTGTCCCTGCTCACCTCAGTGCCTGCTCTGGTGGTGTCTCCTGGCTTCAGATTGAGGAATCGACAGTTGCCTCAAATGTGTTTATTTCCCCACTTCCCCCTCTTTCACTGGATGTGGGAGGAGCTGCCTTTGCCTCTCCTGCCCTTCTCCTGGGACAAGTAGCTCCCGTTTCCAAGCTGTTCCCGACAGCAGCACTGGGACTCTCCCCCTGCTCAGCTTCCCGAGCTGAAATCAGCTCCTTAATGAAGCTCACCTGAGTCCTGTTAGCTGCATTCTGGGACTGGGGATCCTTTTTCCAGGCTTTTCTCATCTGAGCCTGGAGTCTCCCCACTCCTCCCAGGACTTGGGGAACCAAGGGAAAACCCCAAATGCCACAAGAATGAGGAGAGCACTGAGAGCTGTGTCAGGGAGCTGTTCTCCTCACCTGTCCGTGGGGACACCTGGGCTGCAGGCAGGTGGCCTCTCTGCTCCATCCTTCCCCAAAAGAAGATCCTGTGGCAAATTCCGAGCTGGCTGTGACTCCACAGGGATGAGATCTCTGCTCCTAAAGAGACTCCCCATAACCCTGTGAGCAAGCCGTGTTTCCACATCTCTGCTCTGACACGGAGCAGATTATCCGAGCTGCTGAGTTTTGCTCCAAACAAACATGATGCATAGAAATAATAAAGGCTGGAAGGGTTTTTAATTCCAAGCTGTGTTTCTGGATTAGTTCCCCATCATTAGGCAGTCAGGGAGTAGAGTTATTGCTGTTCTGCCTCCTTCTCAAAATCAGGAAAGGATAAAAAAACCAGAGTTGTTGAGAGCTGGGGGTGGGCAGGAGAGCAGAGAACAGGCAGGAGAGACAGGAGTTTTTAGGGATGATGTTGGGCCACGGTGCAGGATTGCTGGTGGGAAGCTCTGGAGACAGCAGGAACTCTGCCTATGACCACAGTGAGGGCAAGGAATCTGTGAAAAGCTTTCTTATAAATCCAAAGTCAAATATTTGAGTCTGGCTTGGGCCAGAAACTCTAATTAGAGCCCCCTTGATTTGTGCCATAAGTAGGACACTGCAGGGGGAACTGCTGAGGCAGGTGAGACTTATTGGAATTGCATCCCAAGGTATCTATAAATAGGGATAACAGAGCCTTGGCAAAAAGAGGCACAATGGAAATAACGGTGCACCCTGCCCACTCACTGAAGGATGAGGCACTTCAAATCTCAGAGTGACCCACCTTCAGTGCTGGTGGAGAGACTTGTTCTAGGTCAGCAGGTACCAAAAAGGCCCAGCTGTCATCAAGCACAAAAACAGGGCCGTTTTTTGGGATGAAATCATCGCTTTTGATAGCCTGCTGCACTCCACATGGCAGCGACACGGGCGCTGCTCGCATGACTCACGGGCTGGGCTCCTTCGCAGCCTCTCGCTGGTGGGCGGCTCCATCTGCACTGATTTACTGGTGTCAGGGTCCTCCTGCAGGGCCTGACTGATCCCAGTGTCCATCTGCACTGATTTACTGGTCCCAGTATCCATCTGCACTGATTTACTGGTGTCAGGGTCCATATGCAGGGCCTTACTGGTGTCAGTGCCCACCTTCAGGGCTTTACTGGTGTCAGGGTCCATCTGCAGGGCCTTACTGGTGTTGGGGTCCATCTGCATGGCTTTACTGGTCCCAGTCTCCATCTGCACTCCATTTACTGGTCCCAGTGCCCACCTGCAGGGCTTTACTGGTGTCAGGGTCCTCCTGCAGGGGTTTATTTGTGGCAGGTTCCACCTTCAGGGGTTTGTTTTGGGTCGGGTCTGTGGGCAGTGCTTTGCTGACTGCTCAGCTCCTCTCTGCTGGTGTGGTTGGGGCTGGATCCCACTTGGATTTGTTGTTCCGTGGCTGGTCCGGAGTGTTATCCCTGGAATTTCAACTAGGAAGGGAACAACTGCAAGGTCTGGTGTGAGGAGGGAGTGCTGGGCTTTTCCATGGGAGTGGGCAGCTCACGTTTTGAAGCAGTGAGGCTGCACCTCTCTGGTGGTGGTGGTTGCTGGGGTTTCAACTGTAATTCCTGCAGCTCCCTGCTGAGCTGGGACATCCTGCTCTGCTTTCTGCACCAGCCTCCCAGTGCAGGTGGATCCAGCACCTCTGGAGAAGGAGCAGGAGTTTCCTGGGATGGGCAGCAGGAGCACCTTTCACCAGGTGCCCCGACAGGCTGGGGACCCTCCCGCTGCCCTGGGCAGGGGCTGTGCTGGGCTCTCCCGTGCCCGTGGCTGCCAGGAGGGACCCAGCACCTTCCTTCCACAGTGACCAAATCCACGTGGAGCTGCCCCCAGACCCTCAGACATCATCCCGAGGAGCTCTGTTTGCCTCTGAGCCCTGGGGCACAGCCGGGGAGATGCTGCAGCCTCCGACACGGTGACACGGCGGGTGCGTCCTTCAGTCCTTCCCGGGGCCCGTCTGGGTGCGGTGGGCTGGGTCTCCAGACGCATCCAAGCTTCTCCCGCAGCAGGAGAGGGGCAGGATGCTCGGCTGCTCTCTGCTCTCACCGGAGCCCAGCTCTGGAGTGGCTGCCTGAGGACTCGGACTGAGCCGCACGCTGCTCAGTAAGGGCAGAGCTGCTCTCTTCTCCCCGGTATTTCCATTCAAACCACAGCAGCAGCGGGAGCAGCCGCTGCCATGGAATATTCATGAGCTGTTTGCAGAAATGTCAAGAAGAGCCAGCGGTTGTACGAACGCCCTCCCGGAGCAGCGGGCTCGGGAAGTTATCTCCTGTGATCCTTGCTCCGAGTGCTGTGTGTAGTGGTTACAAGCGCTTCGCAAGTCCCGGTGACATTCCCGTGCCTCGTGTCCTGACACCGGCACAGGCATCCGTCACTGTCGCTCCGCCCGGAGCACCCCAGCCCCGCTCCGCAGCCAGCACCGCGCCTGGGCTCTGCCCTGCCCGCAGGGAGGCTGCGGGAGCTGCGGGAGCCTGGGCAGCAGCAGCGGCTCCTCACCCCCGGCAGGCGCTCGCACCCAGCCAGCTTCACTTCGAGACTCCGGGACTAAATGTTCCCGTTCGCTTTGGGCAGTAAAAGCTGGAATTCTAACGAGGTTCCCGAGCAAGGCTGTTACATTCTGTATCTCACTAAATGCCTTTTCTTTGCTCTTTTCCTGCCATGCTGCCAGAGTGACCTTGCTGGGATGTGGGGACGAAGGAGAAGCAATGTGAAGTCTGGGAATGCATTCCCAGACACACACCTGATTTCTGGGAATTAGGGGTGGGAGTGGAAAACCCCCAGGATGTTTAACTTTGCTCTCTATGTTTTAATTTGTGTGTCACCTCTAGGAATTTTCCAGCAATTCCAGCTCACCAGAGGGGTTCAATACCAGCTTCCTCCACACTCCTCCGTGTGGGTAAGTTCTACATTGTCGGTTTGGTAGGACCCGAGAGGTGCTTTGGACTTTGACCACATTGCTCTTGGCCAGCTGTTGTCAGCTGGAGGGGTCAGGAATATTTAGGTGAAGTCAGAGGACCCTTGAGGTTTTGATCTGTTCCTACCCTTGGAATAGATTCTTTATTTCCAGCGGATTTGTGGGCTTTAAACAACCTAAGAGATGATTTCCAGCCACTGGGGGATGCAGAGCCATCCCAGAAGGAAGGGGGGTTTTGTAGAATCATGGAATATCCTGAGTTGGAAGGGGCCCACAAGGATCATCAGTCCAACTCCTGGCCCTGCACAGACACCCCAACAACCCCACCCTGGGCCTGGCTTTGTGGGAGAAAATACTTGGGAGAAGAAGTGGCCTGAGAGTTCAGGGAAGGAGCAAAGTGACCTCAGAGCCCCCATTTTCTGTTGTTTTGTTGGTGCAGCTCCCACCCTGCCAGGGCCCTGCTCTAACTCTGGGTGCTCCTGGTCCTGGCCAGCCTGGTTTGGTGTTTCCACCCAAACCCTGGCCCCAGGAGCTCCAGTTTTGTCCAGCCTGGTGCCTCCAGGACATACTGGGGGGTGCTGGTCTGCACTGGCCATTGCCGTGTCCCTCCTGGCTTCTCCATGGGGTGATTCCATGGCTTGCCCTTGGAGCTGTCACCTCACTGTGACCCTGCTGGATGATCCCTGGACCTTGTCCTGACCTGTGGATTGATTCCCTGGCTTCCCCTTGGAGCTGTGCGGGCTCCTGGCTGGACCTGGCCACCATCCCTTGGTCTTGCTCCCTCACCCAGGTCCTTTGGGCCAAGCTGTGACTGGAGGGGCCTTTTCCAGTCGTAGCATCCTAATCCTGGCCTTCCCTGAGGGAACAGCAGTGCTCTTGCTGTTCCCTGACACATCCCAAACCTCCCAGATGCCAGCTCCGAAGGGGTGAGCAGAACAAGAGCCACCCAGGTGGCTGAAAACTTGTCTAAGGTGGCCTCAGCTTTCTCCAGAGCTGCTAAATTTTGCTGCTTGCAAAAGCTTTTGTGGTGCGGGAACAATGCATGTGTGTATAAGGGGAATCTAGGCAAGATTTCTACTTTCCAGGTTATTTTTGGTTTGCTTGGAAAAAAATGAGGAGGAGAGTGGGCTCCAAACCACGTTCCAAAGGCTGGAAAGGAAGCATCTGGAGTGCCCAGGGGTTGTCATAGTGAAGATGAGTGACACATAATAATGATGAATCCAGAAACTTTCACCTTGATTTCCCTGCCTGATGGAGCTTTGAAGTGAGCCTCTAATATTATGTTAGCAGTTTATTGTGTGTGCTTCATTAAAAATACATCACAGGCCTCTCGGAGCTGGAAGGGACGCAAATTAGGTCAGCGAGTCCAGGCTCCCGCTGCTCTGCCAGGGCTCTGATCCTGCTAATGACTCCAGCGCAGCCCTGGCAGGTGCTTTTGTGCTGCCAATTCCAGCTCTGGGCTGACAGGGAAAATAGGATTTCACTCTTTAAAACTTTCAGTTCTTGTTAAAAGGGGTGTATTTCATGTTCAGCTGGTGTTTGAGTGTTGGTGGCTGAGGGCTGGACCTGCCCCAGCCCTGAAACCTCCCAAGCCTGGGCTGTTCCCAGGGAGGGGGGGATTCTGCCCCTCTGCCCTGCTCAGGTGAGACCCCACCTGCAGAGCTGCCCCAGCCCTGGGGCCCAGCACAGGAAGCATCTGGAGCTGCTGGAGCTACTCCAGAGGAGGCCACGGAGCTGCTCCAAGGGCTGGAGCCCCTCTGCTCTGGAGCCAGGCTGGGAGAGCTGGGGGTGCTCACCTGGAGAGGAGAAGGCTCCAGGGGCAGCTGAGATGTCCTGCAGCTCCCTCTGGGCTTTCAGCCAGGCAGAACCAGCCTCTGGATTCAGCCCTGGAGCAGCACAGGTGTTGGGGGTGTGACATGGAGCTGCTCTCCAGTGGGACATCTCCTCCAGGCTGGAAGCACTTGGGTGGAGGAGTGAATCCAGGAATGTGGCTGTGGTAGTCTTTCCTCATGGCTTGTCCCCAGCCCTGCTGTTCCCTTGGCCACTCCTTTGGGATATAGTGCAGGTTTAGGTGCCTCAGCACCACCAAGGGAACAAGAACCCCTTTGCTCTGAGTTCTGTGATATCAGAAATGAAGGGTTTGCCTCCAACTCTTTGTCACTGCGAGCTGGAGGACGTGAGGGACTGAGAAACCCCAGGGCTTGCTGCATCTCATTGTCCTTCTGGGCTGACTCTGGAGGGGTGAAACTCTTGGGGATTGGTGGCACCTCAGCATCACCCATTTTGCATCTAGGCTGGGCTGCTGGTGCTATGACTGACCCCAGGGACGGATGGCATATCGGGGAGGAATTGTTCCCGGGGAGGGTGGGCAGGCCCTGGCACAGGGTGCCCAGAGCAGCTGTGGCTGCCCCTGGATCCCTGGCAGTGCCCAAGGCCAGGTTGAGTGGGGCTTGGAGCAGCCTGGGACAGTGGGAGGTGTCCCTGCCCATGGCAGGGGTGGCACTGGATGGGCTTTAAGGTCCCTTCCCACCCAAACCATTACTTGATTCCGTGATTCTGCGATCCACCAACTCCATCAAGTCTCCTGTGGGCATCCCAGGGAATCAGGGCACCAAGCCCTGCACCTGGGGCTGTGGGTCCTCCTGATGTGGGTCTGGCTCTCAGCACCCTGGGAGATGCACCGGAGATGTGACCCAGGGAGGAACCATCTGACCCAGAGTTTGCTGCCCTGGAATAAGGTTTGGCCAGGGTCAGCGTGGGGCTGGCACATCTGGGGAGAAACAGATCTGCAGGGGAGGCTCCAGCGGGGTTTGCGCTGAGGGACCATCACACTCCAGAGCTGTTGTGCTCTGCACTGAGGTCCACGACCAGCGATTGATCCTGGGGGGAATTCAGAGCCCCTGAGGGCTCGGGGACACCTCACTCACCGCCTGCCCAGCAGGACCTGGCAAATCCAAGCACCCTGAGTTGGCCACCCTGGACTTTGTGGCAGGGGACACTTAACTCCAGCTTGAAGATGCTGCTGTTTTCCATGCTGGCTCCCTGGGGGAAGGAGAGCACAGCCCTTCATTAGCTGTAATGAGTGTCTGCCATGGGCTGGGGCCACGGGCTCTGGGCTCTGCCGGAGCTGTGCTGAGCAGCCCGGCCTGACCTAGAAAAACCCCTCGCTGTGGTGTTCGTTTTGCAAGGGGTAATGCTCTTATCTAATCACCAGCCACATCCCTCAGCAGCACAGCCACTGCAGCAGTTAACTCAATTAGGAAATCACCACACCGAGCTATTTACGGGCGGCTTTTAATGGCTGTAGCAACAGCAGGACAGTCAGAAAGGAAACAAATGTGCTGTGGTAGGATAACTGGCATCCCCCTGCACCCCCCAGGCCCTGGCAAAGCCCTGCTGTTCCTGGGGCTTTCTCCTTCCCACTGAGCCCCTCTCCCTGGGGCTCCTTCTTTGTCATCTCTCAGCCTCAGAGAAACTCTCACATTTCCAAAGCATTTCAGTTGGAGAGGGGGCGTGGTGGGGGGTTTTTTTGCCTTTTCTTTTTTTTTTTTCTTTCCCCAAGAATTTTATTTTAAGGCCAGCCTCCCCCTCTCCCCTGCTCCAGGCCTGCTTTGCATTGTGTTGGCCCACTTGGGATGTGGCAGCTGCCCTGGGGGGGATGGAGCCCAGGTGCTGTGCTGGACACTGAAGGTTCGCCAGGGAATGGGGGCAGTCCCTGGAAGGTGTTTGCACCCTGTTCCTTTAGAGCTCCCATGACCTTTTCTTCCTGTCTTCAACAGCCAAAGGAGAGTCCCCAGAGCCCTGTGTGACAGGAGTGTCACAGAGAAAGGCAGAGCTGCTCTTCCACACCTCATTCCCTGCAGGAAGGGCTCAGCCCCGTGTTGTCGCTGCTCATAGAGAAATGGAGGCTCTGGGTGAGTAAAATGCCCCAGGTGGCCTCAAAGGGTGGGAGCAGAAGTGGGATTTGGGCTCGAACTGCTGTGTTTTCATCCAGGGCTCACATAATATTCAGAATTTAAATCTTGAACTGAGCAACAATCAGCATCTTTCCCAAATACATAAATTCACTTATATATGGTTTCTCCTTCACATTTCCTCTTGTGTTTCACTACCAGAGGACTATATCAGGTCCGAGACATTTCCCCCCTCAGGAGGGGCAGCTGGAGCTGGAAAGCCTGGCTTGGGGAGCGACCTTGTGGTGGGATGAGGTAGGAATTCCAGGGCTGCCCCCCATGGGGCCAGATCCTGGCAAACATTTCTTCAGATGAGGAACGAAATGATCTCATCATTCCCGCCCAACGTGGCCTCACCTCACTCAACCTCGAGAGCACCGGGGGTGGAAGAGCAGCTCGGTTCTGCTTCCCACAGGCACTGCTTCATGCATGGCCTCTTTCCCCCAGCCCTGCTCTGGATAGAGCACTAAAAATGGGCTGCTGCTCGTTGCTGTGGTGTCCAGGCGCTTCCCAGCCAGGCAGGAAGGTTTTTAAATGTTGGAAAATAGGGAGGTTGTTTTATCAGCATTGTAGGCAGTGGTTTTTTCCAGGTGCTTGGAGAGCAGGGCTGGGGTTGGTGACCTCTCATCTGCCCAAAATGCACCTGGGCTTTGGTTGTTAGAGCAGCAAAGTGCCAGGAAGCTGCTCCCAAACTCCTCCTTTTCAGCAAATGAAAGATCCTGATTGGACTGCTCTGAGGGTGACATACAAGTTAAAAAAAAACCCAAACAAAACCCACAAGAATAACAGAAAACTCCTCAAAATTATGGCATTTATATTCCTTCCATCCCAAGCATTCAGCTAACAGGCAGCATTTATAAAATCATGGAATGGGTTGGCTTGCGAGGGGCCTTTAAAGGACATCTGCTCCCACCCCTGCCCTGGGCAGGGACACCTCCCATTGTCCCGGGCCACTCCAAGCCCCGTCCAGCCTGGCCTTGGCCACTGCCAGGGATCCAGGGGCAGCCACAGCTGCTCTGGGCAAATTTCCCAGCTGTCTCTAATGACAGTGTTTTGGGGTGCAGGTTCATTCTCTGAATTTGGACCCCACCCCAACCCTCAGCATTTCCATGGCCACGTCAGTGTCTTGAAACTTTTCCAGCATTTTTTTGCTCCCAGTGCCACTTCCCGAGGTGGTTTGGAAGTCTCAGTGTTCCCGCCTGAGTCTCAGCAGGGAGCTGAGCCACTCAACATCCCAGTAATCCTTGAGGCCAGAAGAGTTGGACCCAATGGAAATATCAGCGTTTTTCCAAATTTAAGTTTTTTGCCTCAGGAGGACTGGAAAGACAAAAACTGTGTGTTCAACAGAAAAAAAAGCTGTGGGATTGGTTCTATTTCAGGCTTGACAGTGGAAGCAGAAGCTCAGTAACAGTGGCCTGCAGTGAGGTGCCAGTCCCTGAGAGAGGCGGGCGGAGGCCACCTCCTGTCCCCCAGGCCAGCCCTGGGAGCTCTGCCAAGGGTGGGGAGCACAGCTCTGGTCCCTGCTCTGCTTCTGCCCCCCGAGGGATCTCAGCAGTGGCCAGCCAGGGGAGAGGGCACTGGAGCCCAGGACAGGGCCCAGGGCGTCCCCTTTGCTTCTTCTCACGGTGCACGCTGGGCTTGGGGTGAAATCCCTCAGCTCCCTCCTCCCCTGGGCTCACTGTGCCCAGCTGTGCCAGGCTGTTCCCGTGGGAATGCACGTGAGCAATCCCACCTGTCCCTGGGCCCTCTGCAGCGCCTTGTCCTTGCCTTGCCTTGCTGCAGGGCCCTGGTTTCCCACACGGAGCGAAAGCGGGCTTTGTGCCTCGGTGTCCCCGTGGTGCCACGTCCCGCACTCGCCTCCCTGCTCCCGGGCTGCAAATTCACCCCCCCCCCACAGCTCCACCCTCAGCATTTCCCTGGCCACATGGTGCCCATGGGTGTTGTAGGAGAATGGAAACAACCACAGAGTCATTGAGTCTGGAGAAGACCTCCAGGACCATCAAGTCCAACCTTTGACCATGCCCAGTAATCCCCAAGTGCCACCTTTGCCCATTTTTTGAACACTTCCAGGGATGGCGACTCCAGCACTGCCCAGCCAGCCTGTGCCAATGCCTGACCACCCTTTCAGGGAAGAAATTTTCCAAATATCCAACCTGAAAATATTCCCCTGAAAGCTGGAACCTTCACAAACATTTTTGTGCCCGCTGTCACCACACGTGGAAGCTTGGAAGGCTCTGTGCTCCCACATCAGTCTCAGGGAACTGAGTCACACAAAGACTAAAATGTCTCCAAAACATCTCAATTCCTTTCAGGAGCTTCTTTTTTTCAGCCTCAAGAAATGTTTTGCATGCTGAGAACAGCCTGGGTGCCTCCTGTCTGAAATCAATGGGCTTTTGGTCAAGATGGAGCTGAGGGAAATTATCCACCCCCCCAAAAAATGGGCTTTTGCACAAAATGCCTGTGGACATCTGTGAATCTGACAAGAGTCTGGATTCCTTCTCCTCAAGTTTTTGCAGGAAACATTTGCAACAGGAACATGCTGATGGATTTCGCACAAGGGCACAGACTGACAGGACAGAGGGAATGGCTTTAAGCTGGAGGGGATGAGATTTAAATTGGATGTTGGGAAGGGATTGTTCCCTGGGAGGGTGGGCAGGCCCTGGCACAGGGTGCCCAGAGCAGCTGTGGCTGCCTCTGGATCCCTGGCAGTGCCCAAGGCCAGGCTGGACACTGGGGCTTGGAGCAGCCTGGGACAGTGGAAGGTGTCCCTGCCCATGGCAGGGGTGGCGCTGGATGGGATTTAAGGCCTTTTCCAACCCAAACCATCCCATGATTCCATGATTCCACAGCACTGTAACTGTCACTGAAAAAACCCTACAGACAACAGCTTTGAAAAATGAAAATTTTAGTGGAAAACTGCAATCCCTGGGTGATTTCCTTTCCCAAGGCTAATGGGAAATGTTGAAAAAAGTGGAATTTTGCCGCGAAGGAGTGGGAGCTGTTGCTGTTCCTCAGGCAGCTGGAGCATGAGCTCATAGAGGCAAAATAGAAGTGGAGCCTGTGCTCTGGGGGCGAAGGCGTCTGGGGAACAGGAGCAGATTGTTGCACCAGGGAAAGGCATTAGGATTCAACAAGTGCAAACTGACAATCACGAGGAAGGAGCAGGGAGGGAGATCAGGTTAATTAGCAGCCCCGAGGAATTGGAGGCCACGAGCTCAGCAGAACTTTGTGGAGGAATTAATTAAAGGCTTGTTTGGAGCTGAGCTTGACGATAAAGAAAAAAAAACTAAAAATCCCCTGTTGCATCCTGACACTGAGCTGGTCCTGGAGCACTGCCAGGCACTGGCACAGCCCCTGTTTACACCTCCAGGAGCCGGTGGACAGGAGAGAGAAATAATTGCTGTGAGGCAGACGAGGCTGTCAGAGGCAGCCCAGCAGAGCTGCCTCATCCCTGCTCCCTGCTGGGTGGGCAGGATGGGGAGAGGGAGCCAAGCAGAGGGAGGGGATCATTCCAGGGATGCAGGGATGCGCCAGGCATCACTCGGTGCTGCAGCGCCGTCGGGGACAGGGAAAAGGTGACTTTGGGGACAGGGCAGGAGCCAGGGGCACTTTGGGGACAGGAAAGAGCCAGGGGGACTTTGGGGATGGGGCAGGAGCCAGGGGCACTTTGGGGACAGGAAAGAGCCAGGGGGACTTTGGGGATGGGGCAGGAGCCAGGGGCACTTTGGGGATGGGGCAGGAGCCAGGGGCACTTTGGGGACAGGAAAGAGCCAGGGGGACTTTGGGGATGGGGCAGGAGCCAGGGGCACTTTGGGGACAGGAAAGAGCCAGGGGGACTTTGGGGATGGGGCAGGAGCCAGGGGCACTTTGGGGATGGGGCAGGAGCCAGGGGCACTTTGGGGACAGGAAAAGAGCCAGGGGGACTTGGGGGATGGGGCAGGAGCCAGGGGCACTTTGGGGACAGGAAAGAGCCAGGGTGACATTGGGGCAGGGCAGGAGCAGGGCTGCCAAGCACAATCCCTGCAGGGCTCCATTCCCTGCTCCCCATGGATAACCCCCTCACCGAACTGGAAGAAGCACAGGGGCAGGTCAAGGTCTTGCAGAAAGGTTGTGCTGGTGCAGGGGCACCAGGAGAATTCCCTCAGGAGGAGCAGTGGGAATACAGCTCCAGTCCTCAGGGCAGAGCGAATTCCTGGCTGGACTTGGAACAGAGAATCCCCAAAGTGGTTTGGGTTGGAAGGGGCCTTAAAGCTCACCTCGTTCCAACCCCACCCCAGGGCAGGAACACCTTCCACTGTCCCAGGCTGCTCCAAGCCCCAATGTCCAGCCTGGCCTTGGACACTGCCAGGACCTTGATTTTTGCTTCTGTGCTGTCGTGAGGTTCAAGGACCTTTGTGTGTGGTGTGAGTAAAGCAGGACACAGTGACACAGTAGTGGCCTCCAGGCCACTGAAGTCCCTCTCAGCTTGGAGCTGACAGATATAACCATGAAAGGGACCTGACATCATCCTCTGTTTTTAAACATTAATATTGGGCATTACCTAATCCATGTGAAATGGGTTGGGAAGCGACAACAGACTCTCGAACACGAGTAATCAACACGAAACTGTCACTGAATGGGGACATTTCTGGTGGGATCGCAAGGAAACACTGAAGCCTTTGTACTTTTCAACTTTTCTATCAATTATCTAAAAATAAACGTGAAATTTGCAGATAGCATCAGGCCTGGCAGGATGGATGTACAGATAAAAGCAGGCAGCTCTGCTGCCGGAGATAATTCCCGGGAGTGGGGCTGCTCCATTAAAATGTGTTTCTCACCAGCAGATGAGTGTTGGATGGTTTGGGGCAGGGCACCTGGAGCTGCTGGAGGCTCCAGCTCCGGCAGGGAGCAGGGGAAGGTGACGGTGCTGGATGTCACTGCCAGGCCAGCACCTTGGGGTGGGATTTCGCAGCATCCAGGACAGGGGGAAAAAGGTGATTTTGGCTTTATATGAGGCACTGGTGGGACTGGTAGAAAGATGGTTTTCCTTTGACACTCTCTGCTTAGTGAGTTCTGAGGAATATCCATGCTGTGGGATTACCTGGTGGTGTAACTGGTGTTACTGGTGGGCAGTGTGTGGTCAGCTCACAGCCAGACTGGGGCACTGGACAACTCCCCGTGCCCTTGGGGTGATGCAGCTCCCCTCAGGCAGGAAACACAGGGAGATTCCATCCCCAAATTCCTGCCAGATGGCCCTGGAGGGGTGTTCGGGGCTGGGCCATGCGCCAGGGACTGCTCAGGGTATCCCACACGGACATGGGATCACTGAAGGTGTTTCCACCAGGCTTGGATGCACCAGGACACCTCTCCCAGACCACCCCCAGGTGTGACTCTGTGGGACCCAGCTCTGGGGTCTCTCAGGGCCTGCTGGGCCAACAGAGAAAAGAGTCAGACACAACTTTCCAGCTCCTTGTCTCTTCCCAAGGGATGTGTGCCAGGTTGGACCCCAGTGGACACCAGTGTGGGATCCCTGAGGACCAGCAGGAGTTGGGAATGCTCCAGCCTGGTGGTGTGGACACAGGTGACTCTAAAAATGTCCCTCAGTGCATCTTGGAGTTCTGGAATGGCTTTGGGTCCAAGGGAGCTGAACGAGGCTTTGGGATGATCTGTCTCAGCTCTGTCGCATTTAAATCATTTCAATTTTACACCTGAGTAGGAACAGCCCTGGCTGAAGCTGTGCCCCAGGGGCCCCTGCATTTCTGGATTTCAAACCTGTTTCTGCTCCGTGGTGGGTTACAAATGTCCTGTGAGGGAGCTGACGTGACATCAGGCACGGCTTGTTCAGCTCTGAGGCCAGAGCTGGCCCTTCCCTCTGCCTGATCAGCACAGGGACGGAAGGAAACTGCCATTTCAATGGATGCAGGGCTCCAGCACAGGCAGGTGCCTGGAAAAGAAACAGTGAAGTGCCTCTGGAAGAGGAATTTTAGTAGGAATAACACGTTTTGTGGGATCTGTCCATGCAGCCTTAGAGGTTCACCGAGGAGGAGCAGGGTCTGGCTGCAGCCACTGCCACAAGAGCTGCTCAGTCCAGCCAGGGCAGGAATCCTTCCCCAGCCTGGCCAGAGAAATAAATAAAGGGAGCTGAGGCCAGAGGAGAGGAAGGTGGGAATGCTCTGGGATGCTGGGCTGGTTTTGGCTCTGCAAGGAGGCTTTTCTCAGTCATCTGTGCAGAACTAATGATACAGCTAAAGAGGGAGCTGGAATGTTACAGGAATCCTGAGATCAGAGGGAAGATAAGCAGATGTAAACATCTCCAATTCCGACAATAGGGGGATTCTTTTTCTGGAGGTGCTGAAGAGAAAAGAAGAATTTTACCAGCAGCCCCGGAGCTGATTGGGGGTGAGACAGCAGCCCCGAGCCTCCTGAGAGAGGGGGATTTATTTAGAAGACAACCATAGGCAAATATGTTCTTTTTTCTTCCCTTGCTTTTTGATGAGGAATATTGCTGGAATCAGCTCAGGGGAGAGAGGCTTTGATCATCCTTTCGGAGAGGGAAAAAAGCTACTTTGAATTCTGCTGCAAAGCACATCCCCGGAGGGGCTGTGGGAGGGATGCTCACCCTGGGGCAGAGCCCCTGGGCAGGTGTGGGACTGTCCAGGGAGAGGGAGCGTGCCCTGTCCCCATCCTGCCCTTCAGACAGACCTGCAAGGGCAGAGGAGCCCTGGGAGCACAGAACCATGGAATGGTTGGGGTGGGAAGGGACCTTAAAGCTCATCCAGTGCCCTGGGCAGGGACACCTCCCACTGTCCCAGGCTGCTCCAAGCCCCAATGTCCAGCCTGGCCTTGGACACTGCCAGGGATCCAGGGGCAGCCCCAGCTGCTCTGGGCACCCTGTGCCAGGGCCTGCCCACCCTGCCAGGGAACAATTCCTTCCCAATATCCCATCCAGCCCTGCCCTCTGGCACTGGGAAGCCATTCCCTGAGTCCTGTCCCTCCATGCCTTGTCCCCAGTCCCTCTCCAGCTCTCCTGGAGCCCCTCTAGGCCCTGGAAGGGGCTCTGAGCTCTCCCTGGAGCCTTCTCCTCTCCAGGTGAGCACCCCCAGCTCTCCCAGCCTGTCACACCCTCGAAGTGCTGTTAACGAGGTGAGGAACTAAAGATGCCACACAAACCTGAGCTGCTCCTTCAGAGGAACCCAGAGCACCGGCAACCTCCAGAAGAGAACACAGACCAATCCTCTTAGGCCCTATTTTGAGATAAAACCATCCAGAAGCCAATCCTGGTGTGGAGGAACACAAGGTCAAAGTGGCCGAGGCTTCCTTGGCGGTAAAAGCAGTGCCCAGATGAGCTCCTCAAAATGGGAGGGAAGGAATTACAAAGGGTTGGGAACAGATTCCTGGCAGGAGCTGTTAAATCCATCCCTGCTCTACACGGAAAAGTTGTGGCATCGGGAAATGTCCCAGAAGAACAGAACTTTGGTTTGAGGTGGGTCATGAACACAATTCCCCCAGGAAAATGCCCTTGAGATTTTCAAACAGTGGCTGAGGACAGAGAGGAGCCAGATCCAGTGCTGTAAAAATGGGGTGTAAAAACCCCAATATCTGTGGGTTTGCCTGGTTTGTCCTGCACTCAGGAACAAGTGTTTGTTTAGATGGTGCTAATCAGAGGAGCATGAAAATATTCCCAAAATAAATGTCTTTTTTAATTCAAGAACCAGTGTTTCTCTGAAGGAAATTGCTTTGAGGAACTGACACTAATTTTCAATTACTTTTTTTTTCATTCTCTGCTTCTATTTTAAGCAAAATGTTTAAGAAACAAAACTTCATAAGACTTTGAAAGTGCATTTTGTTGAGTGTGGGGGTTTTTCTTCTCTTTGGCCACTGAAAACCCTGTGAGAAAGGAGAAAACTCAGCTCCTATGGATATTGGCTCCCACCTGATAAAAGCAGCTTTTTTCCAAGGGTAGCTTTATGAAATCCTGAATATTTAAACCCAAAATGTCACTTCTTAAAAACAAGGAGCTCTCCTCTGCTTGCCCATGGTTTTGAACTGGACAAAGTTCACATGAGAGGGAAACTCCAGGTGGGAAAATGAAATCTTCCTGTGAAAGGAACTATAAAGAGGTTTCTTTGCTTCCTGAAAATGCTGTAATTGAAAAAAAACAATGAGAGGCCACCTCGGTTTTCTTACCAGTTTTAGTGTTATTATCTCTCTGAGCCATTTTCCAAGATTTTTCTCCGACTCCTGGTGGAGACAAACCAAGGAAAATTTATTCCCAACACCTGCACAATGTGGCGAATTGATCCTGATAGGCATCCCAGATAATTGCTGTGGAATCCTCCGATTTTGGGAAAAGCCTGCTTTGGCACCACAGCTTTGGGCATTAAATCACATTTACCTCCCCGCTGCCACGTGGGATTAAACCCTGGAAGGGTGGTCTGGGAATAACCCAGGGAGCAGAGCTGGGCGATTCCACGGCTCAGCCTGGAGCAAAGGAGGCTCAGGGGGGACCTTGTGGCTCTGCACAAGTCCCTGACAGGAGGAGGCAGCCGGGGGGGGTCGGGCACTGCTCGAAGGGAACAGGGACAGGAGGAGAGGGAACGGCCTCAGGCTGGGCTGGGGAGGGGCAGGGTGGAATTTGGGAACAATTCCTTCATCAGCAAGTGGTTAGACCTTGGCAGGGGCTGCCCAGGGCAGTGCTGGAGTCCCCATCCCTGGAGGTGTCCAAGGAAGGAGCAGAGGTGGCACTCGGGGACAGGATTGAAGGTTGGGCTTGGTGACCTTGGAGGTCGTTTCCAGCCTTAATGACTCCGCGGTTCTGTGATTCCATTCCTTGTGGGGTCAGAACCAGCTGGGCTGTGCCACCAACATGTTCCTCACCTTCCCACAACAACCTTCAGCAGAGCTGATCCCTGAGCTGCTGCTTGGAAGTGTGGGAAGAGAAGCCAAGGACACGGCAGGGAGCCAAGGAATTGCAGCCCCCGGATGCTTTGGGTCCAGTCCACTGATTCACCCTCTGCTCCAAACACAGCCCTTCCACATCTTCCTCCTGCCTTTCCCGATCCTCCTGGGCCTGGCCGCTCTGCCAGCGGCTGCTGTGTCCCCAGACCGTGAGTCCCCATGGCTCCATCCCCAAAGCCCCCTGGCTGTGTCCCCAGACTGTGTGTCCCCATGGCTCCATCCCCAAAGCCCCCTGGCTGTGTCCCCAGACTGTGTGTCCCCATGGCTCCATCCCCAAAGCCCCCTGGCTGTGTCCCCAGACTGTGTGTCCCCATGGCTCCATCCCCAAAGCCCCCTGGCTGTGTCCCCCAGCTGTGTCCCCAGCTCTGTCCCCAGCTCTGTCCCCAGACTATGTCCCCCAAAGTACCCTGACTGTGTCCCCATGGCTCCATCCCCAAAGCCTGTCTCCCAGCTGTGTCCCCCAGAGCCCCCCGGCTGTGTCCCCACGGCTCCATCCTCAGCTATGTCCCCCAGCTGTGTCCCCCAAAGCCCCCCAGCTGTGTCCCCACGGCTCACATCCTCAGCTATGTCCCCCAGCTGTGTCCCCCAAAGCCCCCCAGCTGTGTCCCCATGGCTCCATCCCCAAAGCCTGTCCCCCAGCTGTGTCCCCCAGAGCCCCCCGGCTGTGTCCCCACGGCTCCATCCCCAGAGCTCCCCGGCTCTGCACTCTGCCGCTGCCTTTGTTCTCTTTTCATCTCTCCTTTATCAGCCGCGGCCAGGCAGCGCTTCCCGCCCGGCAATTAACAGTGGCAATTAAGAGCTGCCGAGGTAGGTGTTTCCCCTCCGGAGGGACCTGATGTTTTCCATGCTGAGCAGGAGAGAGATTCCCACCGAGGGATCTCATTTGTGCTGATGAGGAAATGTTGTCCTTGCTGGAATCTGAGCTCAGGCTAAAAAGTTGCAAAGTATTCAATTGGTTTTGGTTTTTTATCTCCTGCCAGTCCCAAATCTCTGTCAAAATATGAAACGCATAAATTTCAGGTGATTGCTGCCCAGTCTGTGCTTTTCAGAGTTTAGAAAATCAGGGGAGCAATGAGGAGAAGCAGCAGGTACCAGGGAAGGCCTCCTTCCCCACATGCATTTGAAGGGAATGGTTGTTATGGAAAGGGAGGATATTAGAGTTATCCACAGGATGCAGCCACTGCTCAGTAAATGCTGCCTCAAAAGGTGTCTGTTGAGCCTCTCAAACCCTTTAGTGAATTATAAAATGGAAAAAGCTGGGAAATAATGGGAAAAGATAATCTGGACCCAAATGGAAAAAGCCATCTGCAAAAATCTAATCAAGCCACAAGTGACACTGAGCATTTCCAGTGACTTTTAGCTCGGAATTCAAACACTCCTGGTGTCCAATAATGACGCTTTATGTCTTGTGCACTGAGTGCCAGTGTGGAATTAACCGGGAAAATATGGATTTTTATAAATAAGGCTGGTTTTCAGTCCCTGGAAAATAAGTTTAAGCCTCACCCTGCTTGTTCTCAAAGTGATCTAATGTTGAGAGGAAAACAAGACCAGCCTCCACCACTGTCTGGGTGCTGATGAGAAATGATTAATCCAATCCTGGCTGGAATAGCTTCGCAGGCATCCCCTGGACAGCTGGATGGATGGGGCACTCCACGGAGATGGAGCCCCATGCAAATAAAACAATGAGGAAATAAGGGAATGTTATTGATGGAGATTATTTCTCCCCTTACTCGATCATAACAGTTTTATATCTGTGTAAAAATGAATTCTGCTCGGTAATGTGGTCTCTGGGAGTTGTATTTATTCTGTTTATTGCTATCAGGAACTTATTCCTTTGCATAAATTATTCATGGGATTAGACATGCTCATGAGGCCTTGCTTGTGTGGGGAGGGATGGGGAGCAGGAAGGCAGCAGGAAACCTCTTGGTTTGGGTTCCTTGGAGGAAGAGCGCTTGGAAGTCACGGGAAGTGAGGAAAGCCCGGTGGGAATGGGTCACAGCACTAAATTCTCCTGAGCACAGGAGCCCTGGGGGTGTCGGGGTGTCTTTGCCATGCTGGGCACAGCTCTGTGGGGGCACAGAGAGCCCCTCAAAGCAGCAAAGAGCAGGACAGCAGGAGCTCCCCCCTATAACAAGGCACAAAGTTCATCCCCCAGGCTCCAGAGGTGCAGGATTCTGTCAGACAGAGCATTTAGGGGGAGATTTAGCGTCCTGCTGGAACATCTGTTCTCCCTCAGCCATAAAAAGGGGCTGGATGGCCATTGGCGATCAGCAGGAGACGGGGAAACATCAGCATTAGTGTCCCCTGTGGGGAGGAGTCTGTGGCAGGGAGCACAAGCACTCCAGTCACGGCTCTCCTCTGGCAGATGCCAGGCAGGAGGAACCACGGGATGAGGGATAAAGCCCTGGGACTGTGCCCCCAGCTGCTGCCCCACCCGCGCCTTGGCCACGGGGGCTCTTGCAAACCAGTTCTCCTCTATTTTAAACCACATAATTGTGCTTAAAAGCAAATTTCTTCCCCGATGCGATGGGATTATGATTTAAACATTGTCCCAGTGTGGTTCTGGTCTCAGGAGCTGGGTTTGCAGGGCTGCTGCAGCTAGAGGGGACGGAGCTGCCCCGCCTGCACCCCTTACCCCAGATCTTCTCTCCTCCCCTTTGTTGTTCCTGCTCAAGCCTCTCCCAGGTAGCCGCTGTTTCGCTGCCCCTTTCCAAGTGGTCATTCAGGAGGCCTGGCTGATTTGCATTTCTTGGCACTGCTGGGGTGTTTTTGTGCCCGCCTGAGCCCCGTGTGTGTCCCAGCACAGCTGGACTCACGGGAATCAAACCCCGGGGGTGATGCTCTCAGCAAAGCTGCACAGCCTGTCCCGATATCCTACCTGAAGCAAAGCTGGGAATTCCTCTGGAACCTCTGCAGCTGCTGGGTGGATTTTCTGCGCAGCATTCCCAGGGTTGTGGTGCACACAGAGCCCCATCCTGGTCTGAGCGAGGAGCAGAGCCCACGCTGAGGCTCCGTGGCTTTATCCTTGGAAAAGAGCAGCTCCCTGTGAGCCCCACAGGCACAAGATTGCAGCTCCAGGGGCTGGATGTCACTTCTGAGCTGTCAAGTGGCTCCTTCCTCCTCCAGAAGCCTGGGAGGCCATGAGGAAAGTGGCCAGGTGCTCTGGGACTCACTCTTTTCCATTGGCAGGGGAAGAATGGAATATCCTGGCAGAAGCCATGATGGAAAACACAGGGCAGGGTAGGGCAAAAGTGTGATATGAGTAACTGGCAGCTTCTTCTCGATGCGCACAGGAATCACTTAAAATCCTGCTCTCACTGAGGAAGAGGAGTCACTTCCTTCCCGTGGTGTCATTCCACACAGGAAATCTGCTGAAGCAAATCCCCACGGAGCTGCCCAGCCCCAGCTGGGAGCTGCCCCCCACCCTCTGCTGCCTTGGGGATGTTTCCAGCCCCAAACCTTTCAACTCCTTCCCAGTGGAAGGAGCTACAGGAGAAATACTGGAGAGATCTAGGTCAGGTGGGAAGAGTCAAATCCTTGTGGGACAGCTGAGGATACTTGGAAGGTCCAGCTGGAGGAGAGTGAGGGGTGACTTCACAGCTCCTCCCGAGGGCAGCTCCGATCTCTGCTCCCTGGGCCAGGGACAGCAGCCAGGGAACGGCTGGAGCTGGGCCAGGGCAGGCTCAGGCTGGAGAGCAGGGAAAGGTTCTTCCCCCAGAGGGTGCTGGGCACTGCCCAGGCTCCCCAGGGAATGGGCACGGCGCCGAGGCTGCCAGAGCTCCAGGAGCGTTTGGACAGCACTGCCAGGGATGCCCAGGGTGGGGTTGTTGGGGTGTCTGGGCAGGGCCGGGAGCTGGGCTGGATGATCCCTGTGGGTCTCTTCCTGCTCAGGATATTCCATGATCCTGTGATTCCATGAACGATGTGCATCCGAACCCACCAGACACAAGAGCCTCAATCAAGGCACAGACAGCACCGATCAGATTTGTGATATGAGGAATGATAAAGGCATGACCCCACAAATGACTGGGAGATGAAAAGAGATAACAACTTAATGGGAGCTCACGCTGAGATAAGGAAATGGGGATGGTGAACAGGAGCCGGGAATTTATTCATAGGGAAATGCCAAGTGGAGAGAAAGATGTGCTGTGATTTCTGCATCCAACAATGGGGAGAGATAAACTGTGCCCCTCGAGCTGATATCCACATTGTTAACGCACGTTGGTTGTCACGCTGGAAACAGGGAGACAAAGCCTCGAAAGGATGAGTCGAGCCTTGGAAAACCTGAGTGTGCCAAACAGAAGCAGCTCCATCCTCCAGTTTATTAAAGTGAAGTTTGTGAATAATAGCACAGAACAAAACTCCCCCAGAGGGTGCAGATTCCTGATAGCAAAACAATGTCTAATTTTGCAGATAAGCACAGATCAAGATCCAGGGATAGGAAATTGCAGGCATGAGAGGCTGAGGCTGGGAATGACGCAGGGACTCCATTCCTGATAACGGGAACTCTTTAAAAAGCTCGGGATCTTTTGTTAGAACCTCTAAAAACGAGACACACTCCACACTGTGGGCTCCAGGTTGGAAGGGCTGGATCTTGCAGAGAAATCCAGAGCCCTGGGGCTACACAGAACCCAGAGTGAGAGATGTTTCAGGCAGCAACCTGAGATGGGGTTTTAGGAAATTTCGGATATTCCCGAATTACAGCCTGAGGCAGGGCCACCCACGTGTTCATGGGTGGACCCCAATCCTTCAGTTTGCTCAAGGAAGGAGGGAATTCTGCCATAAATTCATATTTCAGGCAGAAGGAGCAAGGTCATGCTGTGCCAGATGCCAGGCTGCTTCCCTAACTCTGAATCCCAAATATTCCCTGCTCACTGGGAGCATTCCACAATCCAGGAGGAATTAGCTCCTGATCATGGATATAAAAACAAAAAGATGCTGGTGTCAGTCCCTCCTTCCAAGGCGTGCTTTGGTTCCTCAGACTGTCCCTTTCCATGGAGATGGAAATGACACTAAAAACCCCAAGGGACACTGTGGAAAACACTGGAAATCAATCCAAGAATGAGCTGTGAAAAGGAAAACCCACCTTCCGTCCACCCTGCCTGGAATCTGCATCCCCATTGTCACTGTACAGGGGACAGGGCTTGAAGAGACACGGAGCTCTCTGCACTTGGGAATCCCCCCATGGGAAAGAGGGATGTGGGATTTGCTAGAAAAAAGATGGGACCTGCAACTAAAATCCTTGGAAAAGGATTTTCTTTTGTTTTGTTGAACTCACAATGTAATTTCTTCCAGTTTTCTGAATTTCCCAGATTTATGTGCCCTTGTTGGCTGAAAGCAATGGCAGCAACAAGCACAGAGCTGTCCTGCAGTGGAAAAAAATTCCCAGGATGTCGCTAAGAAACTGCAAATATTTAATTATCGATAGCTCTAGGCCAGAATCCGTCATGATTAGATCCCCTCTGTAATCAGTCTAATTGGGAGCAGCCCTGAATGGAGGTGCTGGGCTCTCATTGAGGCTGCTCTCCCTTTCCTGGAAACATCAATGCTGCCTCTGACGTGGGCTCTGCCTGCATCTCATTCCCCTTCCCTCACCCCAGCTTTTCCATGAATCTCCGAACCACATCCATTCTCTGAATCACAGCCCCATCCCACCTTCACTGCTCCGGGCAAAGGAGCTCAGAAAATAATTCCCTTTCCTGTAAAATCCCTTGGTTTTGTGGGCCCTGAAAGCAGGAGCTGGCAGCAGTTCAGGTGTGGTGGTGACAGCTCAGATCTTCCACCTCCTTCTGCTCTTTGCAAGTGCGGGGCAAGGCTGCCTTGTCGGATTGTCAGGAGCAGGGATCTGCAAGGAATTGTTCCCTGGATTTGGCCAGTGATCCAGAAAAAAACAGTAGTGTGAGGCTGACCCAAAACTACAGCTTTACAGAAATTTTGGTGAAGCGAAACGGCCCCTGGTGGGGTAAAATGCCAAACGAAACATTTTCTCAGACAAGAATTGGGTTGTTTTGTACTGGGGGAGATAGTTTTAATATGATTTGTAGGAAAGGGGGAGTTTTAGTCCCCAGCTGCTCACCTGGCTCATGCTGGAGCTGGGATGGGAACCCAGAGGCTGCAGGGGCACAGCCTGCTCTGAGATATGGGGAGGAGGCACAGAGTCCTGGAATGGTTTGGGTTGGAAGAGACCTTAAAGCTCACCCCATTCCCAGCCCCTGCCATGGGCAGGGACACCTCCCACTATCCCAGGCTGCTCCAAGCCCCAATGTCCAACCTGGCCTTGGGCACTGCCAGGGATCCAGGGGCAGCCACAGCTGCTCTGGGAACAGGGATGGGGAGCAGGGGAGTAAGGAGGATGGGATGTGACCCTCCTAACAGGGGGAGGATGGGGCTCCCCCTGGATGCCCGCAGGTGTCAGAGGGATCAGGAGCCCAGCAGGATCCGTCTGCACAGGCACCGGGGCAGAGTGGGGAAGTCTCCATCCCAGTAATGATCCAGAGTCCCGTCATGGTCAGCAGTGAGGGATCCTCCCTGCCAGGAATCCGCCAATCCATCCACGCTGCCAGGAGGGACATCTCCACGTAGGGAAAAGCAGTGATTTTCCTGCTGAAACCTGGATTTTTCTCCAGCAGGCTCCATGTGCTGAGGCTGTTGAAGGATAAATTGGGGCTGATAAATTTCTCCTTTCCTTGCTCCTCCCCCAGTTTCCAGTTTCCTCCTGGAGGAGCGGGTGCAGGACTGGAGGAACACCCTGGGTGGAGGGTGAGGGGCACGGTCACCGCCATCCCTGGGGCTGCTCTGCACAGGCAGAAGCTGCTCCTTGTCCAGGTTCTCCCACTCCAGCTTTGCACCTACAGCTCCTCACGGCTCCACAATCCACGTTTGGAAGCAGATTTTCCCTCAGCTACTACAATCCATGGATTTAGCAATGTTTTCCCCAGCCCTGGGACATGGCCACTGTGGGCAGCCATTGGGATAGGGTTGTGCCAACCTCACCAAACACTTGGGCATTTGGGAATTGCTGAACTTGGAAAAGGACGGAAGAAAGAAGAACTGAGCACAGCTGGAGGTCAGGAAGGAGGGATTCTTCTTTGGGAAGGCAAAGCCTGCCGTGGCCTTGGTGTCCAGGTCACAAATCCACCCTCCCAGGCTGCCCTTGGTCTCTGCAAAGCGAAGCTGGAGCTGAGAGAGGAGTGGGGAGCACAAAGCAAAGGCACTGAGCAGCTCCAGTCCCAAAACAATCCCACCTGGAGCCAGGGTTTGGGAGCTCCCACCTGGAGCCAGGGTTTGGAAGATCCCACCTGGAGCCAGGGTTTGGGGGCTCCCACCTGGAGCCAGGGTTTGGAAGATCCCATCTGTAGCCAGGGTTTGGGAGCTCCCACCTGGAGCCAGGGTTTGGAAGATCCCACCTGGAGCCAGGGTCTGGGGGCTCTTTGTCTTCCTCCACCCCTTGGTGGCTGATTCACTGAATCCCAGTCATGGCTGCTGGGTTTCCCACCTGGAAATGGGAGCATGAATGAAGGTTGTCTTCTCCTGGGAAAGAGAAATATTTACTTTATTCCCACAATAAATGTAGGATATGCTCCAGAGGCTTTGCTCACCCAGTCAGGCATTACACACCTCCTTCCTTCTCTTTTCCATTGGTTTTTTTTTTCTTTTCCATTACCATCTGCCCAGGAAATGGAAACACTCTCCTGCCCTCCTGGGTGATGGAGATCTTCTAAGAAGAGATGGGAGGCACCTGCTATGTTCCACACTCTGGGATCTCTCCTTCCTTCCTTCCTGCCTAGGAGGGAGAACTGAGGCCCTTGGCCTTCTCCCATGGATTGGTTGTGGTGTTCCCTCACTGAACAGCACATGGAAAAGTGCTCCTGAGAATTTCTGTGTCCATCCCCTTGGCCCCCTCCTCCAAAACCTCTGACTTCTCCCATTTTCCACTGGGATTTCCCTTCACGCCCATGGCTCTCCGAGGAAGGTCTCCATGGAGGGTATCCCCATGGAGCTCTGGTCCATCCATGGGCAGCATTCCAAGCACAGGGAGATGCTGAGCACCTCTGGGGAGGGAGGACAACAACCCACCCATGGCCCATCCCCAGCAAAGGCCAAAATGTCCAACGTGACAATTTTCCACGGCTTTCATCAGGAAAAAGTAGCTGGGAATGGCGAACGTCCCTTCCTGTGTCCTTCAGTTCCCAGCCCTGATGCAGATCTCATCTGGATTTTGCAGATGAAAGGAAGAAGAAGGGGAGGAGGAGAGCCTCGGACGGATTTGCTGAGTGAGTATTTATTAAAATAGACTGGAGCAATTAAAGACAAAAGCTCCCCAAAGTTGGGATGCAAACTGAGGAGCTGGAAAACACAAAAGGAGAGGATCTGGTGGCAACTTGAATTCTGTACAAACCCAGATTTTTCACAGAATCCCAGAACTCAATTCCAAGCTAAAGCCAAACTGAAATTTTTGGAAAAGCAGGAACTCAAAGAAGAATTTCTTATGGCTAAAGTGAAAATTAGTTTGACAAACCACAAACATTTCAATTGAAAACTGGGACATCCTCTTTTCTCTCTCTCCTTTTTTAATTAACCTCAAACTCTCAAAAGCACAATGATGGGAACCCAAGGAATGTGACATTGCCCAAGTGTCTCTAATAAATGCACGAGCTGCAAAACAAATATGGATTTGCAAAACATTTTGTTGCTCCCGCATTTCCATTTTCCCTGACTAGAAGTATTCCTGCAAAATTTCAGCCAATTCCCTCTCTAATATTCGGCTGCCTTAATGCAATCATTTAATCCTGATTTAAAGGCTGTGAAATGAAGGATGAAGAGCTGATATTTCTCTGTAACCTTTTGAATTTCTATATTCTGACTCCGGTCCATTGGATCCCTAACATCCAGATTGCGGGAGCAGAAGGGATTTTTTACATTTATTTTCATAATTTAATGTTTGTTTTAGAAAAAGGAGGGGAGGCAAAGCTGCCAGGGCTTAATCATGCAGCAGTCTTGAATCTCACCAGGACTGGGGGAGGCAAAGAAGCTTTGGCATCTTTGCTGCAGTGCTAATTTGCATTGAGGAGGATCTTTCCCCTCCGCAGCTAAAAAAGATGAAGTGCGAACTTCCAAAGTGACATTTTGGAATTTGTGTGGAGCTTCTCCCGCTGCCGGGGCTGCGCTCAACGCTCCGACTGTTGCTTTTATTGAGACAGATCTGTCCAGAGGAACAAACGCTGTGGGGGAAGGTGTGGTGTGGGGGGATAACTCAGGAAAGGAAGTTGAGCCCACAAATAAATGGAGGTGGTAGGAAAAGCCAGAGTCTGGACAGGCAGGAGTGAAATGCACTGATCACCCAGCCATGAGATCCTCAGCAGAGGTGCCCTTGTGCCCACCCAAGAGCCCTTCTCTGGGCCAAAAGCAAGAGAGAGAAAAAGCAGCGTTTGCTCTGTACCTGCAGCGGGTCAGCCCCAAACCCATTCCCCTCTGGGAGGACTTTTCCTTCTGCTCGGCCACAGGGCCCTGGCTGGGGCAATCCACAAGGAGCAGGGAATGGCTGGAGAGAAGCTCTGGGAGGAGTTGGGTGCTGGTGGGTGAGAGCTGGAGCTGCCCCAGCCCTGAGACCCCCCCTGCCCTGGGCTGATCCCCAGCGTGGGCAGCAGGGGAGGGGGGATTCTGCCCCTCTGCCCTGCTCAGGTGAGACCCCACCTGCAGAGCTGCCCCAGCCCTGGGGCCAGCACAGGAAGCACCTGGAGCTGCTGGAGGAGTCCAGAGGAGGCCAAGGAGCTGCTCCCAGGGCTGGAGCCCCTCTGCTCTGGAGCCAGGCTGGGAGAGCTGGGGGTGCTCACCTGGAGAGGAGAAGGCTCCAGGGAGAGCTCAGAGCCCCTTCCAGGGCCTAAAGGGGCTCCAGGAGAGCTGGAGAGGGACTGGGGACAAGGCATGGAGGGACAGGACACAGGGAATGGCTTCCCAGTGCCAGAGGGCAGGGCTGGATGGGATATTGGGAAGGAATTGTTCCCTGGGAGGGTGGGGAGGCCCTGGCACAGGGTGCCCAGAGCAGCTGTGGCTGCCCCTGGATCCCTGGCAGTGTCCAAGGCCAGGCTGGACATTGGGGCTTGGAGCAGCCTGGGACAGTGGGAGGTGTCCCTGTCCATGGCAGGGGTGGCACTGGATGGGCTTGAAGGTCTCTTCCCACCCAAACCACTCCATGATTTTATGATTCAATTTTGAAAATGTCTGGTTTGGATTTGGAGCAATTCCAGGCCCTGCTGGAAGGGTCACAGGAGGGTGCTAAGGGGAGCAGGGAGCAGCAGGTGAAGAATTCCATTTTAAGTTTTCTTTTAATTCATGGGGAGAAAAACCCCAAACTAAAAGAAAATACCCAGGACCCCTTAAACCCTTCCCTAAGCTCTGCCACATGCTCTGTTTCCAGGACTGATCACCAGGGACTGGCAGGAAATCCAGGCAGATGCTGAGCTCTGCTCCTTCCAGGCTCTCCCAGCTGGCTGCAAAGGCCACACGAAGGGACGGCTTTGGTGGCTCTTCCTGGGACATCCTAACCCTTGGAGGGGCACTGGGGAAAAACCATCATGGAAAAAAAGCAGGAAAAGGCAAAGCCTTGTCTAATCCTCAGTTCTGCTCCATCCCTCCCCAGCAAATGCTGGGAAGGAGAGGCCCTTGTGGAACCTGCTGAAGACCTCAGAAGCCAAAAGTGACCCCAAGGTGGTGGAGGGTTTGTTAAGGAAAAATGGCAGCAGAAAATCCCTGCTCCTGTTAGTTCTCTGCACTGGAACATGGAGACAATCCTTGGCCAGGGCCTTTGGGTGGGGGCAGAGACAAACCAGAGGAACTGGGGAGTCAGAAAAGGGGATTTTAGACTGAATCCATTGAGGGAATAATGACAAATTGTCCGTCCCAGCTGGAGTCCCAGCCTCGTCAAGGAGCTCAGGTACGGAATTGCTGAGCTCTGCCCGTGCCTGGGAACCCCTTGCTGACACTGGCCCCGGTGCCAACAGAAAAGGAGGCGGCAGAGGAGATGCCAAGGTCTGAAAGGAACTCCCAGGGAACCTGGGAAGCACGGAGCAGTCTGACTGCTGCCCTGGGAACAGTGGGAAAAGCTGCAGTGCAGAATGAATGGGCAGCCGTGGGTGTGCAGCAGGGAGGAATGCCTCCGACGTCTGAGCCCTTGGAAGGAGCTGGCAAACACGGAGAGGAGGGTGATCCTGGATCTCCCAAATGCCTCCTGCGTGTTCCCTCATTAGGAGTTCCTCAGGAACCTTGGCTTTGGTGGGAACACATCACAGGTTCAGGAAGAGGAAGAAAGAGCAGTAATAAATGGAAGTGGTTGCCGGGAGTGTTCCCCAAAGGTCTGCGCTGGGATTTGGGATGTGTAATATTCCTAAACTCCCTGTAAAGGAGCAAATTGAAGGGAGGCAACATTTGCATGGGATGTGTGTTAGGGAGCAGCCAAATCTGAGGCTGCTGGCAGGAAAGGGAGCAGGAATCAACAACATCCATGGGCTGGGAGCTGAAGGCACATGATAATAAAGGCAAAAGAAAATAGATGGGGAAATAATCATCAATCCTTCCCACTTGGGTAGAGGGGTGAGCTCCAAACTAGCTCTTGCTGGGAAGCGGAAGAGCTGGACAAGGCTGTGAAGGCTTTGGTGGGATCTGGAAGCGGGAAGCAAAGGGCACTTGGAAGGGTGAGGAATAAGGAGCAGAGCAGCAGGAAGGGATTTGCACCCTGAAGGCCAAGGGCGTTCCTGGTTGTGTCATTTCAACAGGATTATAGGGGAATTAAAGAAAAAAATAGAAAAGGGCAGTGAGGATAAACAGAGACACAAATCCACTCTCAGAGGGCAAAGGGTGCTCCAGCTTCCCGAGGAAGGGACTTCATGGCTGTGTGGAGAGTGGGGATGGAGCTGAATGGGGAATATTCATTGGCACCAGGGCTTTTGGGGCAGAGCCAGCCCAGACTGCAGAAGGTGATGTCAACGTTTTCTTTTTGTCAAAGATTTTTATAGAATTATGGAAGTCCAGGATGGTTTGGGTGGGAAGGGACCCAAGTCCCATCCAGCCTGGCCTTGGGCACTGCCAGGGATCCAGGGGCAGCCCCAGCTGCTCTGGGCACCCTGTGCCAGGGCCTGCCCACCCTCCCAGGGAACAATTCCTTCCCAATATCCCATCTAACCCTACTCTCTTTCTGTTTAGAGTCACTTTTGCTTGTTCTTTTTGTTTCTTCTGAGTTTTTTGTTTTGTTTATTTGGTTGAGTTTTGGGGGGGTTGTTTGTTTCTTTGTTTCAGAGGGGTTTGGTTTTGTTCTTTGTTTTGTTTTGGTTTAGCAGAGGTTCTGGGAGCTGTCCTGCTTGTCAGTCTGAGAAATCCAAACTTTCCCAGAGACACAAGCACTGAAGTGGGAAGTGGGATCCAGTTCCGTACTTGGAGATGGCTCCAGTACAGACACCTGTGTGTGGATCATCCTCAGAGCCAAGGAAAACCCTTGGGCTTGAGCCAATGAGTCCCCAGCTCTTCCTCCAAGCAGGATAATCAGGATGCAGCTCTGGATTCCCAGGAGACTGGAGGACCCTTTCTGACCCTTTCTCCTGCATGGATGTGGCTGTGCTGCTTGAAGGCAAAGCAGGCAAATTCCAAATTTTCTGGAATTTTTTAGGCATGTTCTCCCTTCAGCTCCACCCCCTCAGCTCTTCCAGGCGTCTCCACCCTCTGGCCCTGGTGGATCACCTGGAAGTGGCAGTTTTCCAAAGGCAGTTTCCCAAAGGCTGTGGCCAATCTCTCAGCTCAGAGGATGAGCTTTCCAAACACTTCTTTCCAAGCCCCAAGGCAGCTCTGGGACCCAAAACAATCCAAGCCTGAGGGTTTGGGCAGGGCCACCACAGAGGTGCTGAGGTGTCCCAGTTGTGACATTCCCGCTGCCTTATCTCCGTTTCCACGGGGCACACGGCACCACATCACATCACTGGGACTCTGCTCCTGGGAGCAGCCAGGTTCTGGCAGGAGCTGGCACTCATTCCAAGCACTCCCGAGCTGAGGGAATCCCTGGAACCCGTGGCTGCAGGATCTTGTTAACAAGCAGGGCACATTGCCCGGCCCAGCAGCAGCCCCAAGCCTCGGCGGTGTCACATCAGCTGCTCAGCTCTGTGACAAATATTCCATGGCTCATTATCCTGGAGAGGAATCTCCCTCTCCAGTGCTTTTAAGACCTGGAGAAATTGGCAGTTGCTGTTTGCTTTTTGCTCAGGCAGCACCGAATTCTCCAATTAGGAACTCATTGGGAGCCCCCTTGCACACGGAGCCTGAGGCCAAACCCAGCTGTGCGAGCGAGGGGTTCCCAGCTGGCCAGATCCTTGCCTTTGGCACAGCTTCCATGAAAAACCTTTCCCTTCAGCAGGGAAGTGTCAGCATTTTCCTCGGCAGCACCTGCCTGCCTTTTGATCAGAAAATAGGGACGGTTTTGCTCTTGGAAAAAGCCAAATTAGGAAAGGAGCAAGGAGGCCCTTTGATGTTGAGCAAAGCTGGAGTGCTGCATGTGGAGAATCCATGGGGATTCTTCCCGGCGACTGCTGAGGGCTTCTCCATCCACTGCTTCCATGTGCTGGGAATTCATCCTGAGTGCTGCAGGATCAGGGAAAATGTAGAGATCAGGGGAAGCTCTGCAAAGCCTGAAACCTGCTCATGCAGCAGTCCCAGTGTGTCCATGATGTTATTCCCAGGCATTCCCTGGGAATAGCCAGCACAGCTGCGGTGTCCCGCTGCACCATCACGACGCCACGCCAATCCAGTGCTGATGAGGTGCCATCAATTATCCCCTGCACAGCACAGTGCTCAGGGATTTACGGCAAAAACAGCTCCTTCAGGCCTCGGCCATGAATATGCAGCTCATTGGATAAAGATCAATATTTGAGGGAGACTGTTACACTCATTATGGCTCCAAATCCCAATAAAAACAGGAAGTCCAGGTGCCAGGTGGGACTTTCATCATGCGCAGAAGAGAAAAAAAATCAAGGAAAAAAAGAGGGAAACAGCGAGGAGGGAATAAAATCCAAGAAGTGCTTAATGACCTCTTCAGGGACTGCGAGTATTTCCAAAGGAATTCACCAGCAGTTGCTGGGATGTGCAGGAGAGGGATCTGGGGGATGGGAACAGGGTGTCACTTGCAATGTGGACAGATGGGCACAGATTTCCTGCCCAAACTCTCCCTGGATGGAAAGTTGGATTCTTGACTAAACCAAATTGATTTCAGAAAGTTCCTGATTCCTGTAGGGATACGAAATCATATTTTCAACTGAAATTTTGAGGCAGAAAAGAAGGGAGGGCTTTGATGAAAAGTCAGCTCTGAGAAATGAGCTGCTGTCTGCAGCGATTTCCCTCCTGATCCAATATTGTTACAGCTGCTTAATATTTCCCCAGTTAAGCCCTATTTTGATGGAGAATTGAATATTTTTTCCTAAACTACTCCTTTTTTTCCCCAAGTTTTTCCTGTGCAAGCTGCTGAACTTCTCACAAAACCACTTCAGATAAACCCCCGGCTTTAATTTTTTAATGAATAATAGAAAATGCTGAGGGAAATATTAAAATCATTTTCTAGAGACATTTTCATTCCGACAAAACCCAGCCCTGAAAGCAAAATTTTCCTGGCTGCTGATGCCTCTTCAGGCTCTGGTTTTTTGTACAGCTGGTGCTCCCCAAGCTCCCAAAATCCTGGGATCAGGCAAGTCCTGATGGATACACACACGTTGCTGGGTGTCCTGAGGCTTTTCCTTGGGAATGTGGAGGGAAAGGCTGGAGCCACATGAACAGCACCTGGAAAGGGATGTGTGAGGTCCAGATGAGGATTTGGGGATGCTCCACTTAGCTCTTGTTTCAGGAAAGGCGGGATGGGATCCTGGATAACCCTGGCCATAGCAGAGATGATGTTCAAGGTCCCTCCCAACCCAAACCATTCTGGGATTCTGGGATTCAGCATCACTCCAGCACCTCTGGAGCTCCATCCCTGGGGAGCTTGTTTAATACACAAGTCAGTGAGCAAGGGAGGGAGAAAATGAGGCATCTCAGGGCAGTACAGCTCAAAATAAACTGGGTTTATGAGATACCGGACAATGATTTGGGTTATTGCCTCTCCTGTCTTACCTGCTCTTTGACCTGCCACTACTGTTAAACTCTCAAGGCAGGGCAGCCAGGAGGGTTTGAGGGATTTATCTGATGAGCTGGGAAAAGGGTGGGAAGTCAAGGGGAGGGAAAACTCATGGAGGGAAAAGCCAAGACTGCAGTGGAACGGGAGATTGGAGGCAGAGGTGGCACCTTAGGGGGGCGACAGGGAAGGACATGGGTGAGGCACAACAGGGAGGAGAGGAACCAGCTGAGGGAGTAGCAGGGAGAAGGGGAGCAGGGGACACTCTGGGGTCCCAGGACAGAGGTTTTCTGATCAGAAATGATGGCAAAATCCAGTGGGGACACATCCTGCAAAGGCAGGGAAAGGCAGTGAGGGATAACGAGGGAGCCTTGCAGCAGAATCAATTAATGAGCCAGTCAGCTGCTGCTGAATGAGATTTGAATTTCACACCAGTGCTGGAAACCCCAAAATAAACCTTTCCCCTCCACAGTGCGTCAGAAATTCTGCCTTTTAAGGCAGCATCGCCTGCTGGATGTTGGAGGGGCAGACAAGGGACAGAAAATAAACTCCAGAGCCCCTCCTCTTGTGTCTCTCCAGCCCCTTTTTTCTGCTCTAAGCCTCAGATCCTGGTGGAGTTGGGAAGGGCTGTTTTCACCCAGGAGGGAGGAGAATTCCCATGGGATGGAGAGCAACAGAATTCCAATTTCTGATTCAGTGCCTGCAGCGTCCTGATGCTTGTTAGTGGGGGAAAAAGGCACCTGACAAGGTGTGCTCCCCTGGGAGCTGCCCTGCCTGTCCTGCTGGAATGGTCCTGGAAAGCAGAGCTGGGGGGCAGGGCAGGCTAGGGGGGCACCTCAGTGCCATGGATGGCTTGGGCAGGCTGAATTTCAGTGGAGTCAGTGCCAGGCAGAGCAGGGGGAGGTTTGAACCGGGATTTAATGAGGCAGAGAATCCGTGTTGTCCTCAGCATCAAAGGGGCTTCCATTACCAGGGGATGGCAAAGATTTCATTCCCAAATGAGCACGGAAATACCTGAAAATCCTCAGCACCTCCTGAGCTCTTCATAACTCCAAACAGCTCTGCCAGCCCCAGGGAAAAGCCTGTCCAGAGCCAGAGCACCTGGCACTGCCTTGGCACCTCAGTGACATCAGAGGCTGGGGATTGTGCCAAGGAACACCCTGGCTCACCCACTGATGCCAGTCCATGGAATCATGGAATGGGTTGGGTGGGAAGGGACCCTCAAGCCCATCCCATCCCACCCCTGCCATGGGCAGGGACACCTCCCACTGTCCCAGGCTGCTCCAAGCCCCAATGTCCAGCCTGGCCTTGGGCACTGCCAGGGATCCAGGGGCAGCCCCAGCTGCTCTGGGCACCCTGTGCCAGGGCCTCCCCACCCTCCCAGAGAAGAATCTTTGGGGCCATGAGATGCTTTTACCAGGAATTCTTCCCAGGGCTGGGTACCCCCTGAAGAGGAGCTGTCCACTCAAACCTCTCCTCCTTTTGAAACACGCATTGGTTCCAACCCTCCTGCCTCTCACCTGGATTTATGTCTCTTCCCACGGCAGTTTGGGAAAATTTCATGCCTCTGGGCGTCTCTTCCTGAAGTCTCCTTGACTTCTCATCCATCATTTCTATGTGGTGACAGAACCAAAGACCTTCCCATCACATGGAACCTGCCCAGTAAGCTCTGGGGCAGCTCCATAGCCTTTTCTTCCTCTCCTCAGCTCCTGAGACACCCACTGGTCCCAGCCTCCAAACCACTTTCTCTTTTTTCTACTGATCCATTTTTCCACATCCAACTTGCCCAAGCCCAGAGTCCTCTGGATCATTTAGAAAAAGCCAGGACTGTGACCTGTGATCAGTTTTTGTTCTTTTAAAGCTTCTTTTTCAGGAAGGCGGAGCTGATAATTCTATGCCATGTGTAAATAACAGTTTGTACCATGTCTAAGACACTGGAATTTTATGTGGAAAACTTCCTTAAAGAGCTGAGAGAGTGAATTCCTTCTGCCATGGATTATTCCTGGAACGTTTATTTCCAATGCAGAGGGACTAAACCACTGCATTTATCCTCCCTCAGAGGAATAAACACATGAGCGGTCCCAGTCTTCCTGTGCTTCATCCCACCCCCTGTGCCTGCTCTGGGAAGTCCCACGGTCTGGATTCCCCATCCTCTTCCACAGGAAAGGATCACAGGGTTCCTTCCCTGCCGCCCCCACCCTCCTCTGCTCTCCCTGTCATGTGAGGAAAATCTGATTCCTTCCAGCAGGGATTTTTCCACTGTATTTGTAAAGCTGCACCAGGATGGGCCCTGTTCCTCCTGCTCCTGCCTGGATTCATCCCCTTGGGGCTCCTGAGTCCCTCTGCAGTCCCTCCCAAAATCCTCAAGGATTTATATGTGTCCTCCCTCCCGGGTCTCCTTTACCCTGCCAGGTCCTGGGGATGGAGGGATGGATGGATGGATGGATGGATGGATGGATGGATGGATGGAGGGATGGATGGATGGATGGATGGATGGATGATGGGTGGACGGATGGATGGATGGATGGACGGATGGATGATGGATGGATGATGGATGGACAGAGGGAGGGATGGATGATGGATGGATGGATGGATGGATGGATGGATGGATGATGGGTGGATGGATGGATGGATGGATGGATGAGGGATGGATGGATGGATGGATGGATGGAGGGATGGATGAGGGATGGATGGATGATGGATGGATGGATGGATGGATGGATGGATGATGGATGGATGGATGGATGGACTAATGGATGATGGATGGATGGATGATGGATGGATGGATGGATGGATGGATAGATGGATGATGGATGGAGGGATGGATGGACTAATGGATGATGGATGGATGGATGATGGATGGATGGTTGATGGATGGATGGATGGATGGACTAATGGATGATGGATGGATGGATGATGGATGGATGGTTGATGGATGGATGGATGGATGGACTGATGGATGATGGATGGTTGATGGATGGATGGAGGGATGGATGGATGGATGTTGGATGGATGGAGGGATGATGGATGGATGATGGATGGGTGGATGGATGGATGATGGATGGATGGATGGATGATGGATGGATGGATGGTTGATGGATGGATGGATGATGGATGGATGGATGGAGGGATGGATGGATGGATGGATGATGGATGGATGGATGGATGATGGATGATGGATGGATGGATCATGGATGGATGGATGGATGGATGATGGATGGATGGATGGATGGACTAATGGATGATGGATGGATGGATGGATGGATGATGGATGGATGGATGGATGGATGGATGGAGGGATGGATGATGGATGGAGGGATGGTTGATGGATGGATGGATGGATGGACTGATGGATGATGGATGGTTGATGGATGGATGGAGGGATGGATGGATGGATGTTGGATGGATGGATGGATGGATGATGGATGGATGGATGGATGATGGATGGATGATGGATGGATGGATGGATGGATGGATGGATGATGGATGGATGGATGATGGATGGATGGATGATGGATGGATGATGATGGATGGATGGATGGATGGATGATGGATGGATGGATGATGGATGGATGGATGGATGGATGGACAGATGGACACTGCACTGCTGCCAGAATCACCATCTATGCTCCTGACTCCACCCTGCAGCTCCACCACCACCACCCCTGTTTCCCGAGGATCCTGACTTGGTTCCCAGCACCATCAGCTCCTTCAGCAGCTCCAGAGGGATTATTCCCCGAGGATGACGAGCTGAAGTTGTGCTGTGTGCTGGAAGGGAACCAGCAGCTTCCCAGGAGCTGCCTTTGGACTGGCAGGGCCCATCTGCAGTGGGGTCTGTCCCGCCCCTGGAGCAGGATCCATCGGGGAGGTCCCACAAACATCCCCTGTCCACATCAGCTGTTCACTGCTGGCCAGTCCATCCTCCCCTTCCTGGTGATTTACCTCCCAACGTCCCAGCGGAGGTAATTTCCATATGGCACAGACTGCTGGAGTGGGCATTTTTCAGGATATTTAGAAGCCAAGTCACTTCCATTTGCATAATATTCAAATGATTTCTAAGTGTTGAAAACCATTCACAGGAGGAAAACAAAAGGGTTGCTCATAAATTCCTTTTCCTTCGCCTCTGGGTACAGGGAAACTGGTCAAGGTGCATCCTGGGTCAGCACTGGGACAGCAGGGAGTGGCTTTGGAGTCGAACCTGGTGGGAAAAGGGAATCTGGTGGGCAAAGGGAACCTGTGGAGAGGGAAATGAGCATCTGCTCACACATGCAAAAAAAGGAGGGGGTGTCAGGTCACCTTTCCCAGTCAGAACGATTGGTTGGATCTGGGAATTCAGCTCTGTTCTTTCCTGTTCTTCCCTGACGTGATTTCCCAAGGGCTTCACCGCCCAGTGCCTCCTTGTCTGCCCAGGCAGCCTCATCCCTTTATTTCCCTGGTGTGGCCAGTTCCTCTGAGGAGCTGGGAACAGGGACACGGGACACATGGGAACAGGGACACGGGGACACCTGGGAACAGGGACATGGGGACACCTGGGAACAGGGACATGGACACCTGGGAACAGGGACACGGGGACACCTGGGAACAGGGACACGGGAACACCTGGGAACAGGGACATGGGGACACCTGGGAACAGGGACACGGGGACACCTGGGAACAGGGACACGGGGACACCTGGGAACAAGGACATGGACACCCGGGAACAGGGACACGGGGACACCTGGGAACAGGGACACAGGAACACCTGGGAACAGGGACATGGACACCTGGGAACAGGGACATGGGGACACCTGGGAACAGGGACATGGACACGTGGGAACAGGGACACGGGGACACCTGGGAACAGGGACATGGACACCTGGGAACAAGGACATGGACACGTGGGAACAGGGATATGGGGCAACTGGGAACAGGGACACGGGGACACCTGGGAACAGGGACACGGACACCTGGGAACAGGGACACGGGAACACCTGGGAACAGGGACATGGACACCTGGGAACAGGGACATGGGACACCTGGGAACAAGGACATGGACACCTGGGAACAGGGACACGGGGACACCTGGGAACAGGGACACGGGAACACCTGGGAACAGGGACATGGGACACCTGGGAACAGGGACACGGGGACACCTGGGAACAAGGACATGGACACCTGGGAACAGGGACACAGGAACACCTGGGAACAGGGACATGGACACCTGGGAACAGGGACACGGGGACACCTGGGAACAGGGACATGGGACACCTGGGAACAGGGACACGGGGACACCTGGGAACAGGGACATGGACACCTGGGAACAGGGACACGGGGACACCTGGGAACAGGGACATGGACACGTGGGAACAGGGACACGGGGACACGTGGGAACAGGGACATGGACACCTGGGAACAGGGACATGGGACACCTGGGAACAAGGACATGGACACCTGGGAACAGGGACACGGGGACACCTGGGAACAGGGACACGGGAACACCTGGGAACAGGGACATGGACACCTGGGAACAGGGACATGGACACCTGGGAACAGGGACACGGGGACACCTGGGAACAGGGACATGGGACACCTGGGAACAAGGACATGGACACCTGGGAACAGGGACACGGGGACACCTGGGAACAGGGACACATGGACACGTGGGAAGAGGGACATGGACACCTGGGAACAGGGACATGGACACCTGGGAACAGGGACACGGGGACACCTGGGAACAAGGACATGGACACCTGGGAACAGGGACATGGGACACCTGGGAACAGGGACATGGACACCTGGGAACAGGGACATGAACACCTGGGAAGAGGGACACGGGGACACCTGGGAACAGGGACACAGGAACACCTGGGAACAGGGACACGGGAACACCTGGGAACAAGGACATGGACACCTGGGAACAGGGACATGGGACACCTGGGAACAGGGACATGGACACCTGGGAACAGGGACACGTGAACACCTGGGAACAGGGACACGGGGACACCTGGGAACAAGGACATGGACACCTGGGAACAGGGACATGGGACACCTGGGAACAGGGACATGGACACCTGGGAACAGGGACACGGGGACACCTGGGAACAAGGACATGGACACCTGGGAACAGGGACATGGGACACCTGGGAACAGGGACACGGGGACACGTGGGAACAGGGACAGGGACACCTGGGAAGAGGGACATGGACACCTGGGAACAGGGACATGGGGACACCTGGGAACAAGGACATGGACACCTGGGAACAAGGACATGGACACGTGGGAACAGGGATACGGGACACCTGGGAACAGGGACACGGGAACACCTGGGAACAGGGACATGGACACGTGGGAACAGGGACATGGACACGTGGGAACAGGGACACGGGAACACCTGGGAACAGGGACACGGGGACACATGGGAACAGGGACATGGACATGTGGGAACAGGGATACGGGGCACCTCCCACCACACAGCTCCTGCCCAGGTGGGCAATACCCCAGTGCCAGGGCAGAGGATTCCCTTGGTCCCATCAGGGAAATCACACACAGGATTCCCAGCAGGACTGGCTGCACTGGAGGAGGTCCCAGCCTTGCTCCCCAAGCTGATCCCTGCAGCAGCCTCCATTCCATGCTCCAGCCTGTTTTTCCTCCGAAGTTCATCCCAGGATGGCTCCTCACTGTGTTTCATCCCAAGCAAACGTCCTCTCTTTGTTTACCTTGGACAAACATTTGCAGATTCCAGAGCTCAGATCCTTGGGATAGATTATGCAAAAATCCCTGTGGCCCCTCCACCTCCCAGACAGGATCTGGGATGCGCTGCCAAGGTGGGCCCTGCTCCTGAAATCCTTAAGCTGTGCTTAACCTGCCCAGTGCCTGCACACCTGGGTGCCTGTGCTTTCCCATGAAGGCTCTGGGAAACACTGGGAAGAATTTATCCCTGGATTTCTCTGAAATGGCCTAAATAGAATGGCAAGAAAAAGCACTGCAAATCCTTTTCATCCCATTGGCTTTGATAGAGATACAGGGTTTGTTTGCTGTTTAATTTTTCATGTTAAATATATAAATAAATACAGGCTTCAAGAGGGATTTTTTTTTCCTGCATCCCTTTCCATCTCCTCCCATGCCTGGATTTTATGCATTGTGTCACTGGTGGAAGAGGCCAAGTGGCAATTTGGCTTCACTGGGTCCCCAGTTCTCAGCAGGGGCTGGGAACTGGGGAAAAAAAAGTGGGAGGCAGGGAGAGGCTGTGATTCATTATTGAGGGAATGGGAAGCGCCTCCCAATCTCCTCTTGGCATCAGCTCTGTTCTCCCAGAGCATAAATAACCGGCTCATCCCTATCGACTCCTCTCTCGTTACGGGAAAGCTTCGTCTGGGAGCTGTGCAGCCACTCAGAATTCCCCCTGCATCCTGCTGAGTCTGAGGCAGGGTGGCTTTGATCCCCCCAATCCACGGGGACAGTGCTGAGCAGGAGAATCCATGTCCAGCTCCTCCTGAGGGTCCCAGACCTGCTCTCCCCCTTGTTGGGAGGGTACAGGGATGCTCTGGTCAGCCAAGCTCCTGCAAGCTCCTGGAAGCGTCTTCCCACTGAGGGAAAAGGGGGTGCTGATCCTCTGTGAAGCTCCTGGAAGCTTCTGGAAGGTTCCATCCCCATCTGGCTGAGGGAAAAGGGAGTGCTGGCTCTGGGTGAAGCTCCTGGAAGCTTCTGGGACCCTCCTGCCCCACCTGGCTGAGGGAAAAGGGGGTGCTGACCCTGTCTGTCCCAGCCGAGCCCACGGATCCCATGTCCTCCAGAGGAACATCCCTTTGAGCAGCCAATTGGGCTTTCCATATCCCAGGATCCCGGGAATCACACAAAAGGCACCTTTGGCATCCCACTGCTGTGAAATGCCTCAGCACTTCCCCAAAGTATGTTCAGGGCAGGATAATCCCAGCACTGGGATAATCCATGACTGGCTGGCTGCAGTCACCTCTTTTCTGGATTTGGAGCTCTTTGGGGCAGGAAGGATCTTGTTTTGTTTGTTTGCTCCGACCCCAGCAGGGTGGGATCTTGGCCCATGGTTGTGAAACTTGCGTGTTCCGTGAATACAAATATAATTAATTAGTGAAAGGAACCAGTGAGGAGGCGGAGCTCGTGTCTGGAGGGATTGATTCCGGGCAACAAGATTTCTTTTATTCATTCCAAGCTCTTCTGTGCAGGAAGCAGCTCTGGAGCTGGCATGGACTTCCAAAAGTTCTTCCACCTGTTCCCAGCATTAACCTTTGTAGCTCCAGCTCAGCTGAAGTTAGATCTCAACCCCCTGCATGGCTGGGAGTGTCTCGAGCAGAGCCTCTCAGCAGCTCTGGGCGGTGGAAGAAGTTGGGTAGGAAGGAGCTCCAGGGCTCCTCATTAATCAGCCATACACAGGGAAATTCCAGTGTCTTCTAGCAGGCTTCTTCCCCTGGATGAGGAAGCAGCTGCCTCTTAATTAGAGGCCGGCTAAGTGCTACCGTGTGATCTGCGAGGTTGTGCATATTTAATAACTCAGCTCCCAGCTGCTGCTGCTCAGTGCTGTGTTGGAGGAAGCGCAGGCTGCAAAGTCCCCTTTGATGTTTCCTCACGCTGGCTGTCCTGGGAAATGGGGGGAGCACAGCGATCCAGCCACCCCAAAATCCAGGGGAACCATGTTGGGCAGGCCAGAGCCTCCTTGCCTGCACTGATCTGGCTGCTTTCTCCAGGGTGGGGCAGGGGTAGCTGGGGCAAGAGCTGTGGGTGCTCCTGGTGAGGAGCAGGACTGACCTGGGAAGGGCAGGGGAAGCAGGGCACTGCTGCCACCCCTCCTTATCCAAACCCATCTAGGCTGGACTCTGCTAATGGATTCCTTCTCCTGGTGCTGCTGGGTCAGAGATGAACACCAGTGTGATTGAGGCTGGTCCAGTTCCTCCCACAGTGACCAGTGGCCAGCACTGTGCGTCACCTGTGGTGAGCCAGCAGCAGCAGGAGGTGGCAGAAGGAGGTGTGGAAGTTCTCCTGCCAGGTGTTGAGAGCAGCAGGAAGGCCAGAGGAATTCTGCCCACCCCTGAGCATTGGAACCCAAATGTTTCCCAGCCCTGCTCATGTTCCAGCCCTTGTTAACCATGTTTGAGGAATCTTCTGTCTGTATTTTCTGCTTTCCAGTCTGTGTTCTCCGTGTAGCTCCCTGGATATTTCCATGTCTATCTTCCCCTCCATTTCTTGATCCTCCCTGAGGCATTTTGCAATTTTAAATTGCAGCACTTTGGCTCCTCACCCTTCCCAACCCAGTGCATTGAGGTGTCACCAAATTGTTCTCAGTATCTTTATTTTTCCTCTTTCGATGTCACGAAAGGGCTCCACAATATCCAGGTAAAATTCCCATGTAGGAAGCCTTCCATGGAGGATTAAATCAGCCTGGTACTTGTAGCTCCTTAAGGACTTACAGAATCACAGAATCCCAGAATCGCCGAGGCTGGAAAAGCCCTCCCAGGCCATCGAGTCCAAGCTGTGCCCGATCCCCACCTTGTCCCCAGCCCAGAGCTCTGAGTGCCACGTCAGTCCTTCCCTGGACACTTCCAGGGATGGGGACTCCACCACCACCTTGGGCAGCCTGTTCCAAGGCCTGAGCACCTTTTCCATGGAGGAATTCCTCCTGGTGTCCAACCTGACCCTCCCCTGGAGGCCGTTCCCTCTCCTCCTGTCCCTGTTCCCTGCCAGCAGAGCCCAACCCCCCTGGCTTCCCCCTCCTGTCAGGGACTTGTGCAGAGCCACAAGGTCCCCCCTGAGCCTCCTTTGCTCCTCCTTTGTCCCCCTGTAGCAGCTGCTCCTGTCTCTGGTGCTCCTTCCTCCTGCCAGAGCCCTGTGTCCCAGAAGAGCAGCACCTGCAGTCCGTGAGGTCCAGAGAGAGGAGAGCCAGGACAGCCTGGTTGCTGCTTCCCAGAATTTGCCCCAGAATTTCCCCCAGGCAGGGGTTTGCTCTTTCTCCATCCCCTCCAAGGTGTTGCTCCCCCTTGGCCAAGTGGATTCTGCAGTCCAGGACCAAGCTCAGGTCTCTGCAGGGACCCCAAATCCCCAGGAGCTGTGAGGCACCAGCAGCTGGGAAGAACCAGATTCCCAATGGCTGTGGTTCATCCATCTGGAAGGATGGCCAGGAGCAGCTCTGTATCCAGCCAAAACAGGCTTTACTTGCAGGAACAGAAGCAGATTTTGGGTTGGGATGGAGACAGCCAAGAGGCTGAGCAGGGAATTTGCTAAATACAAGATTTTTTTGCCACCCTTTGCTTGTTTGCTTATTTTTTTTGTCAAAAGTGAAATGTCTTGCTGGAAAGTCTCCATTAAAGCTGAACTGGGAAAGCTGCCAAGATCTGGGATGGGATCTCAGGTCAAAAATGTGCTGGGGAATCAACCTTAAAAACAAGGCTTTGGTGCAGGGGATTTGCCATGGAGTGGGAGCTCTGTGCTCTGGTCCCTTCTGGAGGATTAGGATTTCCTTGGAGTCCGATGTCAGTGCCCCAAACAAAGGGCAAAGTGTTCTTGTAGTCTGTCACTCACTTATGGAAAGTTTGCTCCTGGACCAGAGAAACAGTTTTCCCATGAATATTTCATCAAAAACCGCTGTGTTTGGGTGGGGAAAAAAAAGAAAAAAAATGGTGAAACGGTGTTTTCTACAAAACAAACACACACTGCATCCAAAGCAATTCCGTGCTGCCCACCCCCATCCTGCCCAGCCAGCAGTGCCCTCCTGGGTCCTGCCAGGCTTCTGGAGCTGAGCCCAAGCAGGAGAGCCTGGAACCAAGCTGGACATTGGCTGGATTGATATCCCTGACCTTGCCTTCCTGCCCATTGCAGGAAGAAGGGAATTCTGGCAGGAGGAGACTGAGGGGTGAATTCAGCAGGAACAGCTCCGATCTCTGCTCCCTGGGCCAGGGACAGCAGCCAGGGAACGGCTGGAGCTGGGCCAGGGCAGGCTCAGGCTGCACAGCAGGGAAAGGTTCTTCCCCCAGAGGCTGCTGGGCACTGCCCAGGCTCCCCAGGGAATGGGCACGGCCCCGAGGCTGCCAGAGCTCCAGGAGCGTTTGGACAGCGCTGCCAGGGATGCCCAGGCTGGGGTTGTTGGGGTGTCTGGGCAGGGCCGGGAGCTGGATCCATGATCCTGGTGGGTCCTTTCCCACTCAGGAGATTCCATGATTTTAGCATTTCACCTGGAGGGGAAAAAAAAAACCAAAGCTCTGTTGGAAGAAGAGACCTGAAAGTTTCTCTCCTGGCCACAGATGCAGCTGATGGCATTGCGGTGGGATGGAGGGGATGCTCCAGGGATGCTCCTGGTGCTGAAGGACGCGTCGTGGCTGGAGGCTCCTCAATCCTCCAGCACAGCTCCTGCTCAGCCCACTCTGGGCAGGAACTGAGTTAATATTTCACTAACAAATCTCCTAAACTCGGGCTCCCCGTGGGGCTGGCATTGATCACTGATCGTCAGAGCTCCCCTCTTTCCTCCTTCAAACCTTCCCTAGGCTGGAAAGGCGGCTGCTGATTGATATTCCAAGGCAAACGTTGCAGTCTTTCAAACACTGCCAGGCTTTATGGAGCGCTGTTAATAAAATGGATTCACCCAGCAGCAGAAGCAAAGGGAAGGGGATAAAAAAGGCTGGAAGGAGCAGAAGGGTCATTTCCAGACAACTGAGGGCTTTTCCCTACACTGCCTCCAAGGTCTTGGCTCAGGATTGTTCAGAACAAGATTATTGGGATTTTAGCATCGGAGCAAAGAGCTGATGTTGAGTTTGTGAGAGGAGCTTGGCTTGAAAAATTTGGATTCAGCCATCCTCAGATCTTCAAGATTCCAGAGCACTGGATGATCTCTGGGGAGGAAGTTGTCAGCTATCCATGTTTTTTGTCACAGGGGCAGATGTTCCTAAAAGGAAAGGAAGGATTGGGACAGAGGATGTGGCACCTGAACCCCCCCCAGCAGGAGCCCTGTCCCTGGGGACTCAGCAGTTCTCACTTTGTGCCATTTTCTGACCTCTCTGCCTTTGCAGGAGGAATGTCCCACCCCCTGTGGGACCCCTGTGCCACAGAGAAACCCTCAGAGTACCTTGGTTCCCCTTGTTTCCAGCATCCCTGAGTTTTGTCTTCAGCACTTGGGAGCCAAGAAAGCCAAGTGATTTGAGAGAGATCAACTTAGAAGAGCAAGTGACAGATAAAAAAGACATCCCAGCAGCGCCTGGAACCGAGGCATTTCCAAGGTGTTGACAGTGAGGAGGAGGAGGGAGGTATACTTGGCTCCCAGCAGCTGGAAAAGAGAGCGGAATATGGTTTCTTTCCTCCCCCACAAGGAGAAGGGCTGGAGTTTCCCTTCTCTGGTCACAGCTTTGCTTGGGGTCTGCGTGGAGAGGGAGGGGACCCCCACCCCGAGCAGGGATCGACCCTCAGGGTGAGGGGCTGGAGCAGTCACACAAGGGCCATGCTCACTCCTCGCTGGGGACTGAGTGTCCCCTGCTCCTGACACCTCTGTCACCAGCTTGGGATGTGTCCCTGCACATCAGGCACGGGTCCATCTGCTCCTCCTTACTCCCTGGGCTGGACAGGCTGGGTGGGTCACACACACCTGGGCTGGGAGGGGAAACAAGAACAGCCCCAGATCCAGAGCTCCAGGAACACTGGGACAGCACTCCCAGGGATGCCCAGGGTGGGGTTGTTGGGGTGTCTGTGCAGGGCAAGGAACTGGGCTGCATGGTCCTGGTGGATCCCGTCCAGCTCAGGATATTCCATGATTCATTGTCCTCCTGGTCCCACACCATGCTGTCACCTTTGGTGATTTTTAAAGGATTTTAAAATCCCTTTAAAGGATTTTTAAACCCACAGATTTTTAAAGGACTCCGCAAAGCAGTGTCTGAAACACAGGGCTCTGTGGTGGAGCTGGAGGTGTCAGGAAATGCCCAGGCTGTGCAGTGCTTCCAGATCCTCTCCCTGTCCCATTCCATGCTCTCCTTGACATTGGAATTACGGTGCAGCCACCACAGGGCTTTGTCTGACAGCTGCCCCACTCCGGGATTTCCTTACTTGATTTCTCCATTTGGGAAGTCTTGGGGGACACGGTGGCTGAATGGCCATTGTTTACTCCAGGCCTGGGAAGGACATCAGGACATGTGCCCACACTGCTGGCCTGGAGATTGACTTGGACACACAACACAAGGAGTCTGGGAAGCCACAAAACACAGAGTGACTCATCCTGCTTCAGAAATGACTTTCAGCCTCCTCGAAGGTCGCTGGTGCTTCTCTTCACTTCTGCAAGGGCTGAGGTTGTTTACAGCAGGGGAAAATCCCCCCCAAGAGTCCCAAGGAAGACGCTGGACTCCTTCTTCAAGGTGAACATTGCAGGCAGTGCCTCCTCCTGCCTCCTGAGCCTCAGGGAATGTGGAGGGGCCTCCACATTTCAGCCACTCTGCTTGGGGAAGGCCAAGAGCTACCATTGCAAAAAAAAAAAGACTTTCCAAGGGGTCTGCTGAAGCTTCCAACCCTTTAGCAACCCCGTATCCCATCTCTGCAGGGATGGGATCTGCACCAAGCCCTGCTCCTGGCACCTTCCTCCTGATGGATGCTGCTGGAGGTGAGGGAGGGGAGCCAGAAGGAGCAGGGCCGAGTTGTTCTTCCAGCCCAGGAGCAGCTCAGGAGCAAAGGACTCTTTGTTTTTAATGTCTGAGAGCTCAGAAAGGTGATGGGAAAGGTCAGGGATGCCTGGCAGAAAGTCCCTCCAGAGCCTGCCCTTCAGCCCAGCGCATGAACAGCATGGGCACGGGAGAGGTCATATCCATGGGAATCATGTGATCCTGGAATCACAGATGATTCCTGGGGGGAAAGGCTGGGATCTGCCAGGGACTCTGCTCCTGGGAGAGCACAAGGAGAGGGAGCAGGTGGGGAGGAGGGCACTGACAGGGCAGGAATTCCGTGGTGCATCTCCTGCTGTGGAGCTCTGCCTTTGACCTGGCTCCTCTCAAACTCTTGGGACAACTTGCGCTTTGCCTTTGAAAGGGCATTTTCATGAAGGCTGTTCCATGGCTGGGATGCTGGGAATGCTGGGATCAGGGGGCTGAGCACCCTGTGAAGTCCCAGGCTGGGCTTTGGCAGGGAGAGAGCACTACCCAACAAGAAACAGCTGATTGCTGCTTAATTACTTGTATTTTCTGCCTTCTTATTAAAAGCTGGTCTTCCCCCCTCTTTGCTAAGATCTCAGAGCACGTTTGTAAATGACAGTTTGAGGTCCCAGAGCACATCTGTCAACGCCAGTTTAACTCAGCTGGCTTTATTGTCTGCAGGTCACGTTCCTTTAGGTGCCGGTGGCTGGGGGACCAGCAAGGAGGGGCTGGGGGTCATGGGCTGGCTGCTGCAGGCAGAGATAAAATGAGGCCCCAGGACAGAAGAAACAGCCCAGTTCCTGGGAGAATTCCAGCCTGTGCACAGTGGGAAGAAAGGAGAAGAAAGCAGGATGCGAACACCCCTCAGACCAGGGGTTTGTGGCCCATCTGACAGACTGGGTTTAGGCACTGGGTTGGCACCAGCACCAAAAATGAGATTTGCTCTGCAGGTTGTTCATCCTTCTTCCATCCCAGGATGTTCTGCAGAACCAGAGCAGCTGGGAACCTTCCTCATCGACCTTCCTCCCCCAGGCCAGTGAAGGAGCAGTGTCAAAATTAATGCCAGGGCTGGGAGAACAAATGAAACATCCACACCCCTCCAATGATGCTTTGTATCCTTGACACCTCCTGTCCTCACAACAAACCTCCTACCCTCAGGACCACTTCGTCCCAAAGGTCTGTGCTGGAAGGGGCCCCTGAAGGTTTGTTCCCAACACTAGACCAGGTCTCTGCTTCTGGATCTACAATCCCAGAATATCCTGAGCTGGAAGGGACCCACAAGGATCATCGAAGTCCAGCTTGGTAAATCTTGGTCAATTCAGCTGTTCCAAGGCTTTCCCCACCTCTCTGGCCAGTCCCAGGGCCTCACCATCATCCCAGGGAACAATCTTTTCCCAGTTCCCAGCCTGAGCCTCATGCACTGCAAGCTGTGGCAATTCTCCCTTGCCCTGCTGCCACAGAAATTGGCTGCACCACCTTTTAAACTCCTTGCCAAGCACAGGTGGCTCTCAGACCCCTCTTATCCTCCTGCTTTTTGGCAGACCCAGCCACCCCCAGTCTGTCCTCTTGTGTCCTCGTCCCTCTCCATGGGGCCAGCACTTCTCCAGGTAACTGGAAGGTTTAGCCAGACCCTCCACGGGCACTGTAACCACCCTTGGAGCACGGGTGGAGCTCTTTGCACCAAGATCCAGAGCACTTTGGTGTCTCTCCAGCCCAGCACTGCTCCAGGCAGACACGGAAAAGTGTCAGTGCTGCTGCAGGAGCCTCCCCTGCTCTGCATTTTCTCTATTTTGACCCTCAGCTGGCTCCTTTCATCCTGGACCACTGAGCACCCCAACAAGTGCAGCGTGAATAATCTGCCTTTGGATCCCTGGGGAGCATCAGGACAGGCCTGGCTGGGGTTGGTGTCCATCACATCCTGGCTGGGTAAGAGGAGGTGAAGGCTCTTTGCTCTTGTCAGCAATCCTCGGCAACCATCCCTCCCTCTGGAAGTGCAGCTTATTTTAGGCATCCGAAGAGGATGCGGCCACACAGAGCCAGGCACACCCTGGGAGCCCTTCAGAGGGGTTCTAGACACCCTCTGTAATCTGGTTTCTCTCCACTGTAGCCATAATTCCCTTCTCCGCATCAAGCACGACCAGGATATGTCCTTTTGCTGCGTTTCTCTGATCCCGGCGGCTCCTGCACCGCTCGCTGTGACTTCCCTGGCACTCCTTGCATCCTCCTCCTCCCGCTGCTGTTTCCACCTGCCCTCGGGCCAGTGCAGCAGTTCAGGCAGCAGCCAGCAGGCTGCTGTATTTCCCTGGAAATACCAGAACAGGTTCTGCATATGTAAAAGCCTGGGAACGGTGACTCTCTGCGAAGGCAGTGAATATTCCTGAGCAGCGGCACCGTCTGAGCCGGCACCGGCTCCAGGCACAGCCGGAGCTCAAAGTGCCTCCCAGCAGACTCCTCCTGCTCATATCGCCTCCTTCCCAGCCACTCCAAGGGCTCATTTCCTGGATGATCTCTTCTTCAGGCCCCAGAAGGGGACTTAACGCCCATTCTGGCTTCAAAAGAGCTTTGTTTAGTCCCATATGCCATTCAGAATTATCAAGAAGCAAATACCCAGGATCCCGGGATGGGTCAGCCTGGAAGGGAGCACAGAGGGTGACTGGTGCCACTCCCTGCTCCAGCAGGGCCATCCCAGAGCCCAGGGCACAGCAGTGTGTGCCCACAGCTCTGCAATATCCCCAGCGAGGAGACCCCAGAGCCTCTCTGGGCTCTGCTCAGGGCCGGGCCCTGCCCAGGGCAGCAGTTCTGCCTCCTGGGCAGGGCAATTGCCGGGCTCAGGCCCTGCCCGGTGCTCTGGTGCCGCTGCTGGGCCCCGGAGCAGAGCCCGGGCCCTGCCCTGAGCCCTCCCTGCCAGCCAGGACACCCAGGGCTGAGGGCCCCTCTCAGCTGGGGCTCCTCTCGAGGCTGAGCAGCCCCGGCTCCCTCAGCCTGTGCTGGGCACGGAAGCTGCTCCAGGCCCTTCCTCAGCTGCGCAGCCTCCGCTGGCCCCGCTCCAGGAGCTCCCTGGCCCTGCTGTGCTGAGGAGCCAGAGCTGGACACGGCACTCCACAGGTGCCCCCGGGCTGGGCACAGGGGTGGGATCCCTCCCTGACCTGCTGGGAATGTTCTTCCTGCTGCCCCCAGGATCCCATTGGGCCCCAGGTCACTCTCCTGGCTCAGGGACACCTCGTTGTCCCCCAGGTCCTTCTCCACAGAGCTGCTCCAGCAGGTCCCCCCCAGCCTGCGCTGGTTGTTCCTCCCCAGGTGCAGGACCTGCATTTCCCTGGTTGAACTTGGGTCATTTCCTCCCAGCGTCTCCCCAAATGCTCCTAGAAGATGAACACAGCTGGGTTGGGTTGTCTCATCCATGCTTTTCCACCCAATTTTTAACCATGGGAAACCCTGAGGAGCAGCACCACCGCTGCATCCCAGAATGCTCCATCTAAATTCAGCACAGATCCAGCACAACGCAGACATGGAAAACCTCCAGAGGAGTTTCTTGAGCAATAATAATGCTTTTCATAGGAAACAAACATTGGGCAACTTTGTGATTAAACTTTTATATGTTAAACATTCAAAAAAACAACAGCTCAAGTGAGCTGCTTGTGTGAGTGGTGCTCAGAGATAAGCCAGGAATCTGCTATGAATATGGATCAAAAGCCTTTGTGGAAGAGCTCCATCCTAAAATTCTGGTTGGAGGGGGGTTGGCAAAATAGCCACGGGAAGGCAAAAAGAAGGCTGGGAAATGATAACGAGAATTCAGTTGGCTTCCTCCACTGAGGATACGCATTGGAGAGGGGTGGGGTGGTATCCATCTGGGAAAAGGGTGTTTTTGGGGAAGTTTGATGGGAAATATCCACAATAGGAGTGACATTTGGGGCCTTGGAGATTGACGCAGCTGCTGCTGTTCATAACAATTTCTGTTTTCCTTGGGAACGCTGTGATTTGGATAATCTTGCTCTGGGAAGTACAAGCTCCAGCCCAGCCCCTGTGGAGTGTCTGCAAACAGGGAATGGGGCTGGGAATTCCTGTCTAAGGGCATTTCATGGAGATTTGGGCTCTCCAAAAGGTTTCCAGAGAATGGTGCAGGCTGGGAGAGCTGGGAGTGTTCACCTGGAGAGGAGAAGGCTCCAGGGAGAGCTCAGAGCCCCTTGCAGGGCCTAAAGGGGCTCCAGCAGAGCTGGAGAGGGACTGGGGACAAGGGCTGGAGGGACAAGGCAAGGGCGAAATGACTTTAAGTTGAAAGAGAGTAGATATAGATGGGATATTGGGAAGGAATTGTTCCCTGGGAGGGTGGGCAGGCCCTGGCACAGGGTGCCCAGAGCAGCTGTGGCTGCCCCTGGATCCCTGGCAGTGTCCAAGGCCAGGCTGGACATTGGGGCTTGGAACAGCCTGGGACAGTGGGAGGTGTCCCTGCCCATGGCAGGGGTGGCACTGGATGGGCTTGAAGGTCCCTTCCCACCCAACCCATTCCATGGTTCTGTGATATTTCAGCACTTACTGCAATTTCTGGGATCATCACAATCCCTGCATAGGCCTGGGAAAAGTCTGTGTCCCCTGTCGTTCCTGAGGATCCTGCTGGGAGCACCTTTCAGAGGAAGCACGCAGGAGTTTGGTAAAGCTGATCCATTGCCAAGGAAACGGCCTTTTCTTCCAAGATGGGTGTCCCAGGCTCCCTGGGCTCCATGGTCCTGCAGGGGCTCAAGGGGACGCTTGGAACTGGGGACAACTCTCCCCAAAAACCTCAACTCCAAATTCCAGTGGCCAAATTCCTCTTTTACCCCTTTATCCTTCCATAAACTGCTCCTTGATTTATTCTCCAGCTCTCCCTCTCACCACCACCTTTGCATATGTAAAAACCCACTTGGTTTTTAGCAGGTTTAATGTTTTTTCCTGATTTCCCACCTAAAGTAGGGCAGTTGTTTTATCCCTGAGCTGGCTGCTGCTCTCTATGTAGGTTAATAAGGTTTGCCTTCATTATTTACACAAGGTTTTGTTTGTTTGTTTGCACTTCTCCAGGAAATTTAACATAAAATGCTACCAGGAGCAAAGAAAAAGAATAATTTTGTAAATTTGAGGGTTCTTAGGGGAAAAAAGACAGCAAAAGAACAACACATGGAAATGATGCTCCCAAGTAAAACATCAGAATTAAGTCCTCGGGGAGCCCTTGGTCACTCTGAGGAGCAAAAGGAAGGCTTGGAATTACTTCAAAATCTTTTTTGACATTTGAGAGTGAGAAAACTTGACCACTTCAGCCACAGCTTTTTGTTTAAATGTGAGGCACAGGACAAACCCTTCTTAGAAACCTGAACTCTGCAACTGCTTGTCCTAAAGCTGGGGGATAAAAAGCAATATTTAACCCTAATAAACACCAATGAAATTCTGTTATTAATAATACCCCACTATCAAACGCAAAGAAAGGAGCTGAGGTTAAGTGTGAGGAATCAAGATGCAGAGTCTGGCTCTAAGGGTGGGTCTCAGGTAGCAGGAGCTCCCGGGCTGACAAATAACCCAGGGAAGATTAAAAAATTCTCAGGACCAAAAGTAGGTCTTTTAATGAACCAACTCCTGCCACAGCAGCGGGGCTGGAACCAGCAGAGATGGAGCAGAAGAAGGAGGACAAGGAGTGAGTGGTGGCTGGGAGGTGATGGAAGGGCTGTCACCCGTCCCAATAGCACCTGGGGCTGATGTCCCACAGCAGCAGACAAAGGTGGGGCTTTTCCTTCTGGAGGCCCAGGTCACCTGCACCAGGAGCTGCTGAGATCTCACTGAAGCAGCCTTCGCCCTGCTGATGTGCATTTTCATTTTGATGAGATCATGTTAATGTGAACAGGGGTGCTGCAGGAGATGAACTTTTCCAGCAGCATTGGTGGAAACTGGATGAGATGGCCGGGGGGGATGGGCATGGCATGGCCCTGGGTGCCAGGCAAATAGTGGGAATGTTGGTACAGCTCACCAGCAGCCCAGGGATAAAATAACCACCCCTGGATCCGCTTCCAGCAATGGCAAATCATGCTGGGAGGGATTCCACAGCGTGAAGGAGCTCAGGATCAAATCCCTGCCCCTCCAGGGTGGAATAGATGATGGGAAATCCAGGATGGCAGCACTGGCCTCCTTCTCCCTGCCTACACCAGGATACAGCCTTTGGCTTCCCATGGGCAGCCTGACTCTCTCTTCATCTGCTGCCCTCACATTATTAATATTCACGATCAAAATCATCCCTTTCCTGCTCAGGAAATTGAAAGCTCAAATAAAATTTATTAACGTGTCCATTTTCCTGCACATATTTCAGAGCCTGATTTCCCAGAAGTTTATCCAGGGCACATTCTGTGTCACAGAGCTTTCAGTGCTGGAGAAACAGCCAAGACATGAAAAGCCTGGAATGGTGAGACCACCACTGGGATCATTCCACCTTCCCAGTCCCCTGCTATTGCCACCTGCAGATTGTTCCAGGAGGGGATCAGGAATGGGGAAAAATCTCCTGGAAAGGTGTGAGGGCTGGGTGCCAGGCTCAGTGTGACATGGAATCTCAGCAGGGGATACTCCAGGGAGAGAGGGATGGGCACAAGAGGAGACACCTGTGGGAATGGGCAGGTTAGCAGAGGTGGGAGATCCTGGGGTATCCCAGAGAGGATGAGGAAGAGCATTCCCAGCAGGTCAGGCACTGATCCCGCCCCTGTGCCCAGCCCGGGGGCACCTCTGGAGTGCCGTGTCCAGCTCTGGCTCCTCAGCACAGCAGGGCCAGGGAGCTCCTGGAGCGGGGGGCCGGCGGAGGCTGCGCAGCTGAGGAAGGGCCTGGAGCATCCCCGTGCCCAGCACCAGGCTGAGGGAGCCGGGCTGCCTCAGCCTCGAGAGGAGCCCCAGCTGAGAGGGGCCCTCAGCCCTGGGTGTCCCTGGCTGCAGGGAGGGCTCAGGGCAGGGCCCGGGCTCTGCTCCGGGGCCCAGCAGCGGCACCAGAGCACCGGGCAGGGCCTGAGCCCGGCAATTGCCCTGCCCAGGAGGCAGAACTGCTGCCCTGGGCAGGGCCCGGCCCTGAGCAGAGCCCAGAGAGGCTCTGGGGTCTCCTCGCTGGGGATATTGCAGAGCTGTGGGCACACACTGCTGTGCCCTGGGCTCTGGGATGGCCCTGCTGGAGCAGGGAGTGGCACCAGTCACCCTCTGTGCTCCCTTCCAGGCTGACCCATCCCGGGATCCTGTGGTGTGGAGATGCAGCAGGGAATGGTTTCCTCAGGTGTGACAAAGTGCTTCAAACTGATCCACAGGAGAGGAACTGCTAAACCCAGACACAACACTGGGGCTCAGACAGGTTGGGATCCCCAACCCAAACTGAGCCATGAGAGCACAGGGATGGAGTCCTTCCTCCAGGAAAGGCACCTGCTGAAAGGCTGCTCCCAGAACAGCTCCCTTGGGCCAGGGTGTGGGAATTTTCCACAATGGCCTGGAAGAGCAAAGCTGAGTCTCAGCCCAGGGCCAGGATCAAGGCAGAGGCTTCAGTTCCCCCGGTGTGGCCACTGAGATTTGTGCCAGTCCCTCACACAGGGATGAGTTTCCACCTCAGGCAATCCGGAATGGGACTGGATCCCACCCCAAACCGTGGCACGGACTGGGGATGCAGCTTGGCAGGGAGCAAGGCGCCACTTGGCGTGTCTTGCCTGCAGCTCCTGGGGGTGCTTCCCAGGGAAATCTTCCCATGGGCTGATCAGACCTTCAGAGCCAAAATATTCAAGTATCCCAAATGGCTGCACAGCTCCAAGGAATTTATCCCACATCAGCTGAACCAGATCAACCACTGGCACGTGCACTTTGAGCCCACAACGTGCAAGCGCTCCCCTGAACTCAGCCCTGGCATTAAGAGCTTTGCTTCAGCTTTAGTGTTTTGCACCCCTCACCTGCTAAAAGCACAAACCCTGATAACTCTGGGCTCAGAAAATGCTTTTTGATCTCTTAATTTTGTAAATGGAGCAGGATCGGGTATGAAATGTGGGTTTTGTAGAACCATGGAATCACCAAGGCTGGAAAAGACCTCCAAGATCCAAGTCCAGCTTCCTCAAAAATGAGTGAGTTGATCCATTCTAGGAAAAATCCCGTTTCTCTGAGTCTTCCTCCACACAGCTGGGCTTGGATGTGGAGCTTTGTGTGGGTGGGGAACAGAACCGTTATCCCCTCCAGATGCTGCTGCTAAACTTCCCAACTGGAGCCAGAATTCCCAAGAATTTTGTGAGAAAGGAACCTGTGGCCCTGCCCAGGTGCTCACACTCACGTGGGAGGGGACACGGGGTGGGCTGTTTGGGGATAGTGACAAAATACCCCAATGACCTGGGGGAAGCTCCCAGGAGGGGAAACAGCTTCCAGGGAACTTCTCCAGTTCCTTGAATGCCTCCCCTCTCAGCATAAAACTGTGGAAATAACCACTGCAGTCAAACCCAACACAGAGTTGTTGCCCCGCATTCCAGGGAAAACACCAAGCTGGCTGTTATATAAAAATCAGAAGTGGTGAAGCCGCTGGCATTGCAAAGGTTATTTAATGTACAGCACTGAAATCACAGGTTCTGCAGAGCTCAGAGGCATTTCCTGGGCAATTTTCAGGATTGCCCAGCACAGCCCTGGCTGGGATTTGATTCTCCTTCGATTCCCAGCATTGCAATGAGAGATGGAATTTTCCATAAGAATGGGTTTGGGCAGAAGGGTCTAACAGACAAATGAGGGAGCATCAGAGAGAGAAATAACATCATAACATCCCTGGGGGAGAGTGAGGAGTCAGTGCCTTGCTGGGAAAACGGCAGAGGGATCGATTCCAACAGGGACTGAAGGGGAATGAGCAGGACAGGATGGGCAGTGGGAGCCCTTTGGGGAGCAAGACCTGAGTGAGGAGAAACCCTTTAAGGCTGAACAATTATTGAGCTCTGTCACTGAGAATGAAAGGAAATCTCTTCTGGTAAACCACTGTCAGGTGGGGAGAAATCAGTGCTGGGTGAAAGTCCCCCAGCGCAAGGATGGTGCCGAGGGGTCTGGGAATCCACTGGAAACAAGCAGCAAGGAGGGAAAAGAACACCCATGGAAGCTGCTTTTCCCCATCTCTGCTTTTCCCCTTCTCCTCTGAGGTGGTGTCTCACTCTCCCTGGGCTTTTCATCACTCCACGTGTGGCAGAGCCAACAGGAAATTTGAGTACTCCCATCTCTGACAGCCTTCAGTGCTCTCCAGTTTCATCTTCAGACAAGTCCAGGCCTGAGTCCTCAGCTCAGGGTTGGTGGCTGTGCAAGAACTCCCGGCTCTGCTGGGGAATTATTCACCCATGAGGCAAGGGATGAACGAAGCCAATGAGTTTTTCTGACAAATAATCAGCCAATTCCAATTAGTAACCAGGAAAAAGGTGTAAAGTGGTAGACTTCAGAGAATCATGGAGTGTTCTGAGCTGGAAAGGACCCACAGGGATCATCCAGCCCAGCTCCTGGCCCTGCCCAGACACCCCAACAACCCCAGCCTGGGCATCCCTGGCAGCGCTGTCCAAACGCTCCTGGAGCTCTGGCAGCCTCGGGGCCGTGCCCCATTCCCTGGGGAGCCTGGGCAGTGCCCAGCAGCCTCTGGGGGAAGAACCTTTCCCTGCTGTGCAGCCTGAGCCTGCCCTGGCCCAGCTCCAGCCATTCCCTGGCTGCTGTCCCTGGCCCAGGGAGCAGAGATCGGAGCTGCCCTCGGGAGGATGTTGAAGACCCCGAGGAGTCTCCCCTCAGTCTCTTCTTCAGCCTGAAAAAACCAAGTGACTTCACATTTTTAGATCTGAAATAAGGGATTAGGAGGGTTACAGGATCATGGAATGGTTTGGGTTGGAAGGGACCTCAAAGCCCATCCAGTGCCACCCCCTGCCATGGGCAGGGACACCTCCCACTGTCCCAGAGTGCTCCAAGCCACGTCTAACCCTTCCTAATATCCAGCATGGCTGGTATTAGAGCATAGGCTGAGGAGAGAGGTTTTCCCTGGATAACAGCCACAGGATTGTGGCTTGAGGGCTGCTCAGCCTGGCCAGGCAGCCAGACTGAGCTCAGACTGAGCTGGAATCTGTGCAGCAGCAAGGTGCTGTCTCATTCAAGGAGAAAGCCAAGAAGAAATTAAATTCTTAGCACTGGAATGCACTTAGTCATTGGCCTGTGAACTTCTCAGTGCTTTCTGATGAATGAGGAAAGTGTTCCCTAATTCCCTGGACACAGGAAAGCCAGGATGTGCCGGGCACAGCCACTGAGTTCACAACTTCACAGCACATCCACCACATTCAGCTCGTAAAAGCAATTGACTGGAAAGCACATTAAAAACTTCTCCTTTCACTCAGTCCTGACAGAGCCAGGAAGAAGCAGCTCTGGAATGCCAGGAAGAATGGGAGAGCAGGTACTCTGGATAAAGAAGAAAAGGCATTCAGAGCTGAGCTGAATTCGTGCATGAGCAGAGGGACAGCTCAGGACTTGAGTGTCACTCAAATCTGGAGGCAAAAGCTGCTGTAAAGACGAGCTGGAAAAGATCCAAACCCATGAGAAAAGATCCAAACCCAGGAGATAAAACCTGGTAAATTCTAGGATTTAAAGGGCACTTTAGCTCAGGTGAGGCAGGTTCTGAACTCACACAGCTTTCCCAGGACTGCGGTTTCAGCCCCTGCAGGAACCCAGGGGTAACAGGACTCTCCTTCAATGGAATCATCCCGTCTTTGCCAGGCTGGGCTCGTGTAGGTGGGCAGGAGCAGTTGGAGTCCTCCTGCCAACTCCTCCGTTTGGGTGAGAAACCAGCACTTTTAGCACTCACCTACCATTCTTCTCCTTGGATGGCAACCCCCGGAGTTTGGGCCACGTGATCCGCCCTTGGCTCACACCTCCAGCTGGAGGAGTCGGGAGGTGCTGACATGCTGGGAACTCAGCCGTCAGCTCCGGCATTTGGTGGTGACACGCTCACAAATAACGTGGGAAATGAGCACCAGAAGCCTCAGTCAGATGGGGACCAGCCCTGAGTGAGGAGAGAGTTCCGAGGGAGCTGAGCTGGGGGCTCTCACCACAGGTCGGAATCAGCTGAGTGGGATGCTCCAGTTTTGGCTTTGACATCTCTGTGCAGCTCCCAGTGCTGGGTTTGATGCATTGTGCCCCAAACCTTCTGAGATCTGACCCCTTTTTTGAGGCGTTTCTCAGTTTCTGTGCTCTGTAGAGGCATCACAGAGCTGCGATCTCAGCTGAGAACATTTGGAGGGAAGTGCTGGGGAGGGCGTGTGGAGCTGAAGCCAAAGCTCTGCCCACCTGCAGTCAGGTGATTCTCGCCACAGGTTGTCGAGGAGGGTTTTAGTCCTTGCTGGCTGCAGCCCCAGCTCTGTTCCTGCTGGCCGCGAGCAGCAGAGGGGCTGGCAGGAGGTGCCAGGAGGGGCTGAGACAGCCCTGCTGAGGAGCCAAAGGGAAAATGCTGGATCTTGGAGCAGAACGAAGTGTGCCCAAGCACTCACCCTGAAAAGTGACAGCTTGGACAATTACCTGTGCAAAACCAAGAAACCCAGAGATAAACAAGGCCAGAGCACAGACAGCGACATCGGGGAGGTCAGGACAGAGCCTGGGGAGATGGAACTGCACGGGGAGAGGAGTTACCTGAGAGGAGAAAAGGGATAAGACTGAGAGGCTGTTAGAGGGATTTACAGCTCTGTTTTTCCGGGTGATTAACAGCTCTCCCCACTGCCTGCAGCTGCTCCTCACTACACACACAGCAAAGGAGCTGCGATTTGGCTCCTGCACAGAGCCGGGGTGGGGCAGTCCCATGTCCCTCGTGTCCCTCTCCCAAAAAAACACATTATAAATGCTCCTAAGGAATCACCTTCCCAGATTATTCCCCTTCCTCCTGATGCTGAGGTGACATTGGGAAGTGCTAGTGGAGAGGAGTGGCGGAGCAAGGAAACTGCTGCTGCTGATGCAAACCAAGAGAACTCAGTGAAGGAAAAGTACTGGAATGTTCCAGGCTCACTCAAATTCTTTCATTCAACAAATGAGAGAATATTTTGCCAGTTTTATTCAGGGTCTTTAAAATAAAAGGTTCGCTAACAGGGAAAATCTGTCAATTTGAAACAACAAAACCCTGTCATTTAGAGAGAAAGGAGCCTGAGCACTGTCACACGGGGAATATCGACACGGAGCATTTTCTCATTTCCAAACCAAAATATTTCCTTCTGGAAAATGTGAAAATGAGGTGTTTTGACACGTTCAAAAAATTCTCTTTTACTACATTCTCTGCTGAAAGCATTTGGCAAATTCAGGCAGCAGCAACGTGGAAAAGTTTCAGTCCCTGAAACTCCCAGCCTGTGGATAATTGTGTTCCGCTCAGAGCCCGCCTCAGCTCTGACAGCTGTAGAGCTTCAAGTGCCTGGAGCACCAGAGGGACATCCAGGTGCTGATGGATGTGCTCTGCTCCTTCTTGTAAATCCCATCCTTCTCCTCATGCTGAAATGCCTGGTAGTCCTTGGGTGATAACTGGGAGAAGTCAGAAAGAGGTGGAAGTGCTTCCACTGACAGCAGAATTCATGGAATCCCTGGGTAGTTTGGGTGGGAAGGGACCTCAAAGCTCATCCAGTGCCACCCCTGCCATGGGCAGGAACACCTCCCACTGTCCCAGGCTGTTCCAAGCCCCAATGTCCAACCTGGCCTTGGACACTGCCAGGGATCCAGGGGCAGCCACAGCTGCTCTGGGCACCCTGTGCCAGGGCCTCCCACCCTCCCAGGGAGCAATTCCTTCCCAATATCCCATCCAGCCCTGCCCTCTGGCACTGGGAAGCCATTCCCTGTGTCCTGTCCCTCCATGCCTTGTCCCCAGTCCCTCTCCAGCTCTCCTGGAGCCCCTTTAGGCCCTGGAAGGGGCTCGGAGCTCTCCCTGGAGCCTTCTCCTCTCCAGGTGAGCACCCCCAGCTCTCCCAGCCTGGCTCCAGAGCAGAGGGGCTCCAGCCCTTGCAGCATCTCCGTGGCCTCCTCTGGACTCCTCCAGCAGCTCCAGGTGCTTCCTGTGCTGGCCCCCAGGGCTGGGGCAGCTCTGCAGGTGGGGTCTCACCTGAGCAGGGCAGAGGGGCAGAATCCCCCCTATCCCCCTGTCCCCAGGCTCAGGTGTCCCCTGTGTCAGATCCCTGCTGCCATCGCTCACTGATCCATGAAATCCCAATTGTTCCTTAATCCTTTTGCCATGTGACCCCCGGGCATTTCATTAGCACACAGGGAAACACGGAATTGTGATGAGGAGGCCCTGGTTAACAGCCCAGCCACCAAATGTCAAGCTGCATTTTTAGCTCCGAATGGAATTAATTTGCCAGTGTTCCCTCGTTAAATGTCAGGTCCTTATGACTTGTATACATTAAACAATTCACAAATTGGAAAGCACTTGTGTAATCAAGTTAAGCGTGAGGTGGGCAGATTCCCTGCACCTAAACAAACCTGAAACTTCCCTTTTCCAATTAATATTTCATTTTATAACAGCCGCCACATTAATTCTTAATTAAATGCTTATTTGAGACACTCTACTGATTAGTGTGAACTAATGAGGAACAATATGAATTGTTTATCCAGCTTCCAGTTATTTTCCTTCATAAAAAGGAATTGGTGTTTGGATGGCTCCTTTCATGTCTGGCTTTGCCCTAAAATGATTTACTTGCAGAAGAGCTTCCATAGGAACAGGTTGGATGTGAGGGAAAATTTCCTTGCTGAAAGGGGTGGCAAACATCAGAATGGGAAGTGGAGGATCCACCATCCCTGGAAATGTTCACAAGCTCTGTGGATGTGGCACGTGGGGACATGGTTTAGTGGTGACCACCATGACGATCTTGGAGGGCTTTTCCAGCCTTAATGATGCTGGGATTCTGTGGTCAGAAATCCCGTAATCATGGAATGCTTGGCATTGGAAGGGACACAAAAGGTCATTTACACAAATGTTCATGATCTTCTGATTGTGGCTGCTCTGCTTTGATCCAGACAACCACGGGCTAAAAACCTCTGGAACTAAAGTTGCATGTCCATCTTCCCAGCTAATTCCCAAAAAATCTCCAGCAGGAACTTGTCCAAATGCCTTTTCAACCCAAAACCAGCGGCAATGCTGTACTTAGGTCACGCTCAGGGCTTGTGCAGAGGCACCTGAGCCTCACCTGAGCCTCCCCCACCTCTGCAGCACCTTTTTTGAGGCAGGGGGAGCTCAGTCCCTCCACCCTGGGCTCGGGCCTGCCCTGGATTTGGAGGATTTCCCTATAAACCTGAGAACTCTGGCACTTGGAGTGCTGAGCAGGCATTCCCATGGCTGTGTCCCCTCCTGGAGCTCTTCCATTCACACCCCGTGGCTCTGTGTGTGCACTCGGGGCTGTTTGCACCTACATTTGTGACAGCCTTTATTGGCCATGAACTTGTCCCAGCCTTTTATCACTTTTTATCACCGAATCCTTCAGAACTGGGAGCTCTTCCCTCGGCTTTGCACAAGCACCTTCAGGTTTGACTATCCTGGAGGCTGTTGAAGCACAGAAAATTCGGGAGTTTGAAAACCACACCTTCCAAAATCAGCAAAAACTTGCTGGTGAGAAAGTTAAAAGGTACAAGGTCAGGGCAGATTTTTGGGAAAATGCTCTACTGGCATTTTCCCTTCCTCAAAGAAGCTCATTGACTCTCTTGGTCACTCAGAGGCTGCAAGAGGCCTCTCCCCTCCCTCAGGACAGGTCATTTTCCTTCAGGTCTTTTAGTGAAGGGACTTGGTGAAGGATTTTTTGAAAGACAAATTCATCATCTGGATTTGGTACCTGTGAAATCCTTTGTTACTAATCTATGAATCCTTTATTAACTCCTATTTATCAGCTATTGACTTCTTTATTAATTCCTATCTATCACCTATTAACTCCTTTATTAACTCCTATGTATCACCCATTAAGTCCTTCAAAGATCTCTCCTATTTTTGAAGCAGGATTTCTTTATTTCTATCTAAACCTCTTTTCTCACCACTTTTCCCAGGCTGTGATCCCTTGGTGTTGTCCATGGCTTTGCTGCTGTCCCCAGGAGGGGAATTCCCATGGACATCAGCAGGTATTGTCAGAATTGTGACCTGACGATGGTGGAATCACTGAGGCTGGAAAAGACCTCCCAGATCATCCACCCAAGCTTCAACCAACACCCCCATGGCCACTAAACCACATCACAAAATGCCACGAGTTTGGAACAGTTCCAGGCATGGTGATGCCAGCACTGCCCTGGGCACTGGTGCCAATGTTTAACCACTCCTCAGGGAAGAATTTTCTCCTGATATCCAACCTGAACATCCCCTGGTGCAACCTGAGGCCGTTTCTCCTTGTTCAATGTCTTTGTGGCTGCCCAGGAAGTGTCACTGCAGGGGAAATCCATGGGACACGGAGTCCCCAAGGAGCAGAGGGTGCAGGAATGCTGCACATGCCAGGAAAACCAGTCCTAACCTAACAGCACTAAATGAAAGCCTGCAGTCTCTGCACAGGCTGAACTCACTGAAATATCAGGAGCGAGAAGGCACGGGAGGGATAAACACAGAAACGGGAGCTTTCATTGTGCCCACACAAGACCTTGCAATGAGCTCAGGCACAGAAATCATTTCCACACACTCCAAAGGAGATTTCCTGGGAGCAAATGCTCTGAGATGCCATCAGGAAAGAAGAAATTCTCCCTTTAATCCTGAGTGTTGAACCAATCCCGTGCCAGGTGCAGCCCTCAGGGCGACTCTGGGATGGTGATCATCGTGTTTGTGGGAGGGAGAGAGCCACAAGTGGAAATCTGTGGTCACGTCTGAATTTCTCCAGCTGCTCCCGAGTTTCCTTTGAAAGCTGCCTCCTCATTTGTTGCCTTTCCTTGCTGGAATATTGGGATTGATTTAAGGGATACTTTGCACAACACATCGACAACAATTCCAGCTCTGAATTCCTTGAAACCTCTTGGGTGGGTGCCATCTGTTCCTGCTCATTTCCCACCATCCCTTTTATTCTTCCAAAGCTCCTCCTTAGGAGCCCGTGGCTGGTCAGGCTCAGCCCCTGTAAAAATCCACTTCCCTGAACTCTCCATGGCAGCGCCAAAGCAAAGCCATAAAACCTTCCCTCTCTTCTGGAACCCTCGTCTTCCTGGAGATCTCCTTTTAAACCCCATTTCATAGTGTTCTGGCAGGTCTCCTTCTAATGCATTTCAGGCTTTAGTTCTTCAGCAGATTTGCAGTTTCTCAGAAGCTTGTTCCTCTTAAATCCTGGTTTTGTTTAAGTCACGAGAGCTCCTCTATATTTTTCTTTTTTAAAAAGTACTTACTCATTTAATATAATCCTATTTAACTCTAATAATTCCCTTCACCCCATGATTTGACCACTTTAGGGCTGTTTCTCTATTTTTTGGTGGATGATGTGCCCTCACCACGTCCTGCTGACCCTGTACCCAAATAAGTTTATGCCACCCAAAAATACTTCGCCCTTTCTGCTGCTCCTTTTACTTTTCCTTCTCCTTTTTACGATGCCATTATTTCTCCATGGCCTTTGAAAGCAGGACTTTAATAAAAGGGATTTCCACTTGTGGCTCTCTCCCTCCCACAAACACGATGATCACCATCCCAGAGTCGCCCTGAGGGCTGCACCTGGCACGGGATTGGTTCAACACTCAGGATTAAAGGGAGAATTTCTTCTTTCCTGATGGCATCTCAGAGCATTTGCTCCCAGGAAATCTCCTTTGGAGTGTGTGGAAATGATTTCTGTGCCTGAGCTCATTGCAAGGTCTTGTGTGGGCACAATGAAAGCTCCCGTTTCTGTGTTTATGCCTCCCGTGCCTTCACGCTCCTGATATTTCAGTGAGTTCAGCCTGTGCAGAGACTGCAGGCTTTCATTTAGTGCTGTTAGGTTAGGACTGGTTTTCCTGGCATGTGCAGCATTCCTGCACCCTCTGCTCCTTGGGGACTCCGTGTCCCATGGATTTCCCCTGCAGTGACACTTCCTGGGCAGCCACAAAGACATTGAACAAGGAGAAACGGCCTCAGGTTGCACCAGGGGATGTTCAGGTTGGATATCAGGAGAAAATTCTTCCCTGAGGAGTGGTTAAACATTGGCACCAGTGCCCAGGGCAGTGCTGGCATCACCATGCCTGGAACTGTTCCAAACTCGTGGCATTTTGTGATGTGGTTTAGTGGCCATGGGGGTGTTGGTTGAAGCTTGGGTGGATGATCTGGGAGGTCTTTTCCAGCCTCAGTGATTCCACCATCGTCAGGTCACAATTCTGACAATACCTGCTGATGTCCATGGGAATTCCCCTCCTCTGGAATGGAATAGTGCAGGAAACCTGTGAACAACAGCACCAAGAGACCAGACCCAGGAGTTATCTCCCCAAAATGGCGCTTATGAACTATTCCCACTTCTCTTCCCCAGCTGGAAACCTGGAGACGCCTTCCATCAAAAGCTCCCTCAGCAATCCCAGCCTGGTTTCTCCTGAGGAGCCCTGGCCTCTGCAGGGAGGAGGTTCCCAGGGAATGGTGAAATGCTGAGACACCTTTTAGCCTCCGGATAAAATCCTGCTCCCACCAAATTCCATGTTCAAATAAACCCCTTTGTTCTGTCAGAGGCTGTGACCTCTCTCCCATCTCCGCCGGTCCTTGAGGGCCTGGCTGTGGCCCTGCAGCCCCCCGGGGACAGGCAGATCCCTGTTTGCAGTTTGCCAGGCCCATTGGATCATTACTGTCCCATCTTTCCTCAGATTTCTCAACTCTGCCGCCTGTGGATGGTGTCTATTGCAGCCCACTCCCCTTCCATAATCATTGACAAAACCCACACTGGGGAAATCTCCTTTTCCAAGAGCTCAAGGAAGCAGCTGGAGCTCTGTCCCAATTACCATTTTTCCATAGTTAGCGCTGCTCCGGGGGGTTAAGCTGCAGGCAAAGGTGCACAAAAATATGGAAAAATCCCCTTTTGCCTGGAGCAGGTCCTGGAGACCAACAGGGAGACTCCACCAGGAGCATCCCAAGTGAGCTGAATGGTGAGAACAGCCCAAGTTGTGCCTGTGCACCGCAGTCTATCTTGGATTTAACAGCAGAGAACCACAAATGTGGGAGTGTGTGTGAGAAAATGATGGAAAATTGGGATTTCCTGACAGCTGCTTGGCCTCCCCACCAGCACGAGGGTCCTGCAGGTCGCCCTGCAAGGCCAAATGACTTTGAGAGGAGACAACCCCTGCAGGGAGGGCTCAGGGTCACCAAGCAGCTCCTCCTCCATGGAAATCTTTGTGGTCTCTGACCCCATGGAAGCTCCTGGAGATCCATCCCCGCGGAACAAACTTGGCAGCTGAGGTGGAAATTTCCCTTCAAGGCAGATTTTCAGCTAAAACTTTCCCAGAGAAATTTGTCCCTCTGAAGTCTCCAACTTCAGTGTGATTTTCCTGAGGATTCCTTTTAAATACCAGGATGTTCAATTTGGTGATTTTAAGGATTTACTTTTTTTTAAGACAGTCCCAGAAGCTTTGGAAAATTATTTCATAACTCTAAGAGCTTTTATTGTTTCTGTCAGAAATCTTCATGGGAAGAAGCAGTTCCCAAGCACATGTCAAAAAAAGAACTCCTTGTCCTTTGCAGCCAATCCTGGTGGCCTCTGAAGGTCCAGGATTCTCCCTCCAACTCCGGAATGGGTTCACCCTCGAACATTTTTTGGGATCATGCCAACAGTGAGAGCAGACACAGCATTATTCCTTTTCCACAGGTACCAGGGAACTGTTCCTGAAGATCTCCAAACCATTCCTTCCTCCTGGCTGTGAGCAGTGAGTAGACACAATTCTGTGCTGGCTCAACCTGTGTCAGGTTCTGTCCACCCAAAATCCCAATTAATTTATTTTGGGAACCTGTGCATCAGCAGGTTCTGCACAAGGGCCCTGTCTGTCAGCAGGACCAACACTGGGAAACTTCCAAAATGAACGGGAGATGGTCTTGCTTCCTGCTCCATGGCACCAGCCCCTTTCCAAGGACAGCAAAAGCCCTCTCCACCTGTGGAAATCCCCCCTCCTGTCAGCACAGAAAAGGAAAAGGGAAATAGAGACATTATGTCAGGTCTCAGCTGGTGCTTCACTCTCCTAAAGAGCTTTTTCATGGCTAGGAGTTGGCAATTCCTATATTCCCTTTAGGTTCTGCTCAGCTTAAACAAATATTTAATAAGAAATGGGATTTAGGGGAGGTGGATCGATTCCTGCAGCCAGGCAGGGATTTTGAAAGGCAGGATCCAACCTCCTTGCATGGACTGTGCAGCTGAGGGCACTCTGGCTAAATTCATCCTGAGGTAAAGATTCCTCTCCAGCATTCAGGTTTCACCTGCACCAGAACGAGAGAGGCACAGCCAGATGGATTTATCAGTGGAGCAGTGGAAAAACAGCCCCTGGCACGTCCAGGGAGTATTGATTTATTCCTAATCAAGGCCAGGATGTGTGAGAGGGTAATTTCTGTGCCAGGCAGGTGATCCCGGGTGCTGCAGCTGGGAATTGCCCACTGAAGCGTGAGCTGCACGTCCTGGGTGAGTCAGGACAGCTTGGAAGGGAGGGAGAGAAAGCTCTGTTGGCAGGAGAGGGCTTTGCTCTGTGCCTGACCCTCAGGAAGGGGCTATTCCCATGGGGAGCCAGGGTTTGGATGAAAATCCCAAGGCAGAGGATATTATCCAGATTAGTTTGTCCCTACAAATTACCCTGCCTTACATATCCTCATCCTCATCCTCATGGGCACCATCCAAGGGGCATCCAGCGTGGATATCTCAGGAATGTCAGCTGGAATTCCAAGTTCAGGAGGAAGAGCTGGTCCTGCTGCCTCCCCCCATTCCTGCCACAGTCACTCCAAAGCTCAGGCTCCAACCTCCTGTTGCAGGAGGAGTTTTCTTCCTGTTCACACAGGTTTGGCTCCTGGTTTGGACCTCATTTGAATCTTTTCCTCCTCCAGGCCGTGCATCTTTCATCCAGGTTTCCAGTGGTTTCCCAGTTCTGCTTGCAGGAAGCCAGAAGGGTTGATCAGGGCTCCCCTGATGCAATCCCTGGGCATCCAGTGCTGCCCACACCAAGGCTCTGGCAGGAATTTGGCTCCTCTCCACCAGGAGCTGCTTTCCTTCATTCCTCACACCTTGACACCGAGAGGAGCCAATCCAGTGGCAAACACAGGGCCAAATCCCTCCGTTCAGGAAACCGCCTGGAAAACCAAGCTTCAGGACAAGCGCTAATTTTCTGTCATTAATCTGGGGGGAAATGTATCACAAGCATGGGTTCTGGTGGGATTCCAGCTCTAATCCCACTAATGAGATGAGCTGCCCAGCTGGTACTTAATGGCTGAAAAGTGGGAATTCTCCTGCTGGGAAAAGCAGCCGTGTGGAACCGGAGCAGGGCTGGCTAACGAGGCTTAAACTCCAGCATGGATCTCTGAGGAGAAGCTGTGACACTGCTGGACCAGCAGAGCAAGGGGGGGATTTAGGTTCAAGGGATCATGTCTGAGTGTAACGAAGGGAAGGTTTTATTCCATTAAATAAAGATGAGGGGATTTAAAGCTACCTAACTTCTCCTGGATTAACGGGGGATAAAATTCACTGGGAAGCACTCAGAGGGAAGCTCAGCCTTGGAAAGGTCACCACAGAAAATTGGCAAGAGCATCACTCTGCCTCTCTTGTGTCTTCTCAGTCTGCCAAGCCCTGGTTAGTCACAGGTTTAGACCATTCCCAAGTATTGTGTGCCCTGCCTAGGACTGGCTCACTTTTTATGATGGTCAAGGAAAACTCCCTCCTGACCACTCTGTTCTCCTTTGGGCACTTCCCTGACCACAGATCCCTTTTCCTCCCCCAGCCTTCAGTGTCCCAAATTCCTCAGACTTTCTGGGAATGAGCTCAGAGCCCAAAGCTGCATTTAGCTGCCACAGAGGCACAGCCCCGCCACTGATGTTCCCAGAACCAGGGGGGAGTTCACAGCATCTCCCTCCCTCCTCCCTCCTCATCTCATGCTTTTCATGGTTATTATTCAAACTTAGAAAAACAAACCCCAAAAAAGCAGATCCTCCAAGGGCAAAGGGCAGAACAAGAGTGAGATGAAGGGGAAGAAGTCATGGTAGTGACCTCCCCATCAACTACTGCACCCTAGGAGAGGGCTGGAGCCCCTCTGCTCTGGAGCCAGGCTGGGAGAGCTGGGGGTGCTCACCTGGAGAGGAGAAGGCTCCAGGGAGAGCTCAGAGCCCCTTCAAGGGCCCAGAGGGGCTCCAGGAGAGCTGGAGAGGGACTTGGGACAAGGCATGGAGGGACAGGACCCAGGGAATGGCTTCCCAGTGCCAGAGAGCAGGGCTGGATGGGATATTGGGAAGGAATTTTTCCCTGGGAGGATGGGCAGGCCCCGGCCAAAAGCTCTGCAGCTGCTGCACAGCCGAGTTGCCATTTCCATGCAGGTCATCTTCATTCATTCCCTGTACTCCAAGGCAGCTTTAAAGGTTCAGGTGAAGGCTGAGCCTGCAAATTCTGGCAAGACAAGTTGGTATTACACAGAAATAATCCCCATCAGAACAGGCCAAACAAATGTGACCCTCATTGTCTCCAGCCTCAGCTGCCCTATTTCACTGCTGCCTTTCTCCCTCTCAGCGAATGCTTTGACTTTGTGCAGGATTCACCCATCCTGCTGCATCCAGGGCTCAGCCAGACAGGGACTGACACCACGTGTTGGGGGCAGCAGCAAAGCTCCCTGAACAGTTCCCTAAAAACAGGGGCAACTCGAAGGAAAAAATGCCACAGCCTCGGAATCCCAGACTGGTTTGGGTGGGAAGGGATCTTACAGCCCATCCAGTGCCACCCCTGCCATGGCAGGGACACCTCCCACTGTCCCAGGCTGCTCCAAGCCCCAATGTCCAGCCTGGCCTTGGGCACTGCCAGGGATCCAGGGGTAGCCCCAGCTGCTCTGGGCACCCTGTGCCAGGGCCTGCCCACCCTGCCAGGGAACAATTCCTTCCCAGTATCCCATCTAAACCTGCTCTTTTTCAGTTTGAAGCCTTTGACTTTATCCTCCTTGACAAGGATATTGTATTTCAATTGTGCATTTCCTGTTCCGTCCAGGAACAAGGATCATTTTCACAGCCTGAGAGATGCTGGGCCCTGGCTTTCCAGCCAAACCCTTTTCCTGGGAATTGTCTCCCCCATTAGGCTTCTTTACCTGAAGAATTGTCCAGCTGTACTGCCAGGCATCCCACAGAGCCTGTCCATGCAGCCCTTGGGATTTCTCACAGACGTGCACCTCTGTACTTAATCAAGGTGAGTTAAATGATGGCTTAAAGGACAAGGCTTGGTTTAAAGTGAAGAAACCTTGGTTTACCAAGGTTCTCCCAAGATATTCTCCTGCTGGACAGTCCCAGATAGGTGAATTCCTCCTTTATCAGCCCTTCAGAACAGTGCCAGTGTCACTTCTCATAAAAAACAGGTTTTGAAGGGGGATTTTAAGTGTTCTCAGCTTATAAATATTTCATCTTTCTTTAACAGGCGCTGTGGGTCTGCAGCCACTTGTGCACGTCACGTTTACCTCGCTGTGAGTGAAACCAGGAGCTGGCAGCTTGCAGGAGACAGGTCAGCACTTTATCTTCTGAGCCAGCACCTCTTGGCCCCACTTCCATCCTCAGATCCAAGCTTTCAGCAGCTTTGCAGTGAGGGAATATCACTCCAAGATGAAGCACAGCAAACAAAGGGCTGATAGAATGACAGGCAACCCTGGAATTAGCAAAATTCCCTTAAAAACCCACTTTTTTTTCTGTTATGAGGGAGAAAAAATTCCTACATGTTTTATTAGAGTCTCTGTGACAAATTAAAATGTTCCTGAGAATGACTGCTTTTCCTGGGGCATGGGAAGGCTCTTTCCCCAAAGTAAAATCATTGAAAGGAGAGGTAGGAGAGGAGAGAACCGATGAAGGATCACCTGGAGCGAAGAGGATTTCACTGTACACAGTGCCCAAACTCCAAAAGACTTGAGAAAGAAATGAGGCTTTATTGAAATTTTAAAAAAAGAATGTGAAAGAATGTGTTGATCCAGAGAAAATGTCACAGTCTGAGGGAATTACAGATTAAATTAGTCCAATTTTTAATTCTTAAACTCTCAGTGCAGTTCCTAATGCTGGCAGTGCTGAGATCCCTCCTGCCCAGAGAACCCATCCCAAATGTCCTCTTCCTGTAAAAGCTCTTTTCTGGCATTTTATGGAGTGCAGAGTTGCAATTTTGAGCTAAAAGTTCAAGTCCAGGCCATGCCCTTTGGAAAGGCCACCCTGTGGATTCTGTGGATCCCCAGTGCCTGCCTGGGACGCAGGCGCCAGGCTGGGAGATTCTGCTGAACATTACAGTAAGGAAGGGTCCACAGAGCCAAGAAGGACCAATTAAATATTGAATTTTCTTGTGTGGAGAGCTCTCCAACTCTGCAGGAGCCAGAGCCTGTCTGTCACCAGGAAACTTCCCTTAGGCAGCAGTAGAAGTGACGTGTGAGGATGTGAGGGAAGCACCGGGATGCCTGAGCAGGCATCAGTTAGTTTGGAGCTGAATGGGGAGTCCTGGGAACATCAGAGGCAGGATTCAATCTGTTGGAAGTGGGTGGCAGCTCCTCTGCCGTGCTGAGACAGGTTTGTAAAGAGGAAGTGTAAAAATAATAATAGGGGAAAAAAAATCAGCAGCGTTTAATGTGCAGGGGTTGAGGAGCATTTTCAACTTGGTCTGCAGCTCCTAGGAGTAGTTTGGGTGCTGGAAAATCTCGTCTGCTGAGCTCTGCAGGTCCTGCAGGACATTCAGGGCCAGGTTTTACTGAAGGGTCAGTTTGAGGCATGGGGCTTTGCAGGAGATGCTGCTCAAGCGGTGCTGCCAAGGTTGGGAAGTTGGATCTGTGCTGGAGAGATGCTGGGTGAGAAACTTCCACCAGACCAACACCCTGGAGTACTGGAAGGTGTCCCTGCCCGTGGCAGGGCTGGAATGAGATAAATTTGAAGGTCCCTTCCAACCCAAACCAGTCTGGGATTTCCCTTGGTTTCCCATGATTTCCCTTGGTCCTAAGCTCACCTTCTGGTTGCTCAAGCCCAGTCCCTCAGGCTCTGGAGATGGCAGAGGTATCCCTGTGCTGGCAGCAGCGGATCCAGCTCTCCAGGAAGGCCCCGGAGCACCTGCAGAGCAGCAGACCCTGCTCACTGACAGCTCCAGATACAGGGGACCTGATGGTGGTGGCTCATCCAGGGCTGCAGGGGGTGAGGGAATCTGGGATTCGGCACCTGCAGGACAAGGTTTAACACAGCTGCTGGAAGGCACAGGAATCTACGCCCGGCAGAGCATCCCTAATCCCTGTGGGATCCCCACAGGATGGGATTTACCCTCCTCTCCACACTGCAAATCCCACACTTCCAGAGCCGTGGATCTATTGGAGATCCATGAAGCCAAGAGGGAAGGAGGCAGGAAGAGATGGGCTCTGAGCAGGAGCTCAGCCCAGAGGGATGCGCCTGTGCTTTAGTGCCTTGCCTTTATTCCTGGGCTTATGGGGTTTTTTGTTCCTATCCGAAGGCCATTTCATACGAATTGTGTGTGATAAGAGGGTGTTGGATCCACCCACAGTGGGTGCAGTGGAGAGGCCACTCCAGGTTCATCTTCAGTCACGTGCCAAAGGTAAAAAGGTTCCTGGTCCTTGCAGAGGTTCTTGGTCCTGATCAAGCGGGACGGGGATGAAGCCATTATTTTTCCATTCAAGTCCTGATGGTTTATTAGATGGTGCTCAAAACTGCAAATCCCCACTCCATCAAAGAGCACAGGAAGAGGACATTTGGGATGGGTTCTCAGGGCATGAGGGATCTCAGCCCCGCCAGCATTGGGAATAGCACTGAGAACTTAAGAATTAAAAATTGGACTAATTTAATCTGTAATTCCCTCAAATTGTGACATTTTCTCAGATCAACACTTTCTCCTACTTTTTTTTTTTTTAATCTCAATAAAGCCTCATTCCTCATCATAATAAAATTTAGCTCTTTGTTGGAAGATTTTCACCAGCTCCACCTACTGCTGCTCCCGTCCTCTTCAACACTTCCTGACTCACTGCTGCTTCCCCTCCTCCGGATGGGGATTGGGAAGCTGCTTCCCAGCAGGGGTGGGTGCAGCCTCCCCTCAACCAGGTCTGCAATGGTGATCAGGCAAAAGCACAGGAAGAAGCACAGGAATAGGCCTGGCTCTTGCTTTGTGGCGAGGAGCAGAGGACTGGAAGGAGTGTGGAGCTGTCCTGTTTGGGAATGTTGGCAGGATGGCTTCCATGTCTTTCCTTTCAGGGGAGGGTCCTCAGGTCCAGCGTGCTTTGGGATAAGCCCTTGGTCATTCTCCAGGGATGAACTCCTGGTCATTCCTCAGGGATGAGCTCTTGGTCGTTCCACAGAGATGAGCTCTTGGTCGTTCCCCAGGGACGAGCCCTTGGTCGTTCCACAGGGATGAGCCCTTGGTCATTCCACAGGGATGAGCTCTTGGTCATTCCCCAGAGACGAACCCTTGGTCATTCCACAGGGATGAGCCCTTGGTCGTTCCCCAGGGCTTTGGCTGTGTTTCCGAGGGAATGTTTCTTGCTGAGGTTGCTCTGGGTCTCTGCAGGTGACCTGTGCCTCCTGCAGCAACACCCTCAGGGCTTTCTCTTCCTTTACATTTCCAGTCCACATTCTCGCTCCAGGCTCTGAAGTCTGCCAATCCATTGGCACTTTCCTTTCCTTTCTCCATGTTCCCCTCTGTCTCCACAGAACTCCATGTCCTTCAGAGGAATCTCCCAAGCTCTCCTGATCCAACAGAGCACTTTGAAACACGGATGTTTCCTTCCACTCCACAGTCTTAAAGCAGGAGACTCCAAAGGACAAAGTGCTGGATCCAGGTCCTGGATCAACAGGAGTTCACAGAGTTATTGATCTGCTCCTTGAGGCCATGGGAAAAGGGATTCCCCTGACAGTTAGGAAGGAATTGTTCCCCCTCTGAGGGTGGGGAGGCCCTGGCACAGGGTGCCCAGAGCAGCTGTGGCTGCCCCTGGATCCCTGGCAGTGTCCAAGGCCAGGCTGGACATTGGGGCTTGGAGGAGCCTGGGACAGTGGGAGGTGTCCCTGCCCAGGGCAGGGGTGGCACTGGATGGGCTGTAAGGTCCCTCCAACCCAAACCATTCTGTGTTTCCAATTACTCAAAGCCAAGATGTTGCTTCAGAACAACTCAGTACCTGTTTAACACCATCCTCCCATGGCTTTACTCTTCTCTGGGCAAAACACCCCGGCTGAATAAAACACCCCGGCTGAATTCCTCCAATCTTTTCCCATATAATTTCCAGCCTCTGATCTTTGTCTTTTCAGTTCACCTCTCATTTCTCCTCTCTTTCTCACAGTGCATTGCCACGTGGGGATAGCTTCCTTGACAAGCCCTGAGGACCCTCAGCTCTTGCTGCTAAGTTGGGGTTGGGGGAAACTTTGTCCTCCCAATTTGTAGGACACACTGGAAAGCCCAGATCAGCCTCTGAAATGGTGCTGCCACTTGTCAAACCACACTTCACTTTGGGCATTTCATCTCTCCTTGTCCTCACTTCTCACCTGCCTTTGCTGCCCTTCACCTTGTTGGTTTTACAAGAATTTTCTAATTGGATCACCAGTTGTCACCATCAGCCCTTATCCAAATTTATCCACGGAGCTGAAAGGAGGTTTTTTGTTGCTTCAACATCGTTGTGTGGTGCCGCTTGGGGTCTCAAGAGGAGCTGGTGCTTCCAACATCCCAGGAGAGCAGCCCCCTGCCAAACCAGCAGCTGGAGCCCAGCTGGGACACCCTGGGCTCTCCAAACTGGAACAGATGTTCCCATTTAGGTTTTTAGCTCTGTCTGATCCCTTCCATCAGCTAAGCTGGTGATAAAAAGATGGAAACAAATAGCTGGCTCTTCAATCCCCCTGGAAATGTGGCACTATAAAATGAGCTAAATTGTCCAGCTGGAATCATTTTCCGTGGGGTCAGAGAGCCAGGAAAGAACCAAAAGATTGAGGAGCATCAGGAAATCTGTTCTTTTCCTACAACGACAACAGGTATTTACCAGACAATAAATTTGTGGCCCCATTCTTGCAATGTCAATGAGTAATTTTATTATTCATCAAAACTAAAATATCATGTATAAAGATGTGTTTGTAGGAGCCACAGAATGTGTGATTCTTTATTGCTAGGGGGGGTTGCATATTTTGTATTTGTAAAGCAGCATTAACATAAATTCCACCAAGTTCTCGTCTATTGTCTGTGTGGGTGTTGCTCTGGCTTTGTTGGTTAAAAAATTTTTCAATGAGCTGGGCCCAGGACAGAAGCCTGACAGACTTAAATGCCTTTCTTGAACAGATTTCTGATATGAAATTCAAAGTCTAATGTTTTTTAAATTGTGCCCACGCTGGATGATTTGCTTTCAATCCCATTTCCCTGCTTGGAGGAGCCTCTCCTGTCAGGTTGGGTCAAAAGCCTCATGAAAGTCGAGGTCTATCAAATCTATCACTTCCCTGTGTCCATAGGCCAATGACCCCATTAAAGGAAGAGATTAAATTACTCTGACATGATTTGTTCTTGACAAGTCCACACTGGCTGTTCCCACTCCCTTTTCTCCTCGCAGTGCTGATAAATTGATTGGTTCATAATTTGCTCCAGTGTTCTTGAGAAGCTCAGGGTCCATCACTCCCCAGCTCCTCCTCTTGCCACCTCTCTCCAGGGTGACCTGTGGGTTATGGGAAACTCCCCTGTTCTTTGGGAAAAGCCTCATCCATGGCTTTCAGGTTGTAGGAGAGCCACAAGTGCTGGGACACAATTTTGGAGCCTGAGCTCATTCTGTGCATCCCACATGACCCCTCAGTTGGGAATGGGGGGAACTGGGGGCCAGGGATTTTTTCACAGGAATGCTGTGCTAGACTGGGAGCCGCTGGGAGGCTCAGGAAAAGCTGAAGGAGCTGTACAGCCTCTCAGCCTGGCCTTTCCCATGGCTGCTGTGGGCTGGAACCGCGTCGGCAGCGCTGCAGTCTCCGGCATTTTGGGAACGGGAGGGCGGTGTGAACAAACAGCATCTGCTCCTGGGATCCAGAGCCCTGCTGACGTCGGGCCAAAAGGAATTGTTGCTTCCCAGCTTTGATTCCAGCCCCCAGCCCAGCCATTCCCAGCCTAGCTGACCCTCCCTGCTCCGACACAGGAATGCCGGGAAGGGGCTCAGCTGTGGCGCAGCCAAGGAAGTTGGAAAAGCCAGGATTTGCCTCGCTGCCTTTGGGAAGCTCTGGCAGCAGGACAAGGCACTCCTGCTAAAGGTGAGCGTCCCTGGAAAAATCCTCCAGGCAGAGGAGCTGTCAGTCAGAGATGGGCAAACCCTGAATTGGAGTTCACTGGGAGGGAGCTCAGAGAGTCCCTCCCTCCCGGGAATTCTGCAGGGAAGGAAAGTTTTCTCCCTTCCTCCGTGTTGTCTCCAAGTTACAGGAAGAAATGTGGGAGTTGGCACAGCCCCCGGGAAGGACTCAGGCTCGAGTGAATCACTGGATCTCTCCCCACCAGCCCCCAACCCCACAGTGGTTCCCAGTGCCAGCCAGAGCTGAGTTACAACCAGATCTGTGGAAGTCCAGGGATCATGGAGTGATCCAAACCTGGATTTGGCTGTGTTTGGGGGGTCCTGGTGCCCTCTGCAGCTGGGTGAGCAATAAAAGTGGGGCGCAGAATCCCAGGAATTGCTGCTGGGGCTCTGCTGGCATCCAAGAACATCTAGTGTGGGGAATCCCAGTCTGGGGAATCAATGCAGAGTCCGGGGCTCTGCATGGATACTAGTTAGGGCTCACAGGCACTGGGATTTCTGTCCATGTGCATCCAGGAGGCCACAGGGATGGGGACACCCTGCAAGAGCCTTTGTGACCTTCATCCAAGGGGACGGTGAGTGGCGTTTTGGGAAGGCGTCACCTCCTCCTGCAAGTGTCCTCCCTCCACACACACAAATTCAGGAATGCTTTATGGGCAAATTTTCTCTCAGCTCTTCTTAATAGAGAAAAAGAGCAAGGAGAGGACTGGCGCAGTGGCTGGCAACTGATGGAGAGATAATGAACCTTTATTCTCCATTTGTTTGGCTGTTTAGGAGAGGAAAAAATAAGCAAGAAATTGTGGAGCATCGGGAACGTGCTCTTGGATGTGGCATCACATAGATGTTATCAAATTCCTCCTCAGAAGTTCCTATGCTGCCACAGCCAATGGAGACAACAAAGCTCAGAGCACCCTTTAGGGGCTTGTTTGGTCTGCAGGAAACACCTTGGGAGCCAAACCCAAACCAAACCCTTTTAATTGGAGCTCCCAAAGACATTTGACTGGTTCATGCTGGAATCAGGTTTAGTCATCATTATGCAGAGCTAATTAGCAAGTCAGAGTCTTTTTTTGTCATCACCAAAGCATTGCTGCATTTAGAAATGAGATCCCCAAGATCTTCCCTTTCCCTGCCCTTTCCTGCTGCTATTCTGGAATTAAAGCTCCTCTTTCCATCACGACAAAGGATGTGGTGGATGTAAAAAAGTGTTGTCTTCAGCTCTTTCCTAAAATGTCAAAAACTGAGAAATACTTGGATTTCTTCCCCAGTTATTCTGTTCTTGGAATTCATTATTGCAGAAAAAAATCTGGGGCAAGTTTTGAGCATTTTATTGGACTCCTTCTTACCCCTGCAGCCCTTGGCAAGCAGGGATCCAATTTGTCACAACTTTTGGCTTAAAATTTCTGCTTCCAGAGTGGACTTCGGACAAATTTTGGTTTTGTTTGTTTGTTTTGTTTTTAAATTCCTGTGAGTCAGAGGCACTGGGAAAACATTTCACAAAGATTTTAAAAAATCCCTTCCAAAACAAGAAATACTCTCAGCTCCTGCTCTGTGTTTACCTGTCCTGCTGACACAGCAGTGGCTCCCCAGGTTTGTGGTGGCCAGGGCAGGAATTCCTTCCTGGAAAGGGAGGTCAGGCCTTGGCAGGGGCTGCCCAGGGAGGTTTGGAGTCCCCATCCCTGGAGGTGTCCAAGGAAGGCCTGGAGGTGTCACTCAGAGCTCTGGGCTGGGGACAAGGTGGGCATTGAGCACAGCTTGGACTCGGTGATCCTGGAAGGCTTTTCCAAAGTTAATGATTCTGTGATTCCATGTGGTTCCAGGCACTGGGAATCATCCCAGTGACCATGGCAGGGTGATCCAGGACACTGGGGGATTTCTCCACTAATGAGCTGTGTCTCATGGCCCCACTCTGGGTACAGGTGGGTGGAGCATGAGCATCTTTCCAATCAAAATTTTCTCTTTAGGGGAGAGGGAGTGGAATAAAGGGGTGATAGAGGCTCAGAGAATAACTCAAGGGAATTATTAGAAGGGAATCACTGGAAGTCACCTACACCAAAGGCTGATCTGCTCAAAGCAGGATCAACTCCGAGGTCAGACCTCAAACCCGAGGTTTCTCAGGATTTTCTCCAGCCTGGTGTGGAAAAGCTCCCAGGATGGGGACACAGCCTCCCTGGACAGCCTCTCCCATGCCTGACTGTCCCCAGGGTGACAAATTACTCCTTGGCCACCTCACAGAGGGCTGGGACATTACCAGAGACTGCCAAGAGACCCTGGGAGTACCAACCCCGCTCTCACCTCACCCAAGGAACAGCCAACAGCACCTGGCAGGGCAGGGCTGGAACTCTGGAGGACCTTGGGAAACCAGGAATGACCTGGAAAATCCATCCCACAATTTAAGCCTGGATGAAACCATTGAGCAGTGAGACTGAGAATTATTGGAGGTAACCTGCAAAGAAAGGCTGGAATAACTGGAGGGATTTAGGGAAGGAAGACTTGAGGGAAACATCACAGGCTGCAGATCCAGAAAAGGTTTCCATGAAGAGCAAGAGGATAATTTGTTCTGCCTGTTCATTCTGCTTAGGAAATGGGCTAATTAAATCACACTCAGGGAAATTCAGCTTCATCATTAAGAAAAGTCTTCCCAGTGTGAGGAGAGTTAAACACTGCCATCGATTTTTCCAGGGTTTGCTGTGGAGTTTCTTGCTGGAGGCTCCCAGGAGCAGGAGCATTTCTCCAGACGCCTTTGCTGAAGGCCCCAGAGCTTCCCTTGGGTCAGGGGGGTGGGAGAGGTGATTCCTTTGGATTTGTTCCACCCTGTTTTCTCTGGCTCTGTCATGCAGGTTTGGTCTGGGGGTTTTTAGAAGTGTTTATGCACCAGCTGCAACTCCAGATGTCTCAGTACCTTTAATAATTGGATATTAAGTCCCTTCTGGAAACAAGATGGGTGGTCCTAAAGAACCTGGGTCCTTTAGACCCTAAACTTCTGATGCCTTTTAGTCTAACAAGGCCCTACATTTTCCACAAAAAAATCTGTTGGGAAACATTGTCCTCACTGTAAAAATATATTTGATCTTCTTTTCTTTTCAGACCCCTTCCATACTCATTCTGCATTTATCTCGGCACTGCTTGACCATCTGATGCCATTTTCCTACATAGAAAAGTCACTCCAGCATTGTCCTGAGAGCCAAGGACACATTGAATAAATCAGGAGTTGTGGAAGAGAAGTGACCACAGCAATGAGGACTCTCAGTTATCTGTGCATGTCAACAGCAGTAACAACATTTAACCCCTTTTCCTGGCTTTCCTTTGGTGTCACATGAGATTCAACTGAATTAATTCCTGATTTTCAGAGAGTGCCTCCCAAAAACCAGACCTAGACTGGACCAAGCCCTCCACTCTCAGGCTGGATCCCGGTCCAAACCTTTTGCATCTTTAACTGGCTGAATATGGAGCAGCAAATGTGTTTCCTGTATTTTCCTTTGACTGTAAAATAAATTATCTCAGCCAGGGTTCCTCTCTCTTCTCCACAGCTCTGCCCAAGTAATGGAATTTTATTCCCATCATGACTCATCACTGCACATGGGGGTGGCCAGGCCAGGGTTCCACTGGAGATGGTGGGAATCTGGGGGGGGTTTGGAGAGAGATTTGGAGTTTAACATGTGAATAACCAGACCATGACTGGCCAGGTGTGTCAGTGAGGTCCGTTCCAGTGACGCTGGGCTTAGCTAACGCTGAACACAAGTCCCAGCAGCTCGAGGGAGGTGCACACTCAGTGTCTGCTGCCTTGGTTATAAAAAGGCAGCTCATGATTCAGTGTGAGAAGAGGCTGAGCACAGATTTATCCCCAAACCTGCCCTTCTTGCAGCAGTGCCACCAACCCACCACCACACGAGAGCTGCAGCCTGGTCCCTCTATTTAAACCCTGCCTTTCACAGGTTGCCTGTTCCCCTGCGGGCACTGATGTCAAACCTTGCAGGAGAATGGCATGGGTGAGATTTGCTGGCGGTGCATTTCTGGGACTGCCATCAAACTGATCTATTGCTGGCACTAACAATAAAAAACTGATTAAAACTCAGCCCTTCATAAATTAAACATTGTTGTCTCTGGCTGGCACGGCTGCCACTTGGCACAGGGCTGCAACAGCAGGGCTTGGTGTGCTGTGTATCCACACAGTGACAGCCCGGGGGGATTTATTCCTCTCCCTCATCACATTCCCAAATAAAAGGGGCATTGGAAAATCAGCCAGCTCCTGCACCCGCTGGGTTAATGGAGTTTGCAGAGCACCTGCCCCAGGTGAGCTGCTGGCCAAGCAGGCGAGGGATCAAAATTCTGCTGGCAGGGTTGGGGCTCTTGATGGGTGTGGATCTTTTATTTTGGGGGATTTATATGAACTGGGAATGTTCCACTGGGGGACACAATGGGACACTGGGGGGGGGCTGCGACGTGTCCCCAGAGCCACCCAGGACTAAAGCAGAGCTTCCTCCCCACAGGGTTTCATTGGAAGGGAAGGGATAGAGATTTCATTCCTTGATGGGAATTGATGCTGCATTCCCACCGGGAACGTCGCAGCTTCCGCCCTGCCTTTGCCTGTGGATGGAGCCTCGGGAAGCACACAAGGACTGGTGCCAGCACAACCCCTTCTCTCCTGGTGCTGTTCTCTCACTCCCACTCCAGCTCCTGCTCTGGGAAGCACCAGGAAGAGAGGGAAGCGTTTGTCACAGCTGCCTCCTGTGCCTCTGGAGTCACCCGCGGGCAGCCCCACGCCACTGCAGGCGGCTTGCATGTCTCTTCCAAGGGCAGTGAGTGAGGTGTTTGCCCCTCTGCAGGGAAGGATCCCTGAACTCCAGCATCTCCTTGTGATTGCCGTGGGATTCATTCCCAGCTCACCCCACGTGCCTGAGGGTTTTTATAACCCCTTTTTGCTCCCTCAGTCTCCTTTCTGCAGGTCCTGCATCAGGAGTCTTTGTTAACCCACACAGGCTCCCTTTGCTCCATCCTGAGGGCTCCTGGGATTCATTCAGAATCATCATCACCACTTTTCCAGGTGTTTTTGAGCTTGTGATGCTCATTAGAAGATGAAGGCATTGGAGCTGCTGATGGGGTCAGTTTGTGTTGTAATTGCTAGATTTAGCTTAGCAGGCTGTAGCTTCCTGAGAGCTCAGCGGGAATGCTTAGGGCAGTGGGATCCTGGCCGCCCTCCTGTAGTGTGGGGATCTGCTAATCCACCGCTTTTCCTGTTTCACATGTTCCTCCTGTTCCCTGCCCTAGCCTTGGCCATTCCCTCAGTTTCTCCCTATTTGCTCCTGTACCCCAACCCTGCCCAGGGACCGCCCCTGGGCCCCGACAAAACCACCCCGCGCCCAGACCACCTTGTCTCTCTACCTCCAGAGATCGGTGGGACAAGATATGAGATTAAAATCCTCTTAAGCCACGTGGGGAGACCCTTCTCTACCTCTTTTGTCATCACTGTGTTGTAATGCTGGTAGCTGATCAGAGCAAGATTGTGGGGCCATCTGAAATGGACTACGGGATGACGACTGAGTCGCGTTGCCCACGCAGCCTCTCTGAGCTCTTAGGAAGCTGCTAAGCTAAATCCAGCGGTTACAACACTGTAGTCCATTTCAGACATTCCCACGATCTTGATCCGGCAGCTATCAGCCTTACAACCAGTGATGGCGAAGGAGGCGAGAAGGGTCTCCCCTAGGGGTTTGAGATGACTTTAATCACATCTTGTCCCCGCGATCCCCAGAGGCAGAGAGACCTCGTGATCCGGGCACAGGGGGTTTTGTCAGGGGCTCAGGGGTGGTCCCTGGGCAGAGTTGGGGCACAGGAACCAATAGGGAGAGCCCAGGGGAGAGGCCAGGGCTAGGGGCAAGGGAGAGCAGGAGGGGGAACGTGGCATCACAAAAGCAGTGGGTTAACCACAAGTTTGGAGGAAGGAATCACTTGTGTGTCCCTTGGATTCAGATATTGCCGTGCACGGAATGTGACTTCAGGAGCTCTTTCCCTGAACCAGCCAGAGCCTGGATTATCCATACCTGCCTTTGGGGAGGACAACTATCCTGGTGTGCTCCTGCTCAGTCCAGGGGAGGTTCAGGTTCAGGGTATCAGGAAAAATGTCTTCACTGAAGAGTGGTTAAGCATTGGAATAGGTGGAATCAGCATCCCTGGAAGTGTTCACAAAATAAGCAGGAATGGCAGGTTTAGTGGGCATGCTGGGATTCAGGCAGAACTTGCACTTGGTGATCGTGGAGGTCTTTTCCAACCTTAACAACTCCATGGAATCAGTGATTATATCCCTTTCATTTCTTTATTTCCTTGTGGGATGGGCTGCACCGATCCCCGGTGTCACAGCTCCACATTCCATGGGCATGGATTAAATGGAGGCTTCTCTCCTGTTCCAGGGATCAGAACATTCCCCCTGGTAGTGTGTAGGTACAAAAATGCTGTTAGTGAGGATCTTCTTGTTATTTTCTGGGTCCGTGGGAGACTTTTCTCTCTCACAGAAGAGGTAGCAGAGTTATGTAAACACCCAAGCCACCTGCAACCTTGAAAAGTCTTGTTTATGGTATAGTAGAAAATATTTTGATAATGGATGTTTTAGGATTTTGGCCAATCGCCCCCAAGGGGTGGCTGATCCTTGTCCAATTAGACTATGAAGAAAAAAGTCTATAAAAGAGTTTGTAAAATAATTAAATAAATCAATCTTGCTGCACAATTCCTGCCTGCTGGATCTTCTCCTCTTCCTCCTCCCTATGGCTGCGGGACACAGTGATATACCGTAGGAACCAGGCCTGCAGTAATACTAGTGGGGGGAGAGCAGAGCTCCTTCCTGGCCCTATGGGCTGCAGGTCTGGTTGTGGCCTGCACAGAGAAGCTTCGGAGTGGTTTCCAAAATCCCCAGATTCCCTGCTTTGGAACTGATGTGACCCTTCCTGACCAACACTCCTGTGAAGAATGGATCCACAGGACAAGAAGCACTTAAAAGGTGTCTGGAAGGCAATTCCTCTGTGATGTTAAGAACATACGTGTAACTCAGCGGGAATAACCCTGGCGTCCGTGGGGAATGGATCTGGGATTGCTGTGCTCCTGTCTCTGTGGGAACCGCGCTTCAAGCCCAGAAATGTCCATTTTCAGCACCTCCAGCTGTTTACCCAAGTTAAAGCACCTCAAGCAGCAGTCCCTGTGCATTTCTGAGCTTCTTGAGGCACAATCACCTTTGCCCCCAGGTCATTTCTCTAAAAGATCCAAAAGCTGGGAACTGGAGCCAGTTAAAAGCTGGATACACTTTTAGTGGAAGCTCTGGTAGATCCTACAGCCACCTTTCCATCCCAAAAGGCACCTTCCAAGTGAGATAATGGTGAACATTGCATTTAAAATTTAAGCCTTATTTGTGTTTTATATTTGTTTTGTGTTCTGGGTCCTTTCCCTGCTAAAGAGGGTTCCTCAGCAGGAAGAAAAAAATCAGTTTCACCTCCCTGTAGTCGATTTATGGATAAATGTCCAAATTCTGACCTCCCAAACAATCAGGACAGAGCATTCGGTGTCTAATCCATCTGTCTGTGTCCCCATTAAGGTTGCACAGTGGAAGATCCACCACAAATTCACCTTCCTGGAACAAATCCTGCACGGCACAAACCTTGGGAACAGCACTGGGACCTCTGCCAGACGTTCCCTAAGCTGTGACCTCCTGCCTGCTGCCTCTCCAAATCCAGTGGCTGCAGAGTAGGGAGCAAGATGTCCCTGAGAAAAGGATATTTCCATCCCATCCAGAAAATACAGGAAAGCACAGAATGCCAGCCCCAGCTCAGTGAAGCGCCTCTATTGGAACAGTGGGGGAAGCCAGAGCCAGGTACTGTGAGGAGCAGGATCTGCTCTCCAGCCACAATTCAAGGGGAAAATGATGCCTGGTTTAAACATTCCCTCCTGTCATGAGTGCCAGTACAGGGAACATTAAGGGCTGAAGGAATTCCTGGCACTGCTGGATCTGTCCTTGGACTCCTCTGCTGCACCGAACCGAAACTGGATTGCAAATCTGTACATCAGCTCCAAGTTAAAGCAAAGAAATTCCAGGCTGGGCTTGGTGAAGGACTCGGGAGCTGATCCTGCGTGACGGGGATGACGGCAGAGCTGAGGTGAGATGAGGGGTGGGATGTGCTGTGGATCAGGATGGCTCACCAAGGGCTTGAAATCCATGGACACGAGTTCTCCTGACCCTGTGGACACATCCCTGTGTCTCCTGGCAGTGCTGGCACCCCCGGGCTGTGTGTGACCCCTCAGGTGGGGAACGTCTGCAGGGACACCTGCACAGAGTCCGGCTGCCCAGGAAAAGGGAGCTCTGGCTCCTGGCTACCCCCTGGCACAGGAACACGGGTCAGGCTGCAGCCCTGGGGTGCTGGCAGCGCCCCTTCCCCCTCCTCAGCCCCACCTGGGGCAGGAATGTGCCACTGCCGCTCCCCAGTGCCCAGGCACGGCTCCAGCTGGGAGTCATTCCTTCAGCCACTGGATAAATTCCATCTGTGCTAATGAAGGGACCTTAAAATTCATGTCCTGGTGTCTTTTCCTTGCTTCAGTGCCATTTCTTTCTCCAGCGTGATGCTATCTGGCTGCGGTTAAACAGCTCCAGTCGAAGGGACACCTCCTCAATATTGATTCCGACTGCTCCAAGTTTGGTATTTCATTCAATCTTTTGCTCAATACCACTCATGGACACCCCGGGCTGGGCACTGAGCCCTCAGCCCTCATTGCTTTGGGATTAAATGGTCTGTTTCAGCATAAAACACACACAATATTCATCTTCATTTCTAGAAGCTTAGCAAGTGTATAAGTAGATGACATTTCGATCAATTAAGCTGCTCCTCTCTCTTCCCCAAATTAGCTCTCTCCAAAGCGCTTCTGCAGCAAAGCAAGGATGGCTTTTGGAAGAGAGAGGAGGGACAGGGAGCAGGATCAATGTCACTGAACTGCGGACAGCCCCTCGCTGGCCTGGGACATCAGAAGTGGCTGCTGCCCAGAGCAGGACAGAGCTCAGCTCAGCTCTGGACGCTCCCACCCAAGAGCAGCCTGGCCCTGAAGCTCCAGGTAGGCACAATTTGGCCCCAGTTTTGAGGCAGAGAACTGGGGAGGGTTTCCAGAGCTTTGTTTGCTGAGTCACCAGTGCCTTTTCAGGAGCAGCTGGTGACAGAGCAGTGCTGGGAGGGGCAGCGGCGATGCAGAGATGTGGCTGTCACCGCTTCGCTCTGGGTGCTGCAGCTCAGGAACTGGGGAAAGGACACATCTGATTCACAGATCTGGGGGGGCCTGGGAAGGCTGGGCTGCAGTGTCAGCTCCTCCTCGGTTTGGGGTTGGAGCGGCAGCACCTGACAGGCTGCAGCTCCTGCTGTGCCAAGGGCAGTGACGGTGGCCCTGCCACCAACACCAGCCCGGGGCAGTACCACAGCCATTCCTGCACCACAGCCCGGGGCAGCTGGATGGGCTGGGAGAGGATTCTGGAGCCATGGGAATATTTGCATAGGAACACCTCGTTTTGATTGCAAGCCCAATGAACAACGTGGAGGTGGGGAGGACAACACCACCTGTGAATCTTCCTCCTGCTATTAAAAAATCGAATTTCTTCCTAAAGCCTGTTTTGAAATAGATGGGGTTTGGCAAGTTCTGCTTTTCTTTGCCTCTGCTCCAGCCCAAGGGCAGAGCAGAGCTGGAGCAAAGGTTCAGCTGGACCAGCCAAGGTGGGGCTGTCCCCGCTCTCTGCAGCTGCTGGGTGGCGGCTCTTCGTGAACAGCCATCCCCTGGGACATCACCTGGCTCTTCAGGTGGTGCCTTCCCGTGGCGCTGGGGTAAAGGGCAGGGCTGTCACCTCCCCCTCAGGGTGCTGGCAGCTCTCTCCTCACACAGGCAACCTTGAAATGCTATAAATCTCTGAAGCACAACTTATTCACACCTCCCACTCCAAACTCCGGTCAGCCAGGAAGGACAGAAAATGTTGGGTGTGAACTACTCCCCCTGAGAAGTCTTCTGGGCAGCCCTCTGTGTCCCTGTCTCAGCTCCTGATGGGAAATGCCTTGGCCGTGAAGGGTGGGAGGTATCCCCACACCATGGATTGAGGTTTTGGGAACCTCAGGTGTCTGGAGATGCTCCACAACTCCCAGTGACTGGAACAGGCTCCTCCTGGAGGGGATTTCACCCCATCCCCGTGCCAACTGTGACCTGCACTCTGCCTCAGGGACAGGAGGTGACAGCCTGGGCTTTACACCCCATGATTATAGCAGGTTTGCTTGCAGAAAACCACATAAAAATCCTTTGTTCAGTAAAAAACACAGTCCAGGACCTTGTGAGTCTTGATAAGAAAATGACAATTTATTCAGTTTGGGTTTTTGCCTCGGGTGTTTGGTTAAGCAGATTTCAGGCTCAGAATAACTTGCTCGTGGGGTAGTTTGAAAGGACATTCCTGGAGCTGAGTAATCCAAAAGTTTGGCAAGGGAGAGGGGTTCATGTACCCAGAGAGGATTTTAGAGAAGAGAGCAATGAAATGAGAGATTATGAAGAAATTTTAAGCCAATAGAGAATTGTAGTAAACTGTGAAATTCTGAATGGGACAAACTCTTCATTCAGGCTCAATAAAGCAGCCTCAGTAATTACCCAGGAAAACGCTGGTTGATTCAAATGCTTTTTGGGAAATCCTGCAGGGCTTGAGCTCTAAAAGCAGCTTGGAGCAGCTTCAGAGAGGCAGGACTGGATCATTCCAGGGAAGGAGAGCTGAGCATTGATCTCAATGCCTGCTCACCTTGTTCCAGCTGGAGAAAATCAGGGAATTGGGGTGAAGAGAGACTGCCTCAGCCTCATCCCAAGCACTGAACTTCTCCAGGAATGTGGAGGCAGGTCGGAAACAGCACAACTGGAAATGCTGGACAAACTCTGCTGGTTCCCGTCATGGATTCCCTGCATCCAAAAATGTGGATCAGGGAATTTGACTTGATAGTAAAGCAAACAACTTGAGCCCAGTCCTAGAAAAGCTGTCTCCCACTGCCACGGGGGTTCAGGCACTGCTGAGCTAGAGGGGACTGAAGGCTTGGAGCTTTGACATCGAATTCCCATGCAAAGAAAAAAGAGGGAATTCTGAGCCAGGGTTTCAGGCCAAGCTGTCCTTTGCCATAGATAGTGACAAGGAAAATTTCAAGTTAAATCTTAAATATGCAGAGCTGGCAGTTCCAGAGCTCCAATTTTAACCATGGATTAATTCTGTCATTTCTGTGTGGAGCCTTTTGGAACATAAACTGGGAATATAAACTTTGGAACATAAGTTGGGAATGTCAGGCATAGGACAGACCTAAATTCCATGGATCTGAGCTTTAACTGGAGCAATGTCACCTGCACTGTCCTGTGGGTCAGGATGAGGCCACCTCAGCAATGCTGAAGCTTCCACTGAAAACTCTTGGAAGAAAAGCCAAGGAGCAGGTGGGAATTCCTCAAGGACAACGGCTTTTTCCTGGGGAATTCCCAGGAGACGTCTGCCCTGCTCCTGTAGCCCCTGCAGGAACTGAATTCCCTCTCAGGTGAGTGTCACTCCCAGCCCAGAGCGCTGGGAATAAGGAGCAATTTCGATGCTCTGGGGCTGCGCCTGCTGCTGGAATAAAAACTGATGGAATAAAAGCTGCTGGAATCAAAGCACAGCGATAAATCAGAGTTAACTCCCCTGGCTCCAGAAGCTCCCTGGATTTACACTCAGGTGCTGCAGGGAGAAACTGCTCCAAGTTTAAACCAGGATCACGGGATAAGAGCAGAAAGCAAAATGTGTTTAATGCCTGTAACACCCTGGCTGCTTCTCCTGCCTGTTTATTTTGCCTGCATGAATTCATTACACCGAAATTAAACCTCTTTTCTAAATTATTAATAATCCTAAATGTTTGTGGAAATACAGGACAAATCAACATGACAAACACTGCGATGCAGATGAAAGAAAAGATAATGGGAATCTTTCTGTATTTGCATATGGAAAATGAGGAATTTGGAGTTAATGAGATTTATCCTTCTTTCTGGCCATTTTAGTGGAGGATTTTTTTAAAAATCTATTAAACTCCACATTTCCACATAAAACAACACAAAACACTACAAGAAGAGACATTAGAGTCAATCTATTCTTCATGCTAGGCACAAAATCAATCGCATTTATTGTTCAGAAAAATTAAAAACCTTTCTGCATTTTATTAAAGTGCACACTTCAGCCGTGGTGAGAGATAAATAATTGATACATCGCAAATACATCACCTCCAAAATACTTATTGGAAAAAAATCACTGCTTTATTACCCATTCCTTTCAATAGCTGCTGTGATGTTTACAACTTTAATGGTGCTTGTTTTTTAACAAGAAATCACGGCAGCAGCTGATTGCGCTTAACATTATTTTATAACAACCCATCAAATCTGCTGCAGATAAACCCCGTTAGCTGAGGGAAGCAGTTGTGCACTACCAGGTAACAGCAAGGTGGGTCCCTCAGCCTGAGAGCACTCGAGCAGCTCCTCGAGAAATGGGTTCGGGCCGTGCTCAGGAGGCTGAAATCCCACCTGGATCTGTCTGGAGAGAGGGGAACGCTGGGGCTTGGGGCCTTCCTTGCTGGGGAATGTAGAAGTGCTGGAGTTGTTCCCTCTGGGAAGGTGCTGGGATTGCTGGATGCACATGTGGGTCAGTGGTCGCCTTAAGCTGAAGGAGGGCAGGGTTAGATGGGATATTGGGAAGGAATTGTTCCCCCTCTGAGGGTGGGTAGGCCCTGGCACAGGGTGCCCAGAGCAGCTGGGGCTGCCCCTGGATCCCTGGCAGTGCCCAAGGCCAGGCTGGACATTGGGGCTTGGAGCAGCCTGGGACAGTGGGAGGTGTCCCTGCCCATGGCAGGGGTGGGATGAGATGATTTTTAAGATCCCTTCCCCTCAAACCATCCTGGGATTCTGCCACCTCCACAGCCCATCCCAAACGGGGCCAAAGGCTCCTCCTGCTCCCCACGTTCCCAGCTCTCCTGGACCTGTCTCCTCTCCCAGCAGCAGCAGAAGTGGCTCCTGCCCTCTCCAAACACACAAACAGGCCTTGCACAGGGTGCAGGACAAGGTGACAGCCCCACTCTGTACCTGGGAAGGGAATCCCAGCAAGTCCTGCAGGGAGCCCCAGCAGCAGATCCAGGCCCATCCCGAGGGGCTGTCCCGGAGCTCTCTACCTGCAATCCTCCATCGCTCACCACAGCCAGCTGTCCCCCGAACTGCGGGAAGAACAAAACCTCTCAACAACACTTTTAGTGTTAGAGAATCAAGGCATTGCTTTATTCTGGCCAGGATGTGCAACAGAAATCATTTCATCCACATTGCCCGGGTTGTGCAGAGAAAATCCTTCCATCGCACGTGAATTTTACTCGATTTTTCACATACTTGTTCAGTCAAAACCCATAGAAATTCATTGGTTCAGTGTTCATTGGTCCCAAGTTGCCCAGTTCTCAGTATTTGGTTTCGTATTGGTTATTGATCCCCTCGCCTCCGATGCTAATTAGGTTCTTATTCTTGGTTCTCTGTCTTGGACCGTGCCAGGGGTGATGTTTGGCATTGATGTTTGTTGATGGTGGTTATCTTTTGTGTATCTTCTGTGCTACCCCCAGTCTGCTGAGGTGTTCAGCTCATCAGGCCTCGAGTGGTGAAACAGTCCTTTGAAAAGAAACTTCAATTCCCTTCACCCCGGGCAAAGGCGAACAAGACCCCTGACTAGAGTTATGTAAGAAAATGTTAAACTTTGTATCAATTCCAACAAGCCCAAGCTTGATTTTCCTTTCTCTCGCTCTGCTCACTATCCTGGCATGGGCAGGGCTGCAGCACTCCTGGAATCTCAGGATTTTACATCCATCCCTGAGCAGTGTCCATGGAGTTTTTTCCACAGGCTCAGGGCTCCTTCCTCCGCCTGCTGCGGTTGTGAGGGGAAGCTGATGTGGCAGGTTTAAGAGCTTTTGGAGCTCACAGGCTCTTTTGAGCACCGCCCTGCACTATCCCACAGCCACTAATCCTCCAATCCCTTGGCCTTGGGTGCTGCTCCTGCCCCCAGCTGAACCACGGAGAGATCCTGACACCTCCAGGAGCGGCACCCGAGTCACTCGGCCAGGTCACGATCTGAGGCCTCCCCAGGTGCCTGGCGATGTGATGATATTTCCTGGGTGAAGTCCTTCATATCGTCCTGCTGAGATCCAGTTTCTTAAGAGATGAAAGGGATGGGAAGGGATTCACAGTCCCTCAGCCCAGTCTTTTGGAAATCTGCCCCTGCTCTCCTGGTTAGGAACTTTTTGTTTGCTGAACTGCCCATATTAAGGACCAATTTGCTCATAATTGCTTTTATGCAGGTTTTTTTTCCCCTCTCCCCGCTCTGTTTAAAATTTCCAGCATTAAGAACATGCTTGAGGAAGAAAGCTGAAGTTATAATTTGCTCTCTCTCCAAAAGGTTTAATACCAGCAGATTTTCAGCTCCTGGATGTGCTTATTAAAAAGCTAAATCTTAGATCGTGAGACACTCTGGCATGTTTATTGTTTGCAACATCCAATTAATAAGTAATTAATAGTTCAGCAAAGTTTAGTGCATTGAAGTGGGGCTTGAGGAATGGGGAATTATTTCCTGCCATTGAAGAAGGCAGAAATACAATGAAAAACCCTGAATGTCAGGGTTGGACTTTAAAAAGGTACTGAGGGCAGAGAGGTGGAGGCTTTCCTGCCATTCCAACCAAATGAGAGCAGGGAAAGCTCTGTAGGTGTGACAGTGGAAGGGTAGAGGTGAGATTAAGGGAGCACTGGAAAATGAAACTCATCCTTGGTGCTCAACTGGTGCAGGAATTGCCAAAGGGAGCAAAGTCCTGGCTTGGGAGAAGAGGTCACAATTACAGTGAGAGAGAAGCCGAGAGGATGAACCCAGGGGAAGGGGATTCCAGAACCTCCATCCAGAATTTGGAATGACAGGAAGCCAAGCCACACTTGCAGCAACTCCGTGCAGCAGATTTATCAGGTTTGAGGTGGGACTGCAGAGTAACAAGTGCAGCACGTCTGTCCAAAACCCCAAAATTAGTGCCCGTGGCTCGTTATTGGGACCTGAGTGTTAAAAGCTCTACCATAAAGGTTGAACTAAAAAAGCCAGTTCAGTGAATGGCAAATGGAAATGTACAGATCAAAGGCTACCACTGGTAAATTGGGCCGGAATAACCCCATGTGGTTCTGTGGTAACAGAACTGCTTCCGTGGGTGGAAGAATTACGGGATATTTCTGGCACTGGCAGTGAAGTGTCTTCTGCAGCAGCAAGAGGGGCACATCCATGTTTCCAGAGAGTTTCTGTTTCCTGTGCTCCTGGCTCCAAATAAAGGCAGATTGAGGCCCCAGTTGGAGCTTTGGGGCTTAAACGCCTTCGGGTTCAGAGGAGTCCCCTTGGTTCAGTGCCTTCATTACAGCCGGAGTGGTTGCTTGGCACTCCCAGAAAAATAAACCAATAATTAAAGTGGGTCCTTCTATTCTGATAATTGCTTGCTCCACAAAAGGCTCGAATTCCTAAATCCTTCTCAGCCCTGGGCATCTCCTCTGGGCTCCGCTGTGATCCTGAGCCCATTTGCCAAGCACACAGGGAAAAAAAGATTATTTATTCTGGCCTGAGTCATTGATTTATTATTTGTGGCCCTTTTTACCTGGCTGGTACAAAACCAGCTGCTGGACACATCCAGCTCCCCATTCCCAGGGCGCTGGGGAATCAGGACACCTCGGATAACGGAATGCCAGGATGAGCGCAGCACACTGAGGGTTTGGTGCAGCACTTCCAGGCCCGTGGGATGCCCCTGCAGGGTCACAGCAGTGAATTTGGATGTTCCCCACAGCCTGGGGCTCTGACTGCCTTAACCACCACATCTGGAGGTTTATGGTGCTCCACATCTGGCCCAGTCGTCCCTCCCAGGGACAAGGGACATGGGTCAGAAACATCAGCCACCGCTGCTTCCTCGGGGGCCTGGGAAAGCTCCTCTCTGCTGTGCCCAGGGCTCAGGATTGGGGCCAGCCCCGGTTAAAATCTTCTTCTTTAATATCTCATCACGTGGCAAATTCATGATGGCACCAATTTGGGGCAGTGTGGGTGTGTTGGAAGTGGGAAGGGTCTGCAGAGGGATCTGGACAGGCTGGATCCGTGGGCTGAGGACAGTGGGGTGAAGGACAACACGGCCAAGTGTCAGATCCTGCACTGGGGTCACAACAGCCCCATGGAATGCTCCAGGCTGGAAAGCTGGGAAAGGCCCTGAGGGTGCCGGTGACAGCAGCTGGACATGAGCCCAGGTGTGTCCAGGGGGGCAAGAGGCCGAGGGCACCTGGGCTGTGGCAGCCCTGGGGAGGCAGCAGGAGCAGGGCAGGGCCCGTCCCCTGTGCTGGCACTGCTGGGGCACCTCCAGTGCTGGGGCAGCTCTGGGACCCTCCTGACAAGAGAGACCTGGAGGGGCTGGAGCGTGTCCAGGGAAGGGAACGGAGCTGGGAAGGGGCTGGAGCCCCAGGAGCGGCTGAGGGAGCTGGGAAAGGGGCTCAGCCTGGAGCAAAGGAGGCTCAGGGGGGACCTTGTGGCTCTGCACAAGTCCCTGACAGGAGGGGGCAGCCGGGGGGGTCGGGCTCTGCTGGCAGGGAACAGGGACAGGAGGAGAGGGAACGGCCTCAGGCTGGGCTGGGGAGGGGCAGGTTGGATATTGGGAACATTTCTTCATGGAAGCGCTGAGGCCAATCCAGGGCTAATGGCACAGGTATTCTATAATGTGGATAATCTGCCTATGGGTACAAGAGTTGATATAAAGTGTTAAAAATGCAGCCAAACCAAAATATTTGCAGTGCCAAAAAGAAATATTTAGGGGATTTTTCTGCTTTGTGATCAAGATAGGGTAAAACATCCTTTTGGGGTCTTGGGGTTTCCTGAGATGTGGGAATTCCAGTTTGACACCAGTAGAGCTTGCATCGTGTGTTCTGTGCCTCCACGTGGGGCTGATTTAAAGCAGAGCTTTAGGAAGGAGACACCACAATTCCACTTTAAAGACTCCCATTGATCCAGCACATGCTCCAGTGAATTACTGCTGATAACGCCCCTTATCTCTAATCGTTCCCCCCATCCTGGATGAAAGGCAATCCGTGTTCAACCACACTGAGAAGGTCTGTGTGTGTCCAAGGAAATGATTTTGCAATGAAATAATACGATTCGGGAAAACAACTTCTGCTTCAAATGATTTTTTGGGTACACTTTTAACTTCAAAAAATTCCTTCTGGCTGGATCAGCACTGACAGTGCCATTAATCCTGATTATTGTTAGTTATTGAATGTTATTTGTAATGAACATTTTCATTGCCTTTGAAGCTGAGGTTTGCTCCTTCCCAACCCCAAAATAATCACATGAGGGTTTAGACTTCAGAGCAGTGCTCTGTCACATTATGGAGCTCCTGGATACCATTAACGAGTTATTTGATAATTACTTCCTAATACGTTTGGAGTCCTTTGTTACAATCATTCATTTCAACTTCATAAAACTGCCATACAACCCGTGTGCTTTAATGTCTTTAAGTTCCATTTTCATGAATAAAACATATCCACATTTAAGAGTTCTCCAGCCCCTACTTTAAAACCCTCAGAAATTCAACAAGTTCACTAAAAGTAGGAGCTGGGCACCTGCTCAGCTGAAGGGAGTTTGCTGCTTCTCCTTCTCCTGGATTTTTGTCTTGATGGTTTTGTGTGTCCCAACTCCCAAATTCCGCAAGCAGGAAGCTCAAGGAGTCCTAAAACTCTGAATGATGACAGAGCAGGACAGGTGAGGGTATGTGGGCTCGGAACCAACACCCTTGTTGAGATCCAAACCAAAGCTACCCAAACTCAACCCAAGTTTATTGGGAATGGGGAAGCAGAACTTCATCACTCCCTGCAATATTTCTATGAAACCTGCAGAGAAGGCACCTCAGGGTTTGTGAAGGTGCCTTGGGGACAGGATGTGTCAAGTTTCCATGCAAATGACAGAGTTATTCTGGGTGGGACATCCTTTCCAGAGCTCCTGGTTCCTGAGCCTCATCCTAGTCTTGGGGGAGTTTATACAGCCCTGACAGAGGAGGAGCAGGTGCCTTAATCCTGCCCTTGGACATGTGGGCATTGTCTCCAAGGTCTTTCCTGCTCTTCCCAGCAGCCCAGAGGACATCTATGTTATATCATGGAAAGGAGGAAATCAGGGCATTTTCCTAAGGTTTGGAGAGGGAGATTCCCAGCTGGCTGCAGCCCATCCTGCAGGATTGGCTCAGCCCATGCAGCAGTGCTTGGCTGTCAGGTTCCTGGTGATTCTGTTCTTCATTCCCTCCATGGTCTGGGAGCTGAACTGCACCTCAGCCTCAAAAACATGGAATGGGAACTGCATGTGGAAAAGAAGCCATGCCCTGGAGGAAAGGCTTCACTAATCATTCTCATGTTCCATCTAAAAGGCTGATCCAGTTGGGAGCTGGCTGTAAAACCAGGGAGAACCCACACCAGATCCTAGGATCATCATCCTGTCTTCTTTGAGCTTTCCTGGGAGGCAGAACTCCCATTTATGGGCTTTATTCTGCTCTCCACCGTGGCCCAAGGAGAAGGCCCAAGGTCCAGAGTGTGCCTGGACTGGGGATGGAGGTGGAAAAACGGGACACTAGGCATTGGGAGAGCACAAACCACATCAGACAAACCCTTTGTGCCTGGAAGTTGGGTTTGTCCATCCTGAGGGCTCCTCTGGGTGGAGGCTGCCGAGGTTTCCCTCGGCTCCCAGTTCCAGCAGCTCCCTGTGTTCAATGCATCCCACGCTCTGTTTTATTACACTTCAAACCCACTTTGTTTGCAAAGTAGGAAAAGCTGTCAGAGGCCATTAATCCAAACAGAATTTAATCTCTCAAGCAGCATTTACTCAGGCAGAGCTGCTAAATCTATATATTAAAAAACTGTTGACAATTAATTAAAATGCTTCGCTGCTAAAGGGGGAACGGGGCCGCTCTGCAGGGCACTGTCAGGTGGAGCAACAGCCTCTCCCTGGGACACACCTGGGCAGGATTAGAGGGAAAACAGCTGCTTCCCTGTAGGAATTTCTGTGCTGGCAGCTCTGCTGCAGCCAGGCAGCAGCATGACTGGAGGGAAAGCTGCGGGAACGCGGAGCTGTGCATCAGGCAGACGGGGAAGACCATCCCAAGGTTTTGTATTGCAAAGTTGCAGCTTGGAAAAGCTGAGACAGGAGCCCCTGAATGAGGCTTAGAGGTATCACCCAGCTGGAGATGAGATGACACAGTCCTAGTGTTGGATCTTAGGGAAAGGTTCTTCCCCCAGAGGCTGCTGGGCACTGCCCAGGCTCCCCAGGGAATGGGCACGGCCCCGAGGCTGCCAGAGCTCCAGGAGCGTTTGGACAGCGCTGCCAGGGATGCCCAGGCTGGGGTTGTTGGGGTGTCTGGGCAGGGCCAGGAGCTGGGCTGGATGGTCCCTGTGGGTCCCTCCCAGCTCAGGATATTCTGTGATTCTGGTGTAGGCAAGACAATTAACTGGAAGATGGATTTGGGGACATCACTGAGAAGGAGACGCAGTCCATGGCACGTGCCAGACAATGTCTGGGAGGACATGAGGACAAGGGAAGGTGACCTTTCCAAGTGGGAAAAGAACATCTCCATGGCTGTTCAATTGTCAGCACAAGGATCAATTTCCCCCTGTTGGCCTGAGGTGTGTGACATTTCCTTTAAGTCCAGGTCAGAATTATTTTCCTTTCCTGTAAGACAGAAGCAGTTATGGAATGATTATTGCCCTCAGTGTGATGACAAAGTGCTGCTGTCTAAAAGACCAAAGATCAGAAGATTACAAAGATCAGAAACCTCCAAAAATTGAGGCTGCAATGGCCAAAGCAATAAATGTGTCAGAGAAGGATAAGAGCAGGCGGAGAGGGCACAAAATCGTGGAATTACAGAATATTTGGGTTGGAAGGAAGCTTTAAAGGCCATTTAGTCCCAAGCCCTGCAATGAACAGGTACCTCAGGTTGCTCAGAGCCCCATCCAAAGCTTCTCCCCTTTCCTCTTGGGAACAGAAAGCAAAATCCTTTCATGGCCTCTGTGTTTTTGTGGTTGCCAGGTACCAGAGGGGATGGGCTGGGTGACACAATCGTGTCACTGTCACACACAGAAAGTGGTGGCTGCCAAGCCACAGCAGCCCTGTCCCTGCTGGTGGCATGGCTGGGCACAGATTCCTGCCAGCACAAATCCTGCCTTTCCCTGGTGTCATCTCCTCTCCGAGGACACCAAAACCTCAGGGTCAGGCCCTGCTCCTGTTGCTTATTTTCCTGTTCTTGTGCAAGTTCCTCAGCTGCTTCAAATCCCACTCTGGAAAGGATGGGACAACACCTTTGAAAAACTGGCTGCAAGTTTCTATTCCCAGACAAAAATCTACTCAGGAGGTTTCTCCCTGGACTTAGAAGGTTGTCCAAGCTTGTTCTGGGCCACTGAAGTCTCAGCTCCACCCATTGAACTGGTGGTTGTACTGGTGTTCTTCAAAATGAGTCCTCACTTCTCCTGCTCCGGGAAATATGCTGAGGTTTAGTCATGTTAGGACTAGGGCCAGGACCAGGACTAGGACCAGGACTAGGACTACCTATTCTTTTGTTTTCCTGCAGCTGGCACCAATGTTGTGTGGTCTTAGTGAGCAATAAATCCGAACCACAGGGGCTCCTCCCTTAGGACTCTGCAGGACTGAGCAAAGTCTGAGTCAGGCACCTTCACATCTCCATAAACTCTGGCTGAGGGACACAGCCCTGAGCCCCAGGGGGTGCTGGCACTGAGGCCTTTGTTGGGCACAGCTGGAGCTGTTCCAGCATCCACCACAATCCTCCTCCAGCCATCTCCAACCCACCAGGCTCAAGCCAAACAGACCGATCCCCCCAGCCCCAAGGAACACCAAATCTCACCTCAGAGGACACATTCTGCTGCTCATCCCTGTGAAACTGGAACCCTTTAGCTTCCTGCAAAGCTTTGGAATGTCCACCTTGCACCGGGTTCACAGCACAGAGCCCTGGAAGGGTGAGGAGTCCCTGGTGGAGGAAAGCTGGCTCGAGACAGCAGCAAGACATGGAGCTGAGAAAGACAAAAGGGCGAAGGCTGATGGATGAAGCATTTTTCCTGGGAACTGGCTCCCTCCTGGCTGGCTCTCTGCTGCTGGGCTAACATAAGGCAGGCAGGGCCAGCTGCTCCCTTCAGGTGAGGGAATTAAGAGCTGCTCCTGTCGGGAGCACTTCCAGCAATGCTTCAAATGCTGCTCCTGTCTCTGGTATCAGAGAGCCCAAGAACATCTGGGACAGGGTTGGACCCTCCCACCCTGGAGCTGGGCATTGCCCGGCTCCTCCATCAGAACCTTTCTCCCCAGGCTTCCCTTCCAGCTGCTCGGTGGACAAGGAATTCTGGAAGGGGAATGATGTACAGCTCAGTGTGGATAAGACCATCCTTGTGTCTAATCCTGTGCCTTTGCTGACAGAGCAGTGACACAGAGCAGTGACACAGAGCAGTGACAGAGAGCAGTGACACAGGGCAGTGACACAGGGCAGTGACAGAGCAGTGACAGAGCAGTGACACAGGGCAGTGACGCAGGGCAGTGACACAGAGCAGTGACAGAGCAGTGACACAGAGCAGTGACACAGAGCAGTGACACAGAGCAGTGACACAGGGCAGTGACACAGGGCAGTGACAGAGCAGTGACAGAGCAGTGACAGAGCAGTGACACAGAGCAGTGACACAGAGCAGTGACAGAGCAGTGACACAGGGCAGTGACAGAGCAGTGACACAGAGCAGTGACACAGGGCAGTGACAGAGAGCAGTGACAGAGAGCAGTGACACAGAGCAGTGACAGAGCAGTGACACAGGGCAATGACACACAGCAGTGACAGAGCAGTGACGCAGAGCAGTGACACAGAGCAGTGACACAGAGCAGTGACAGAGCAGTGACACAGGGCAGTGACAGAGCAGTGACACAGGGCAGTGACACAGGGCAGTGACAGAGAGCAGTGACAGAGAGCAGTGACACAGAGCAGTGACAGAGCAGTGACACAGGGCAATGACACACAGCAGTGACAGAGCAGTGACAGAGCAGTGACGCAGGGCAGTGACACAGGGCAGTGACACAGAGCAGTGACACAGAGCAGTGACAGAGCAGTGACACAGAGCAGTGACACAGGGCAGTGACACAGGGCAGTGACACAGGGCAGTGACGCAGGGCAGTGACACAGGGCAGTGACAGAGCAGTGACACAGAGCAGTGACACAGGGCAGTGACAGAGCAGTGACACAGGGCAATGACACACAGCAGTGACAGAGCAGTGACACAGGGCAGTGACGCAGAGCAGTGACACAGGGCAGTGACGCAGGGCAGTGACACAGAGCAGTGACACAGCAGTGACACAGAGCAGTGACAGAGCAGTGACACAGAGCAGTGACACAGGGCAGTGACAGAGCAGTGACACAGGGCAATGACACAGGGCAGTGACGCAGAGCAGTGACACAGGGCAGTGACGCAGGGCAGTGGCAGAGCAGTGACACAGGGCAGTGACACAGGGCAGTGACACTGAGCAGTGACACTGAGCAGTGACACACAGCAGTGACACAGGGCAGTGACACTGAGCAGTGACACTGAGCAGTGACAGAGCAGTGACGCAGAGCAGTGACACAGGGCAGTGACACAGGGCAGTGACACAGAGCAGTGACAGAGCAGTGACACAGAGCAGTGACACAGGGCAGTGACACAGAGCAGTGACACAGCAGTGACACAGAGCAGTGACAGAGCAGTGACACAGGGCAGTGACACACAGCAGTGACAGAGCAGTGACACAGGGCAGTGACGCAGAGCAGTGACACAGGGCAGTGACACAGGGCAGTGACACAGGGCAGTGACAGAGCAGTGACACAGGGCAGTGACAGAGCAGTGACACACAGCAGTGACACACAGCAGTGACAGAGCAGTGACACAGGGCAGTGACACAGGGCAGTGACAGAGCAGTGACACAGGGCAGTGACGCAGAGCAGTGACACAGGGCAGTGACGCAGGGCAGTGACAGAGCAGTGACACAGGGCAGTGACAGAGCAGTGACACACAGCAGTGACACACAGCAGTGACAGAGCAGTGACACAGGGCAGTGACAGAGCAGTGACACAGGGCAGTGACACAGGCAGTGACACAGGGCAGTGACACAGAGCAGTGAACAGAGGCAGTGACACAGGGCAGTGACAGAGCAGTGACACAGGGCAGTGACACAGGGCAGTGACACAGGGCAGTGACACAGAGCAGTGACAGAGCAGTGACACAGGGCAGTGACACAGGGCAGTGACACAGAGCAGTGACACAGGGCAGTGACAGCGTCTAAGCCTAGAGCTCCCCAAAGATCTCAAGGAGCACTTTAGGCCCTGCGCTCTTGTATCCTCCCAGCTACTGAACAGCAACCCAGGCCCAGCAGTAACACCGGCACATCTCCTGTACCCCATTGTATTTCCCTTTATCCTCGGTGCCTCTTCACTCTGGTCCTGCTTTAAACTCTCGGAGCAGGGAGGTGACCACAGAGGGTGACCCAGAACGGGTCATGTCGAGTTCCCCCATCTGGGTGGTTTTCCAAGCTGGCACCAGCTGCGTGCCCAACACTGAGCTCTGCCCTTTGGAGCCCTCAGGGATGGTCACTGGGGAGGATCCCAGCTGAGCTCTATGAGGAAGAGATCTCCACTACTCCCCAGAGCAGGCTGCTCGTTAGAACTCATCCAGGCGTCATTTCCCATTGGCAACTGCAGTAGGAAAGGCTTTAAAGAAATCATAGAATCATGGAATATCCTGAGCTGGGATACACAGGGATCATCGAAGTCCAGCTTTGCCCAGCCCGGACACCCCAACAACCCCACCCTGGCATCCCTGGCAAGCGCTGCCCAAACGCTCCTGGAGCTCTGGCAGCCTCGGGGCCGTGCCCATTCCCTGGGGAGCCTGGGCAGTGCCCAGCAGCCTCTGGGGAAGAACCTTTCCCTGCTCTCCAGCCTGAGCCTGCCCTGGCCCAGCTCCAGCCATTCCTTGGCTGCTGTCCCTGGCCCAGGGAGCAGAGATCGGAGCTGCCCCTCAGGAGGATGTTGAAGACCCCGAGGAGTCTCCCCTCAGTGTCCTCTGCTCCAGCAGAACCTTCCAAGTGCCATCAGCTGCTCCTCTTCAGGACCATCCAGACCCTTCCCCATCTTTGTATGGCAAATGTGAGACCATAAAGTCATTGTGTCTGAGCCCAACTTCTCCTTGCAGAGCAACATTCTTTACATCTGTCATGGAAAACCATTCCAGAGCCTTCCCAATAGGTGCTGTCTTAAGAAATCTGTACCAAGTAATGGGATTACATTTCTTCCCTTCTCTGCTTTCCCAGAACATTTGCAGGACCTGAAAACAAGCGCTTCTTTCTCTTTGGAAATTTGCCCTTCAGCTGGCAAACACGGATTGATTTCGTTCCTGAGGCTTGTAGGAAGCTGAAATGAGAACAGCTAATTTTAATATTAGCACCAATTCCCGTTCATTACCACCTTTTCCTGCCCAAACATCTGCTGGATCAGCACCGGGGTGTGGGAGAGCAGCTGCAGGAAACAGCATTTGGAGTTTTACTGCAGGGGGGATGAGGAGCTTTCTTGTTGGCTCTGTACAAAAGACCAGCAGCACTGAATTTTGATTTTGAAAGGAGAATAATTGCTCCTAAAATTGATCTTTACAGGCTTCAATATTTCCCTCATCACATTATGCTTCTTCCAACTGTGTCTCTTTACAGCCTAAGACAAATGACTTCAACATCAGGCTAATATAAAGCAGATTTTTCACGTTGGGAATGTGTTTTCTTTCTGTGCACACGGGGCCGTATCCAGCGTATCAGGCAGCACATTTTCATTTGGAGGGATTTGGTTTTAAGTGGGTGAGCACTGTGATTATTATTGAACAACCTGACACGCACAGAATGTCTGCCTGGCGCTGCTCTGTCCTGCTGTCAGCCCTGCACGGGAGGGGAGTCAGTGCCAACCTCGGAAGCTCATTATGGAACCCAGCTCAGGCTTTTGATGAGGTTGGGGAACTCTCAGAAGTGCTGACTCCTCCCCTCCCTTATCTCGCAGCGCATAATCACTCGGTGGGTGCAGGGAGACAATTAAGCTCATTAACATCTCCTTTCTTGAAAAGATGAAGCGAAACTGCTTGGATTCAACCACACATTAGCAGCCAATTACCCAAAGAGGGTTAATGACCCCGAAGTGTGCCCTACAGGGAGCCCGTGGTGACAGTGACACTCACCTGCTCACCATAAATAGTCACCTGGACTCAGTCCTGGACACCTGAATTTACCTTCATTAATTAATTTCTCTTCCAAACCAGTTCTTACAGCACGATCAGCACAAGCATATCCAGGTAGGATTAATGGTTGTGATCATTCTCTCTCCTCACAGAGAGATTTGTGGCCTTTGGAGGATGTTATTTCTCAGCTTTTGTCAATAATATCCGGGCTTGCTGGGACTTTTACTCTTCCAAAGCCTTGAAATGGAAATTCCCTGAATTCTCCTTCAAGCCAGAAGACCAAAAACACCAAAAAAGGCTCCCTTTAATGCTGCTTTTATTCAAACACAAACTGAGGTAACTGGAAATAGGGCACGCTCCGATCCACTGGGCAAGGCAGGATTTTAATCAAGGGGCTGGAAAACAAATCACACTGAAAACTTGGGAAATCCCATCCCACCCCTGACTGGGAAGTCGAGACCCCATCCAGCTCCTGACTGACACTTGTAACCAGGAAGAAGCTGCTCCAGCTCTGGAGGCTCCTCTGGGAACTGGAGCTCTCCAGCTTCTTTGTAGATGCCAGGGAAGAAGGAGGGGAGATTCAGGGAGAAATAAATTAAAAGGAAACCATAAAGGTGAGGAGTTTCAAATGTGCCGGAGCAGTGGGACAGCACTTGGAGGGAATTCCTGTGCTCAGGAATGCCGATATCGCTGCAGCGGTGCCAGTGGGTAAGAAATACATTCCTGCGATCAGCTTTCCAAATAATATTAAATCCCTGGATATATTTCCCCACAAGGGGTGGAAGAGAGGCACGGGAGCCACGGAGATCTCCAAGGAGAATCCAGGGCTATCACAGCCTTGTGGGATCAGCTCTTGCACTGGGAATCCTGCATTTGGGAAAAGCAGGAAGAACCAGAAGGTGGTTTGAGGGAAAACTGTGCTTAAGAAAAGCAGGAAGAACCAGGAACTGATTTAAGGCAAACGTGCATTTAGGAAAAGCAGGAAGAACCAGGAGCTGATTTAAGACAAACCTCAGGGTCCAGCTGGTGGCTGACCATTGAACACTGGGGGGTTTTTTCTGACTGAAAGCAGGAGTGTCCTATTCTTTCCAGGGATGGGACAGTGCCAGAGTTAACTCCTTCTCCTTGGGACAAGGAGCCCAGCTGGGGGTCACAGCCAGCCCAGCATGGATTGATTTGGGACCAAACGTCTCCTTGTCCTCCTTTTAGATGAGAATATTGAAAGTTTGGGGCAGTTCAGAAGTGCCCATCTCAAAATTCCCCATTCCTGCACTCCAGGGCCTGATGTCCCTCCCTGCCACATCCTGGGGGCTGAATTCTGGGAGGGCCCCGAGCAGGGTCAGCTTTGGTGGGAAGTCCAAGGAAATCAGTGCCAGTCCTGGCCATGGAGCAGAGGCTGTTCCTGAGGAAAAGGGAAGTACAGAAAGCCTTCCCATGCTGCTTTTCCATGGGTTTTAAGCCCTTTTGTATGGATTTTAAGGGAATCAGGACTGGCTGCCTGGGTCCCACAGGGACCCGTGCCCCTGGTTGGTACCTTCAGTCAAAAAATTTGGGAAGAGTAAGAGGTAACCAGGACCAAAGTGTCACAATTCTTCCCACAAACTCCTCGGATACAAGGGAATATGGACAAATCAAATCTGTTGAGAGGAACCTCTGGATTGGACTCCTCCCAACACACAAGGGGTTGGTCAGAGAGCAAAGAGCCCACAAGATTTAGAACAATTTTATTTCCTAATTCTTAACTTTCTGTGCTTGGAAATTTGTGAGGAAAGTTGTGCCTTGGAAACTCCTGGAGCATTTCCTCTTACATCGTTTCCCAGGATGAGCCAGGTCACTTTATCACGCTGGGATGGAATAATTCCACTTTTATCTCTGGGACCTTGGTTTGGTTCATCTGCACATTTCAGGCTTGGCAGGGATATTTTCCCCCCCTTTCTTTCCCAGGATACACGATCAAATCATCCAGAATCACTATATCAAAAAGATGATGATGCATAAACCAGCAGCCCATTCCACAAACAATAAAAACAGGTAAAATTCAATACCCAGCACTGGAGAGCAATTCCAGCAGCAATTCCAAATTTATTGTCTTGTTTATTTATTCCATTGATGTCAATAAACATGACCGTCCTCTTGTGCTGACGAATCCATCTCTCAAACATTGTTTCGTTTCTCTTCACTGGAGCCTTGCAGGGTCTCCAGGAGCCTGGGAGCGGCCTTGGGAAGACAGGAACCACTGCATATTTATGTCCTCAGCAGATCCGGGGATTTGCTGGAGCTGGATCCGTGTGCAAAGGACAGCACAATGTGAACATTCCCAAAGTGGTGCTCTGACGGATGGGCAGGGCCTGTGCCAAAGCCTTTGGTGGGATCCAGTCCAAGCACCTGGAGGTATAAACTCCTCAATCCCTCCCTTCCAGTGGGAAGAGGCCCCAGAGAAGGGTTGTTTTAGGAATTGCTCTCTCCTGAGGGTGGGTTGGTGGTGGCATCGAAGAGGATGGATTTAGGGAGGCTGTTGGGATGTTGTGATGTTGTGTGAACATCACCAGGAGGGAACAACCCCTGTGCTGGCACTGCTGGGGCACCTCCAGTGCTGGGGCAGCTCTGGGACCCTCCTGACAAGAGAGACCTGGAGGGGCTGGAGCGTGTCCAGGGAAGGGAACGGAGCTGGGAAGGGCTGGAGCCCCAGGAGCGGCTGAGGGAGCTGGGAAAGGGGCTCAGCCTGGAGCAAAGGAGGCTCAGGGGGACCTTGTGGCTCTGCACAAGTCCCTGCAGGAGGGGCAGCCGGGGGGGTCGGGCTCTGCTGGCAGGGAACAGGGACAGGAGGAGAGGGAACGGCCTCAGGCTGGGCTGGGGAGGGGCAGGTTGGATTCTCCATGGATTTCTCCATGGAAAGGGTGCCCAGGCACTGGCACAGCTGCCCAGGGCAGTGCTGGAGTCCCCATCCCTGGAGGGATTGAACAGCCGTGTGGATGTGGTATACTGGGGGACAGGGGTCAGTGGTGAATACTGCGACAGTTGGGCTTGGTGGTCTTCAAGGTCTTTCCCAACCTTGCTGATTCCAAGACTCCACGGTGAGCATCTCCCTCAGCTTCTCCAGGATCTCCTGAGCATTTTTAGAAATTGCAGCAGACTTCAATGAGCCGGCCAAGGACACCCAGGGGCACTGGGCAGCAGGGAAGCTTAAAAGCATTAAATATAAAAGCATTAAAATGTAACGTTTAAAGAATAGCAGAAGCCCCACTCTCATCCAGTGAAGAGCCAGTCTGAGCACAGTTCTTTGGAGGCACATCCAAATATTCCCTGTGCCACATCCAAAAGAATCCTGAAAAACGTCTGCACTGGGACTCCGTGGCCTTACACTAAAGAAGGGAAGATTTAGATCTTAGGAAGAAATCCTTTGCTATAACAGTGGTGGAGCAGACGAATATGGAATCTCCATCCCTGGCAGTGTCCAAGGCCAGGCTGGACATTGGGGCTTGGAGCTGCCTGGGACAGTGGGAGGTGTCCCTGCCACAGCAGGGGTGGCACTGGATGGGCTTTAAGGTCCCTTCCCACACAAACCATCCTGGAATTCTCTGACTGATGTAGGGAATACTGGAAAAAGCTCAGGAGGATGTGGGAGTGTCACTGGTAGGGATTGATCTGGAGATGTGACATAATTCTCTGTCCTTTGGCTTCTTGAAGGGCTTCTGGAAAATCCCCGGACCTCTTTACTGCAAGACCTCATTAATTAATGTCAGTCCTGAAAGAGCAAATTCACAGGAGAGCTTAAAAATATGAAATATCCTTCTTTTTTTTTTTTTTTTTTTTTTTGAGAGAGAGAGCAAAACTGGAAAGGATAAATGTGGTATATCCCAAAGAAGGCTGGGGTGCCAGGCAGGACTCCTGCATTCCCTGCAGGATGAATGCCATGAACTGCCTATTTCTATCCCAAAATCCCAAGCCCTCAGGCAGTAATTGTGGGTACCCCAGAGCCTGAAAGTATCACAGTTACAACCCCCAATCCCTTAAATTTGCATCCTCCCGGAGAAAAACACGGCAACTCAGCAGCTGATTCAGCTGGAAAGTCTCCCCCAATAAGTTATGAAAAGAGGACTGGGAACCTGCATTTTTCTCATTCCAGCCCTTTCTGGGTGTTTTTTTTCTTTTTAATAAAACCCTGTTTATGATGGTGGATAAAACATTCCTGTCACCCTTAATAAAAGCCTTTACTAGCAATGCAAAAGGAGCGGAGAATGGATAAACTGTAAATCAAAGCACAGCTTGGAAACGGGGCAGTTTAGCAAAGCAGCATTTCTGGGAGCTGCTGATGGCAGGAGATTACATTTTATATCAGAACAGATTTAAATTTAGGGGGAATTAACCCTCGAGCTCCACTGCAAAAGCTTCCCAAGGCATCAAGGCAAAGAAAGTTGTCATCAGTGGAAGGCAGGTGAACAGGAAAAAATAACTGAAAGGGACAATTTTTAACTGAACCTTTCTTATAGAAGCAAGCTAGAAAAATTGTGACTGGATTTTAATTAGGTGGCAAATTTTCTCCTGTTCTTTCTTGTGTTTGGCCAGATGAAGTGACAGCATTTCAGGGATCCAAAAGCTGCTTCTGGCTGCAATGAAAACACCTCAATTTTTAAGTCTGTCTGTAGGTGTCAGGAGAAAAATCTTTCTGTTTCTTGACGTTTGGACAGAGCCACGAGCTGGAAACGGTGCAAAACAGTTGGTTCTGCTGTACCTTGCAAAGAGCTACAGGAGCTCTGCTGGGAAGGGACTCAGGGGGGGTTGATCACAAAATATTCCTGCAAAGCCACATAAAGACTGAACCCCCAGAAACAACTGGGGAATTTATGCACCTTAATTCAAGACAGGAGAAAAAGCAGAGTTGGGGCTGAAATTCGTGACCGACACCCTGCAAAAAAAGAATTACTTCATAAAGAAATAATTCTTCAACCCTCGCTCCATCCCAGTCTTGTGGACTTGGATAAGTAATTCCAATAAATCAATGTGTTCACCTCTCTCTCCACTGTGTTTCAGGCCAGGTTTGCCCCTGGAAATCTTCAGGAACATGTCCAGAAGAGGAATTCTCCTCACTCCAGGGTGTTGGAGCCAACCCAGACTCATCTGCTGCCTCTGAAATCCTCCGTGGCTCATTGATTTCCCTGATCCCTCCCAACTCACCCCTCCTTCCTCGGGCTCAATAATCCTTTCAAATCCTCCTTGCTGTGTGGGGAGCACTTGGAGGCAAAGTTCCTTTCCCACCACCAGCGCTGATGATGGAAATGCCACAAAAATTCCTGCTTTCACTGGAAAAATTTCACTCTGGGAGAGACCCTGGCAGGCTCAGCTCAGAGCACTCCAAAGGTCGAACTCATCCCCCTTGGCTGACTCCAGGATTGTGTCTTTGGTAATTAATTCTCATTCTTGCTCTGCAGCCCTGTCACCACCACTGGCACTGGGGAGTGAGAGCAGCTCCTGGAGCATCCCTTGGATGTGCTGGAGCTGCGGCAGGAATGTGGGAATGCCGGTGTGGGAGCCACAGGGACATCTCCCCCCTCCCTCATCAAGTTGGAAATGACACAGCTTTTTAAACCTTTTTAACTAACTTTAGTCAGTTTTTAAGTAACTTTAGTCAGTTTTTAAGTAACTTTAGTTCGCCTCTGCCCAGGGGGAAGGGAGTTGAAGTTTTCTCTTTAAAAGACTCTTTCACCAAGGGTTGGGTTTCACTGGGTGAGCCCTGATGGGCTTCAATCAACAGAAAAGGAATTCCCAGAGCCAGAAGATGCAGAGGAGATAAAAGAACCTTAACAAACATCACCCCTGGCATGGCTGGAGACACCTGGCCTGGGAAAAGACCAATAAGAGAGCCAAAGAAAGAGGACCTAATTAGCATCGAAGGAAAAGGGATCAAGAACCAATTGGAGATTGAATACTAGGAACTGTGCAATTTAGGACCAATGAGCGAGAATTTCTTTGGGTTTTGTCTGTGTTAATACATGAAAAATCTGGTAAAGAACCGGCTATGATGGGATGATCTTCCCTGCATAACGCAGGCCTGTGTGGATGGAATCATTTCTATTGCACCTCCTGGCCAGAATAAAGTGATGCTTGATTCTCTGAGCACTTAAAGATGTTGGAGAGTTTCAGTTTTTCCCGTAGTTTCAGTGACAATGACACCACATTCCTCATCCATAATTCATTCCCAGCACAGCCGAGCGCGTTTGTAACTCAATAGTGCCCCGGTCAATGAGCTCCTGTGGTTTGTGTTATTCTCCCTTCCAGGGTTTACAAGCCTGGAATTGAACAAGGGAAACCTGGGAAGGAGGCAAAACATAGGATTGGCTGGAAAATCCCTCTCCCACAGCAGCAGGAGGTGAAAACTTCCCTGCTTGGATTTGGAAATGTCCAGTCCAGGACAGATGGGGCAGAAAGGATCCTCTCCCAGCACTCCTGTATTCCCTTCCAGAGAAACCCAAAGCTTTTGGTAGCTGAATATTTCCCTCCTGGGATACTCTGTGTGTCCTCAGTGAAGAGCAGGGGGGTGAAAACCCTCACAGCTCCCACTGCACCCATGAGGGAATTAATAAGACACAGAGAAACCCACTGGCAGAAAAATTCCAGGGATGCTGATTCCAACACCTCCTAAAAATCAGGGCTGGGAGCTCAAGCACCTGCTGCAGTTGAAGCTTTGCCTCTCAAACAGGAGCTGTTTAAATCATGCTAAGAATAGTGGAGGAGTAGATAAAGATAATGAAGTGCTCCTGTTGGGATCCCTTTGACACGCAGAGAATAAGAATCCAGAGTTATTTTTTAATAAAAAGGGAACTCCTCCTGGATTTGATCCCGCTCCCTCCCAAACCTTAAGACAAATACCGTTGTCACTAAATTAAGCTGCAAAGTCTTTCATTAAGCACCACCCTTGGGAATTAAATATGTTCTTGGAGAGCTGGAGGAAGGAGCCGAGCTCCAAGAATGGAATAGGCACAGGAATGAAGATACGGAGAAATAGAGCCGGATATTTAATCCATAAACCAACACAGGCGCTCCCAGCAGGTCGGAAAAGCAATCACAGCCTCCCAACACAACCCCGGAGTTACAACCAGGTGTAAAGACAGGGATTGTCTTCATTAAGTGAAATATTAATGAACGGAGGGAATCAAACATGGTAAACACAGAGAGTCACGGCAGCAGCAGCAGCAGCAAAGAGGGATATTTTTGGTGAAAAATCCGGGGATAACTCAGTGAAGTGTCCAGACAAGTGCTCAAAGTGTTGCTGCCAGCGTTCAGTGGCCACCGCAGCTTCCAGGGAATTTTTCTGGATGTCTGAGGCATTTAAAAGGAAATTTCCGGCCACAAAACATCTGCAAAGTGGGAAAAAATTCTCCTGGCCAGAGAAGGTCTCTAGTGCCTGGTGTCCGTCAGGGATTCTGGGGTCCCTGCGGGGAATGACATCCATAGGAATGCCACTTGCAGCACGGAATATCCACCTCTATCCCATCTGATGCCTCATTAGAACACATCCCTGTGGCTCAGGCACCCCGAGTTTCCTCAGGAAACGCTCCAGGCTAGGCAGAAAACAAGGAAGGTTTTTCATGCTCCTGTCAGCAGAGCAGGGATTTTCCTGTGTGCAGTTTGAGCTTTGGGAAAGTTCCTGTTTGATGAGCCACAGAGGAGGAACGTTCCTGCCTCATCCAGAAAATGCAGTCGAGGGTCTCCAGGTTTCCTCACTGCAGGACAATTCCCAGGCAATGGAAGCTCGTTTTCCTCTTACAGATAACATTATTCCCTCATTTCAGCAGGATCTGGGGGAAGGTGTTCCAGAATTGGACTCCACAGCCATCAGCATCCTGGTGCAACACTCTTGACGAAGCATGTTTTGGAGAAAACAGACTCGGCCAAAACAGGCCTGAGGCTGACAGAGCGATTTTCCCTCCTTTTCTTGTAAAGCTCCTCTCCAATTCTAATCCCTGCTGGGTGTGGTTTATTTCTGGATGCGCAGAATTGGGAGGAGCTCCAGGAGAGGAATGAGGACTTTTCATTTTATTGGCTGGAATATTTTGATTCTTAAATTAAAATCAGCCTGATAATCCCTGGCCTGTGTAGAGCCAGGAGCGTTGTATATCTTAAGGGCTTGCAAAGCTCTGTCTTAGGCCAGGTTTAAGTAAATGATGACAGTTGTTCCACCTTAGACCAGGTTTAAGCAAATGAGGCACCATAACGAGACTGAGACCATCCCAAAGGATCTCCCCTGCTGTTTACGAAGGGAAGTCAAGAACCCCTTTAATTTTAGTTGGGTTTGTTCAGGGTTTTTTTAGTTTGGGCTGGATTTTTTAAGTTAAGGGAGGGTTTTCAGCAATATTCAAGAGAACTGCTGGAGATAAGGCCAGAGATCTTTTGTATTTAACAATAAAAATGTGCGATTTGGGTGTGACAAGAAGCAGAGCTGGACAAAGGCACTCCTGGCCTGAGGAACTGGCCAGAACCATCTCGTCAGGGCCTAGGACGCAGGTACCAGTTGTGCCTGTGGAAAAAGGAGTTCCAGTAGTGCTCAGCCCCTTCCTCCTCCTCCTCCTCCTCCTCCTCCTCCTCCTCCTCCTCCTCCACCTCCTCCTCCTCCTCCTCCTCCTCCTCCTCCTCCTCCTCCTCCTCCTCCCTGCTTCAAAAAGGCCACAAAAATTAAGGAAAAGTGGTTCCAAATAACACAACTGCACAAGAAGCCACATTCTGACTCTGAGGGTTTGTTATTTTCCATCCTAAGCACTCGGATGTCTTTGATCTCTCCCTCATTTCCCAGGTTTCAGGGAGGCTCAGCAGCAATTCCAGAGCAGGCAGGAACAGGAGGGCTGCAAAGCCCCCAGTCCTGGCTGTGCGAAGGGCTCCAGTGAGCAGCAGGAGGCCATTTCCAGCTGCAAATCCATGGGATGTGATCCCATCATCCCTAAGCACAACCAGAGCCCAGGCGGTGCCACTGCTGGGCCAAATCCTGCTCCTGGCACAGGAAAAGCAGGACAGAGCTCCTTCTACAGCCCCCCACCCAGAGCAGGGGGCAGGGAGGAGCAGGGGAAATGTGTCTGACAAGGAAACGCAGGAAAATCAGGATCCTCAGAGGGAGTGGAAAGGGATTATGAAAATTGTGGTCGTTTTTGAGGCCCAGTAACCACCTGGACCACTGGTGACATGGCGACAGCTCCTTCTGCAGCCTGTCCAGAGCCGTGCCTGGAGCTCCGGATCAGGGAATCACGGAGTCAGTAAGGTTGGGAAACACCTTTAAGATCATCCATTCCAGCACTGCCAGGTCCACCACCAACCCAAGTCCCCAAGTGCCACATGGAGGGGCTGGAGCGTGTCCAGGGAAGGGAACGGAGCTGGGAAGGGGCTGGAGCCCCAGGGGCGGCTGAGGGAGCTGGGAAAGGGGCTCAGCCTGGAGCAAAGGAGGCTCAGGGGGGACCTTGTGGCTCTGCACAAGTCCCTGACAGGAGGGGGCAGCCGGGGGGGTCGGGCTCTGCTGGCAGGGAACAGGGACAGGAGGAGAGGGAACGGCCTCAGGCTGGGCTGGGGAGGGGCAGGGTGGATATTGGGAACATTTCTCCATGGAAAGGGTGGTCAAGCCTTGGCACGGCGCAGGGTTGGAGTCCCCATCCCTGGGGACTGAAATGGGACTGGCAGCAGCCTGAGGGTCACTTGAAGCCACTCCATCACACCCTCTGGAGTTTCAGGTCACTTCCTGCAAACATTTATTAAAAATTAACTGATTTTACGGGGTATGTTCTTATTGACACTTCCCAGCTACTGGTTCTGCCCTGGAGAAGCCCAAAATCCCCAGGGCTGGGCTCTGAACCCACCCCAACACCCCCAGAAGCCCCCACAGCTCATCATGATGCACAGCCCAAGGAGAGGAACTCCAAAATTAGCAGAATCATTCCGTCCTCCGCCTTCCATGGGATGCACAGGCTGCTGTGGAACCAGCTGCTCTCACTTCCTGATAAATGCGACAAAACATTCCAGCCAAGGAATAGCGAGTGCTGACTCTGTTTCCATTCTGCAGCACTCAAACCAGAGCTCATTGCTGTGCTCATCACATCTGCCACTGGAATTCTGCGTCAATCTCACCACGAATTCTGCACAAAATGGGGGGAAATCCTCTTTTCTGCTTAAAACGTGTGTAGGCAGAAATTGCTGTTTTCTTATGAGACAGCAAGGTGGGATACAAAAAGACTTATTCTAAGAAAACACAATTTGGAGTGTGTTTTCCGTCAAAAATATTTTTTCAGAAAATTATTTTGACCAAAAGCTTATTTTTCCCAATGCTTTAGTAGTGAAGAAAGAAAAATTGGGGGGCTGGCCCTGCTTCTGTTCATAGATTTGGACAGAATGCTCAAGCCTCGACTGAGTTCCCCTGTTCCAAGTGAGAAGGGGATGGAAACAAAGGCTTTTTGAGGTGTTGGAGAAGTTCATAGGATTGGGATCAAACAACTGATTTGGCAGCAGCCTCCAGTGCTTGGTGAGTAGGGAATGACATTTCTCCAAGGGAAAAGCCCAGGGATGAAGTTGGGATCTGTTGTTTGTCCAGCAGCTGCTGCTGGCACCAACCCCGCTGCCTTTGGAGCCTGTTTGTTCATCCTCTGCTGGAAGCAGCTGTCCCTGCAATTAGCAGGGATTGAAACAATCAAAAAGAAAACAGGGATGGAGGCAGCACTTCCAGCACGGAGGTTCCAAGGGATGTGCAGGATTAAGTCCAGGGATGCTCCTTCTGCCCTGTGGAGAACAGGGAAGGGCTGGTTTTCCGAGCTGCCTGCCTTGATCAGCTCCTTCCTTCTCCGGCTACTTCTGTGCTGGCTGCTCCCTTTTCCTGGTGCCTTTGAGGGTCTTTTCCCCCAGTTCCACAGGAGCAGGTGGATATTCCTATGAAAATTGCAGCAAGATTTCTGCCTCTGCTGCTGGAGCAGAGCATAACCTGGCGGGGTTATGCTTGGTGCTTTCCATAAAAGAGAATATTTCCTGGGGGAAGGGACCTCTGGAGCTTTCCTGGTCTGACCCTCATTTTCAAAGTCACTTTGGGTTGCTCAGGGTCTTTCCCAGTCAATATTGTCACATTCCTCTGTTTTATGGTGTTTAAGCCCCTCCATCCCCAATTTCCCTCCATTTTGAAGCAGATGCAGATTCGCTCATGGCACAGGCACATCAGCAAGTCTGGGGACAAGGGGCAGACTGAAGAGGGACAATCCGTGATGTTCCTGTGCTCAGCAGATTCCCTGCACTGTCCCAAATCCAAGCTGGGTGTCAGCTGCAGGAAAGCAGGGAGGGAATGTCCATCTGTCCGGGGCACTGCACAGACCTGTAGCGCTTTACCTTGGAATCATGGAGCTAGGGAATATCCTGAGCGGGAATGGACCCACAGGGATCATCCAGCCCAGCTCTCGGCCCTGCCCAGGCACCCCAACAACCCCACCCTGGGCATCCCTGGCAGCGCTGTCCAAACGCTCCTGGAGCTCTGGCAGCCTCGGGGCCGTGCCCATTCCCTGGGGAGCCTGGGCAGTGCCCAGCAGCCTCTGGGGGAAGAACCTTTCCCTGCTCTCAGCCTGAGCCTGCCCTGGCCCAGCTCCAGCCGTTCCCTGGCTGCTGTCCCTGGCCCAGGGAGCAGAGATCGGAGCTGTCCCTCGGGAGGAGCTGCAGCCCCCTGGGAGCTCTGCCCTCAGTCTCCTCCAGCTGAACATTCCAAGTGCCCTCAGCTGCTCCTTCCATGGCTTCTCCAAACTCTTCTCCATCCCCGTGTCCCTCCTTTGGATGCTTTCCCACAGTTTTAGATCTTCCTGATATTGGGGCACCCCAAACTGCCCCCAGGCCTGGAGGTGAGGCCACCCCAGCCCCGAGCAGAGCAGGACAATGCCCTCCTTTGACCAGCAGAACCAGATGCCTTTGGAGAGCTCTATTTACTCAAAAGAAGCACAGCTTCCACTCTGGGCTTCTTGGAGAGAAAAGTGTGATGGCTGGGAGACAAATATTTTCTGGGGTGCAGAGCAGCTGCTCTACCACAAGCTCCTGCAGCTCTGAAAACGGTAAAAAAACCTCCTCTTCCATCCCTCAGGAAGTTCTGTTCCCATCAAACTCTGCCAAGCACTTTTCTGGGTTACAGAGGCTTCTGAGCTTATGGAAACCCCATCCTAGATCTGCTTTTTTAGGCATCTCCATCCCTTTGAAATTCCCCACCAGATGGAGGCTGAAGCCCTGAATCTGTTGGCCCTGGGACAGATCATTCCCAAGGTTCACGTGGAAATTTGCAAGTCTTGTGATTTGTAATAAGAAGCCCTGCGATATCTGAGATATTGGTCAACCCCTCCCTTGATTTTTTCAGAGGAAATTGCCAGAAAAAGCCCTCCTGACTTTAACTCCTGCATCAATCTGATGCATGTTCAGAGTGGAACAGAATGGCTGGAAGTCCCCTTGCTCAAAGGCAAATTTATTTCCTGGCCAACATCTGGCTCCAGGCTCATCTTCCCTGCAATTTGCCAGTTGCTGGCATGAGGGAAAAGGAGAATTATTGAGCTCTTTCCCTGCTTGCATCCAATTAGGCAAAGAAAAGTCGCTGGAGGTAAACGTGAGGCACTCAGGAAAGATGCAAATGTTCCTCTCTGCCAGCTCCTCCCTGCCACAGCTCAGGGGAGGGGGTGGCGCTGAGGTGGTGGGGACACAACCTGGCCTAAGGTCACCCACTCCAGAACCTTCTTTCCCTACACAAACACTTGGAGGGACAAAAGAAGGATAAGTAGGGATCGTACTCACCTGGGATTCCTCCATCAGCTCTGGGGATGGCACTGAGTCATAGAATCATGGAATATCCTGAGCTGGGATACACAGGATCAACAAAGTCCAGCTCCCGGCCCTGCCCAGGCACCCCAACAACCCCAGCCTGGGCATCCCTGGCAGCGCTGTCCAAACGCTCCTGGAGCTCTGGCAGCCTCGGGGCCGTGCCCATTCCCTGGGGAGCCTGGGCAGTGCCCAGCAGCCTCTGGGGGAAGAACCTTTCCCTGCTGTGCAGCCTGAGCCTGCCCTGGCCCAGCTCCAGCCGTTCCCTGGCTGCTGTCCCTGGCCCAGGGAGCAGAGAGCGGAGCTGCCCTTGGGAGGTCTGAGCTCAGTCTCCTCTGCTCCAGCTGAACCTTCCAAGTGCCCTCAGCCTCAGATTCCCCTCCACCATCTTCACAGCCTCCCTCCTTTGGGTGCTCTGTAATAGCTTTAGATCTGTCTCATACTGTGGCACCCAAAACTGAACCAGGAGCTGCATTTTCTGAACCAGAAGGTGCTTTGGACATCGAATTCTCCTCCTACAAGAAAATAGGAGATGCAAAACCATTCCATGGATCTACTGAAAAGAAAAAACCTGTTGCCTTAATGCTGTGTTCAACAGAAAGGCAGGACCATGGGACAGGGGGTCAGAAACACACAGGACACCTCTGTCCCTCACAGACAGGCAGAGCCGTTTCCCACTCCCATCAAACCCACGGACCTGTTATCCGTGACTGTCCAGGCCTGGGCTGGACAAACCCATGGACCCGTTAAACTCATGGAGAGGCAGGTCCTGGGACACTGGGCACGGCCTAACCTTGAAAGTTAAGGAGCAAGTCCTCAAAGTCCTTCTTGTGTTACCTTTCTGTCCCTTTTCCCAGCCACAGATCCATCAGAACCTTCCCTCTCCAGGAAAAGCCCTGGGAAAGGAAAAAGTTGAGGATCAAGGAGCAAACCCAGCTGGTGCTCAGGACTGCAGGTGCATTGCTGCACTCTGAGTGTTTTATAACTTCTTCCCAAGCCCTGCTCCCCATAATCAGATTATGAAACCTTCGACTCAAGTTAATGCAAACAAACAGATCATGCAGAGAGCCATAAAAATAAAATATCATAATAAAAACCTTAAATCGAGAGCATCTTCTGTAAACAGCGCTGTAAACACAGTAATGTGTCTCTCTGCAACAATATTTGGTGAGGTATGGAAGAGCCCCAAGAGATGGCAGGAAAACACAGCTGTTCTCTCCTTGCAGGAGGTGAGGAGGGAGAGGAGGGACAGGAATGCAGCACAGCTCCAATGGCTCCAGGGTCAGCACAGGCTCTGCTGCACTCCTGGGATGGGAAGAGGGATCCTCCAGGACGGGTCAGGTTGGAAGGGAGCACAGAGGGTGACTGGTGCCACCTCCCTGCTCCAGCAGGGCCATCCCAGAGCCCAGGGCACAGCAGTGTGTGCCCACAGCTCTGCAATATCCCCAGCAAGGAGACCCCAGAGCCTCTCTGGGCTCTGCTCAGGGCCGGGCCCTGCCCAGGGCAGCAGTTCTGCCTCCTGGGCAGGGCAATTGCCGGGCTCAGGCCCTGCCCGGTGCTCTGGTGCCGCTGCTGGGCCCCGGAGCAGAGCCCGGGCCCTGCCCTGAGCCCTCCCTGCAGCCAGGGACACCCAGGGCTGAGGGCCCCTCTCAGCTGGGGCTCCTCTCGAGGCTGAGCAGCCCCGGCTCCCTGGGCACGGAGCTGCTCCAGGCCCTTCCTCAGCTGCGCAGCCTCCGCCGGCCCCGCTCCAGGAGCTCCCTGGCCCTGCTGTGCTGAGGAGCCAGAGCTGGACACGGCACTCCAGAGGTGCCCCCGGGCTGGGCACAGGGGTGGGATCCCTCCCTGACCTGCTGGGAATGCTCTTCCTGCTGCCCCCAGGATCCCATTGGGCCCCAGGTCACTCTCCTGGCTCAGGGACACCTCGTTGTCCCCCAGGTCCTTCTCCACAGAGCTGCTCCAGCAGGTCCCCCCCGGCCTGCACTGGTTGTTCCTCCCCAGGTGCAGGACCTGCATTTCCCTGTTCTCTACTTCCAGACAGTTCTTCTCTGCCCATCAACCTGTTGAGGTCCTTAGTTCCCAATGTTTTCCTTCGGAATGAGCCAGAGAAAAACCCTTTCTCCACAACCCAATGCGGAGTGCTTAAACCAGCACTGGGCCCTGATTCCAAACCCACTGGAGTCAGGACCTCTTCCTGGTGCCACAGAGTTGTTCGTGGTGTTCACAGAGTTGGATGAATGTCTGAGTGACTGCTATGTGGAACAAGGGATTTCGGTGATTACTGGATTCCCAGGCAGAGAATCTTCTGGAGATAAGAGGATGAAATAGTGCCAAACATCCTGGGAAGGCTTGTTCTGCACAGGGAATAAAAAAGCTCAACATTTGTAAGGAATATGAACAGCATTTCCACAGAAGGAGGTGAGGTGGAGGCAGTGGAAACTTCCCTCTGGAAAAGGATGTAGGAGGGTGAGCCTGGAAGACGATGTCAGTCCAGGGAGTCTCCTGCATTTCCCACTGCTCATCCCCAGTTAAAAATTGCCCTTTAGAGCAGAGGGAACCACCCACTTCCAGCACTCCTGAGTGGACTTCCAAATGCAGGATTTTGACAGCTGAGCCTTCACAAACCTGGGATTGGGTCAATTCATTGAGAGCCTCTCCATGAGCAGAGTTCCTGCTCTAAAAATATGCATTTTGCCTTGGCTGTTACTACTGTTCCTGCTCTTGAACTTCCCCGGAAAAACAGTTTTCCACCTGGGAAGAGCTTTGCAAGTCCTACTAAATACTAATAAGTAAAATTAGTAATAAACTTATTAGCAACTACTCATAATTAATAATATCAAAATAAGAAACTTTTCTAAAATGAGAAGGATGAAGTTTTAAATTATTTTCATTATTTCTCCTGAAACTCATGTATTGATTTTAGAAAATTCAGGGTTTGGGAAATTTTGAGGGAGATTTTGAACCCTTTCTCCCAGTCATTCTTTGAGAAGGCTCCAAACTTGGAAGGAAGATGAGGAGCACTGGGTCTCCAGCCAGGCTCCCACAGGCACAGAAGCAAAGGGGCTGCAGCCAGGGATGACATTCCAGGGGGAAACAACAGAAGTTATCCACTTATCCAGCTCCCTTTGTGGTCCATGGAGACTCAAGGCAGCTTGGACAGACCTGGAGATGTTCAAAGAGGTGTCCAAGTTCAGGGCCAGGCTGGACGGGGCTTGGAGCAGCCTGGGACAGTGGGAGGTGTCCCTGCCCATGGCAGGGGTGGCACTGGATGGGCTTTAAGGTCCCTTCCCACACAAACCATTCCAGGATTCCAAGATTGAAACATCCCAATTTCTCCCATCTTCAAGGGCAGCTCAGGAAAAAGGAGCAAATGATGCCCAAAAAACTTCCCAGCTGTGGGCTGTGAGAAGGGACAAGCACAGGCTCTGCTGCCTTTCCAGGGACCGGCACAGGACGGATGATCTGGGAAGGGAGGATTTGGGAAAGGAAGGCTTGTGAGAGGCTTTGGGTGGGGACAAGTTGGGAAGAGAATGTTTGGGAAGGGTTGGTTTTAGTGGTGATTATATGGGGAGGGGCTGATTCGGGTGAGTGTGGTTTGGGAACAGCGGGTTTGGGAATCGGAGGTTTGAGTGGGAATGATTTGAGAAAGGGAGGTTTGGGTGGGGGTGATTCAGGAATGATTGATTTGGGAAGGGAGGATCTGGGAAAGGAATGTTTGAGGAAGGAAGGTTTACCTGGGGAGGATTTAGGAATGGAAGCTTTGGGAAGGGAGGCTTTGGGAAAGGAAGCTGTACTAGTTTGAAAGCAAACCAGTGTGCAATTCCAAGTCAGAGCTACAATGTAATAGGAAAACTAAAATAAAGGGAATAAACATTGGCTTAAACTGACAGAGTCAAGGTCCAAGCTGACACCCTGCCGGGCAGGGAGGTGGCAGCAGTCCCATTTAATGGTGGATGTGGTTCTGTTGAAGTGGTGATCCTGTAGGAGACCCTGGTCTTCCTCTGCAGGTCCGGTGGTGCTTATGGAGCTCTTGTCCTCTGGGAATCCAGTGGGTAGTGCCCGTGGTGTTCCGAACCTCAGATTGTATCCAGGTGGGAATGCTCGGTTCCTCCCCCTGGGCAGAGCATCTCCCAATGGTATGATGTAATTCTGTGAGTCGTGCAGTGAGCCTTGATGGCCCACAAGCAGAGATAGCCCCCAGAGGGAGTTATCAGGGATGAGGCAGGGAGGAGATAAGGAACACTGCCCCCACTGCTTTAACAGCTGACAGAGATGGTGAGAGAATCCAAACCTTTGTTACATCTTACAGTGTAACCTGAGACTGAAGGTTTGGGAAGGGGAGATTTGGGCTGGGATGATTTCAGAGGGGAGGAACTGGGAAGAAATGGTTTGGGAACAGAATGTTTGGGTAGGGATGGTTTTAGTGGGGATAATATGGGGAGGGGCTGGTTTGGGAGGGGAAGGTTTGGGAAGGGAATGATTTGGGAAGGGAATATCTGAATAGGGATGTTCTGGGAAGGGATGGTTTGGGAAAGGAGGATTTGAGTGGGGATGGTTTGGGTAAGAAAGATTTGGTCAGGGAAAATTTTGGAGGGGAAGTTTTGGGAAGGGAATGATGTAGGAAGGGAGTGTTTGGGTAGAGCTGGTTTGGATAAGGAGAGTATGGATGGGATGATCTGGGAAAGGAATGATTTGAGTGGGAATGGTTTGGGAAAGGGATGGGTTTGGAATGGAAGGTTTGGGAATGGAATGTTTGCGTGGGGAGGATTTGGGAAGGGAAGATTTGGGAAGGGAAGATTTGGGTGGGAATGATCTGGAAGGAAAGATTTGGGAATGGAAGTTTTGGGAAGGGAATGTTTGGGTAGGGAATGATTTGGGAAAGGAAAGTTTGGGTGGGGATGATTTGGGAAAGGAAGGTTTGGGATGGGAAGATCTGGGAAGAGGTGCTCTGAATAGGGATTATTTGGGTGGGGAGGATCTGGGAAGGGATGATTTGGGAATGGAAGCTTTGGGAAGGGAATGTTTATGTAGGGAGGGTTTGGGAAGGGATGAATTGGGTGGGAATGATTTGGGTTGGTGTGGTTTGGGTGGGGATGGTTTGGGCAGAGCTGATTTGGAGAGGATGATTTGGAAAGGGAAGTTTTGGATGGGGATGCTCTCAGCCCTCCCCTGTGACAGACACAATTCCACCTGGAATGGCAGATCCAAGCACAGAGATCCAATTAGGAGCCATTTTCCCCTCTTTTTGCTTTACTGGGATAACTCCCTGACACCAGGGAATTATCTCTGGGCAAGAGAGGAAAGCTGCTGGGAATTCTTGGGAATCCCAGATATTTCTCCATAGTTCTGTCTGCTGAGCACACCTGAAGCAGTTGTTAAGTCCCTCAGACTGTGCCCTGCTCCTGCTCTCAGCCTGGGCAGGAGCTGCCCCTGACGTGTCACATCCCAGGGAAATGCCATGAAAATGCCCTTCAGCTGCTCCTGGTGGCATTGTGGCACTGATGCCACACCTGGCAGGTGACAAAGGTGGCAGGGACACCCAGCACTTCCTAATGTGTGTCCTTTAGGGAGTAAAACAAACACTGGTGTGGAGAGACTCGAGGAGCTTCTCGAGAAAATTCCCTTTAAAAGAAAAGGCTTTCAGACATGAAATCCTGGGAATTCTCACCAAAAATTGGGTGCACAGCTCTTCCAGCAGCCTCGTGGGTGTGTTCTGTGCACCCACCCCTGCTCCTCTCCTCAGTCACTCCCAGCTTTAGGGGCTTTGGGAGCATTTCTGTCACCGTCCTGCTCCAGAATTGTCCCCTTCAGCAGGGCTGGACAGAGAGTGGCACCACTGTGTTCCCAGAGCTCTGGGCGTGGACTCCCCACCCCTGGAAGTGCCCAAGGCCAGGTTGGACGGGGCTTGGAGCCTGGGGTAGTGGAAGGTGTCGCTTCCAGTGGAATGAGATGGGATTTAAGGTCCCTCCCAAGCCCAAACCAGCCTGGAATTTTATGATCCCATGATTTAGCACCTCCCAGCTCAGCAGAATTTCCCCATCTGTGTAAGAGCAGAGCTGAAATCTTCAGCTAAAGGGCAGCTCCTGTCCTACACCAGGGAATCATTTCCATCATCCTCCTAAGGAAAAATGGCTCAGGACTGCTCCTCTCCCTCCCTCCTCTGTTCCCCTGAGGAGCTCCATTCTGTGAGGAACTTTGAAACGATTGGCTCCTGCCAAAGCCTTCAGCAGAAAAATGTGACTTTTCTAATCCAGACCCAGCAATTATGCAAATTGCAGGGACAAAATGCTGATAAGAACAACAAAAATAATTCCGCCAATAATGATCACATTGAGCTTTGCTGCTTCTTATTAAAATCTTCCACTTTTCCAAAGAAATTGCTGTTTGGACACAAGAAAGAATTAAAATATTGCCTGTAAACTCTACCTGAAAAATATTTCATGACCCCTGGGTATCTCTTTAGGGTCTGTAACACCCAGAGAAGGAGTTGTAGGAGTTTGTAGCAGCAAAATCATTGCAAGACATGAGGAGGGAGCAGAAATAATTGAGGTCTGGAGGGGCTGAATGCAGAAATGATTAAAAGAGATACTTATGGATAACGACTCGAGATGGAATATAATCACTTTCTTGGAAGGCATGGGGAACAAAAAGATGGGATTTGTTTAGCTTTGCACATTGGGGCATAATTAGAAGTAATAGGATTAAATTTCTGCATGGAAAATAATCTGATTATCAGGAATCATTTGGAAATGAACTGGGGTCTGCAAAGGGTTAATTGGGGCTTCCAAAATGCAGCCTCCTCCTGCCTCCAGGCACATTCCTGGCTGGGGCACTGCCAGCAGATCCTCCTGTGGGGCATCCCCCTGGGAAGAGCTGTTCCAGGTTCCCTCTTTGCCAGTGTCATTTAAATTAATCTCTTTTTTAGGAATTTCATTTTTCCAGAATTTTGATTATTTGATTTTCTCAGGGAGAGTGAGGTTTTGATGGGATTCTTGCTCCAGAGTCGTTCAGGGCCCAACCCTTCCTCAGAAAGGGATGTCCCAGGAGTGGGGTCCAGGCAAAGGGGAGGAACAAAGCTCACTCAGGGGAACCAGGGGCAGGGTGAGGGCAAAGATGCAGAATTTTGGGAGATGGGGGAGAACTCCCAGTGAGATAAATCCCTGACTCATGGTCGTGTTTCCATGAGCAGGTGGATCCGAGTTGTTTCTCCTCCTGGAAGACCTTGTGGAAGAGGGAAAGACGCTTGCAGTGAAATGTAATGGTCTCATTAAAGTGCTGAGTGATTTTTATTCACCTCAGAATGATGTTCTTCCTGAAAGACACGATTATTTCCAGGACCTCAGGCAACTCCAGATGAAGAGATGTCTGAATCCATAATAAGCTGGAAAGACTTTGCTTCCAAGCACTCGTCCAGCCTGACAGCAGAGCAAGAGCTCAGGGTTTGGCGTGCTTTAGTTGTGGAAAATGCACCAAATGCAGCCAAAAAGAGGGAAAAGTGGATTTTGGCTATCAGGTTTTTAGGGTGGATCCATGGCCAGGCACTGGCACAGCTGCCCAGGGCACTGGTGGAATCACCAAAGTCATGTGAATGTGGCACCTGGGCATGTGGGGCAGTGGTGGCCTGGGCACTTCTAGGTTCAATGATTTTGGAAAGCTTTTCCAACCTGAATGATTTTGGGATTCTGGGAGCAGCCAGAGGCCTCCTGCAGCTCCCAGAAGCCCGAGTGGGAAGGTCACTGGACTGCACCTCAGGGTCTTCCCACTGTTCTGGGGTGGGCAGGAGGAGGAGGAGGAGAAGGAAGAGGAGGAGGAGAAAGCAAAGGAGGAGGAGGAAGAAGGGTGGTTTGATCCCAAGATCTCTCCCTGTTACTGCACTGGGATGTCCCCAGCTCACACCTCTGACCCTGTGATCCTGGCAGGGCTCTGGAGCCCCCGGGGTGGGGACAGACCCGAGGAATTCTGCTCCTGAGGAGCTGAATCCAAAGCCCGTGAGGCTCCAGGACTGTGGGCACAGCACCGCTCCCCGTGGATCTCTGGGGCATTCCTTACTGTGGGACCTGCCTCTCACCAGCATCACCAAACTTCTCCTTGCCTTTGGAACCCTTGTGAGCAGATCCAAATGTTATTCCTGGCCTGCCTGGAGCTGTAAAACTGCAGCTTTATTGCAGCAGCTGCTCCTTTACAGCCCTGCTAAATCCTGGGCTGCTCCTGAACCACTCTCCGGGCAAAGTCTTTCCTTAGGAGATGGGAAAAACCACCCAAGGTCATCTGTCTGCTGCAATCACATCAGCTCCTGTCCTGCTCCTAATGAGCCCGGCTGAGCTCTGGAATCACTCTGGGCAAGGCACTTTCCTTAGGCTTTGGATCGCTGCCTTTCCTCCAACTTTCCCTGGCTTTTTCCAGCCTTTTGGAAGGTCAGGGCTGGATCTGTGAGGCCCCAGCTCTCACTGGAGAAGGGGAGATGCACAGGAGCTGTTGGGACACTTGTGTGGTGACAAGAACGTAATAAATTAATAATAATGGCACTAATGAGCTGCGTAATTGGAATTTTGGGGCATTTTCAGCTCCTGGATTTCAACAGGAAATGTGAAGCTAAACAAGAACGTCCACCACGGAATATTTTGGTATTCAGGAATAAGCAGGTCTGAGTGTTTGGTGCTCAGAGCCAATGTGTGTGACTCCAGCCCTACCGCAAGGGACAAGCAACAATAATAAAAGGCCTGGAAAGGAAATTTTTCCATGCCAAGAGGGTTTCTTGCCTAAAGTCCAGAAGCCCCAGAGCTGCTCCTCCCACAGAAGCCACATTGGAATTTTAGCATCATACATGGTGCTTTAATAAAACAAAATCATTGTTGTTATCTCTCAATCTCAGGTGTTTCTCCACAGTGAGAGGGTCCCATATTTTATGGAATCAATATCCCAGAGTATGGATTTTCCTTGCTTGGAGCAATATGAGAAAACAAACAGTGGGATTTGTCTTCTCCTCTGGGGATTCATTTCTAACTCCTTGCACCACGTTGGGAATGTTCTGTTGAATGTTATCACTAATATTTTTTAATCTGTTGTTTCACCTTTTATTTTGTTTCAGAACAATCTTTTTTTGATATTCTGGAGGTTCTCTTGGGATATTCCTGAGATGAATCACATCCCTGTCCAACTCTTCTCTTCTGAGACAAGAAAAATCAAACCCAGCTTCCTTGGATGAAGAACCATCATGAGAATTTGGGGCTCATATTTAATCATTGTTCCCCTAAGGAGAAAACCTTTATTATGGCCCAAAATTCATATTTTTACATAGTAGGATGGAAAGTTGCACTTCAGTCTTTATTTTTTAACGCTGGCTGAGGTTTAGGGACAATTTTACACCCCCTTCTAATATAATTGGCCTGTTTTGTCACCTGTGTCTAGTCCCCAGAGTGACACCAACTTCCAGGGAGAGATCACATCCCTTTCCAACTCTTCTCTTCTGAGACACAAAAAAAACCAATCCCAAATTTCTGGGTGAAATATGAGAATTATGAAATATGAGAATTTGGGGCTCATATTTAGTCATTGTCGCCATAAAGAGAAAACCTTTATTATGACCCAAAACCTTTATTATGCCCCAAAATTCCTATTTTTACATAGTAGGATGGGAAGTTGCACTTCCAGTCCTTTTTTTAAACACTGGGTGAGATTTAGGGACAATTTTACACGCCCTTCTAATATAATTGGCCTGTTTGGTCACCTGTGTCATGTCCCCAAAGTGACACCAAATTTCAGGGAGAGATCAGAAATGGAATTTTATTTTTACATTCTGAGTGCCACCAGTGAGAAGAGAAACCCACACACAGAAATTCTGGGGCCTGTAGGGCCGCTTCTCCCAGCAATTCCACCCCAAAACCACGGCCAGCTCCTGGAGAATATCTGAATTCCCCACAGTTTCCACCACCCAGAATAAATCCCTGTGAACCAATGCTGATGGCTGAATTCCACTCCGGAGTGGGGCTCTTCCACCCTCAGCGTTTGCTCATCCATAAAACCCAAATAAACAACAACAACAACAACTAAGGATGGGGAAGAATCAATGTAAGAGTGCCATCTGGTGACATCTGCCACGGCCTGGGATCAGCCACAGCTTTTCCTGCAGTGCAGTGGGAAAAAAATACAGAGAAGAACCATCACTCCACAGGAGTTTTCCCAAACTGATCCATTTTCCCTACAAAAATGGGCAGTGAAACAGGAGATTCCGGCTTGGTGGCTGAGGGCTAAAAATCCAGCCCCAAATGTGCAAACGCAGGTGCAAAAGTGGCTGTTTAATATTCATGGCATGCAAATGCAGTCATTGTCCCTGCAACTGGCTAAATTAGGAATGTTGGACATGGGCTTGGGATAATTAGGGACGTTGGACATGGGACTGGGAGAACTGTGCCCACAGACCAGCCCTGCTTGGCTGGAGGGGCCTGAAAAGCTGGGACTGGGTCTCCTCTTGGTGTATTTAAATATTAGCATCTCATGTTTATGCAAATTCCTGCCGCGCTTGAATGTTTGGGAACGCAACGGTGACAATTTGAACCCAGCCTGATGTCAGGTCTGACATGGAATGGCTCTTCCTCTGCAAAAGGGGTTAATTTCTACCAGTTTAATCCAGCTTTCTACTGGGAATCCGCTCTCCCTAAGAAAGTGGAAGTCCAGGATGTGCTTCAAGGAGAAGTTTCTTGGAGTTGTCTCTTTTCATGGATATTTCCACTTTGTCTCCACCTGTCAGAACACACAAGACTTTTCTTACTTTTAAAGGCTTTGAGTGGGGCTTTGGCTCTGCTTTGGGTTTGAGAGCCCCAGGAGCCACTCTGCCTGCTAAAAATAGGGATTGATCTCCAATTTAGGGGTAAATAATAACCCCCTTCAAGAAATCTGGGAAAAACACACCAGTGAACGACTTTTGGGAGGATTGGTCGCATATTCCTGCTCTTTAAGGGAGATCCACAGGAGCGCACAGGGCTGTGCTCCCTGGGAAGGTTTGGATGTGTTGCACTTCCCAAAGCAATCTCCAGCATGGCTGGGAGTGGGAATGATCTCTGGATGCTTTTTAAGGTTCAGGAGTGCTGGAGATTTGTTGGAAAAGGCACAGCTCTCCCACAGCAGCTCTGAGGTAGGGTTTGGGCTCGGACAGCTGCCCAGGGCAGGGCAGAGGCTCTGCTGGGAACCCAGCTCAGGTTGTTGCCTCTTTGTTTAAATAATGTGGGGTTTGGGGCAGGTCCAAATCCAAGGTATCCCAGCTCCTAAAGGACATGGCATTAAAAGTGCCACAGGAACAGCTTACAGTCACTGGGCTGGCCATAAATAAAAGGAGAACACGAATCAAACTGGAAATAGTCCTGGGGAAGGCCAAGGAGCAAATTCCTGTGTCCCTGAAGTGTCCCCCAGGCTGTGGGACTGTGCCAGAGTGGAGCTCCCATTCCCAAATCAGGGATTAGGTGCCAGCAGAAGACAAAAGTCACCTGAAATGAGCTGCTCCAGGGATGTGCTTCACTCATTCCATGGACCAGGAGATGGTTTAGCAACCTCTGCCTTCTCCTGCACTCTCCCGACTCAGGGGACAGGCTGGGCCTCCTGCTCCCTGCACTGCCAAATTCAAAGGGATTATGGAAATGCCCCTTTTATCCGGGTCCTGCCAGGTTTGGAATCAACTTGGCAACTCTGGGAGTTGAAGTCAACTCTGCCAGTCCCTTCGCAGCCCCATGAGTTGCTAAAAGTCCTCTCAGGTGGCTGCTCCTCCCTGAGCTGAAGGTTCCAGCAGGGTCCTGTCACCATCTCCCCTCTGCCAGGCACTCATGGATCTGGGACAGCCTCTGGTTTGCTCTTCCCAGAACAACAAGGAATTCCATCAGACACCACTTTCCTGCTAAAAGGAGCATCATGTTCCAAGCAGGGATGGAGGCACTGGGATGGTCCCACTCCCAGGAATTTGCGTGGCCTCACCCCAAACCAAGCTCAGTTATCCCCTCCCAGTTTCACCTCCCATCCCCCACAGGATCTGGACAGAGATCCCAGGCCATTTTCCTCAGGACTAACTCAGCCTTTCCACCCCGAGGTTTTGTTAATGATGATCCCATGATCTCCCAGCTCAAATGGATTCCCGTCATTATGGAAAATTTAGGACATGGGGCAAAATATGGCCTCAATTTAAGTCCATCATTTTCTCCTCCCGGAATTGCTGAGCTGGAAAAAATATCATTACCCAGACCTGGGAGAGTGGCTGAGGGAGGGGATTGCAGCACAGACCTGGAGTAGAGGAAATGCAGCTAAAGATCCTCCCTGTCTGACAGGAACTGGGAAAAATGGAGCAGAATTCCCAGAGGTCCAGTGAGGACCCTGAAGAGCTGGAGGTCCACCTTTTTTTCCTTTCTGTTCAAGATGGAATTTCATGGTTGGCCTGAGAAATGGCACCAACAAAAGAAGAAAAGCATTTATTTTTCAGGAGAAAAAATCAAAGCAGTGCCAACCCAACCAACTCCCCCCAAAATAGTTCCACGTTGGCTTGAATGTAAATATTTTTTCAAGTTCATTTAGTTATGCTTGGCCAGCAAAGTGTAGACACAACATGATTTTTCCTGCTTTTTATACAGGATTTTATATAGAAATGGGGAGGGAATGAACAACTTGGTCACAAAATTGGGGTGAAAAGGGGAAGGAAAATTCCTCTGCTAGGATTCTGATGAAGTTGTGCAAAAGGCACCACCTGGATTGCAGGTGACAGCAGAGCCACTGCTGAGCCCAGGAGTGCCATGGACAGCAAGGACTGGAGAGGGGAGAGAAGAAACAGGGATTCAGTGTTGAATTAGGAACGGAGTCGCTGTGCAAGGCTGGGTCTGCAGAGGGAATATCCTGAGCTGGAGGCACCCACAGGGATCACCCAGCCCAGCTCCCGGCCCTGCCCAGACACCCCAACAACCCCAGCCTGGGCATCCCTGGCAGCGCTGTCCAAACGCTCCTGGAGCTCTTGCAGCCTCGGGGCCGTGCCCATTCCCTGGGGAGCCTGGGCAGTGCCCAGCAGCCTCTGGGGGAAGAACCTTTCCCTGATATCCAACCTGAGCCTGCACTGACACAGCTCCAGCCGTTCCCTGGCTGCTGTCCCTGGCCCAGGGAGCAGAGAGTGGAGCTGCAGCCCCGGGGAGGTCTGAGCTCAGTGTCCTCTGCTCCAGCTGAACATTCCAAGTGCCCTCAGCCTCTAGATCCTTCCCCACCTTTGTGTCCCTATTAGGATGCTCCCTAATACCTTTCTATCCTTCTTCTGCCTCAAACTGCCCCCAAGGACTGGAGGCGAGGGTGGAGTGAGCACTCAAACACGGGTGGGGAAGGAGAAGAGCACAGCGGGGTTGTGGCAGGAGAAGTTTTGGAAATGCTGAGATGAAAGGGGAGGTGACCCCTGCAGAGCATGCAGGGAAAATGTCACAGCCGGGGAGGGGAGGAGGAGAGGAGAGGAGAGGAGAGGAGAGGAGAGGGAGAGGGAGAGGGAGAGGGAGAGGGAGAGGGAGAGGGAGAGGGAGAGGGAGAGGGAGAGGGAGAGGGAGAGGGAGAGGGAGAGGGAGAGGGAGAGGGAGAGGGAGAGGAGAGGAGAGGAGAGGAGAGGAGAGGAGAGGAGAGGAGAGGAGAGGAGAGGAGCTCCTACATTCTCCTTGTGAAGGTTTCAGTCTCCTCCGAAGACGGACAGAGAGGTCAAGGGTGGAGGAGGCATTTTGTGAGAAATGTTCTCTCAGTAATAACTGCTTTAAACTGGGCTTTGGGGATTGTTTGTGTGAGCTCATTGTGGTGGGCACTGGGTGACCTCAGCCTGAGAGCTTTTGGGAGAGCAGCTCCCGAAGATAAAGCCCATCACTTTTGGCACTGGAATGTGCAGGACCCTTGGGATTTGATCTTCGACAGATTTCCTGTATTTTACATTTACTGCATTAACCAACTCAGTGCCACTCAATATTTCTTGCTCCCAGGCAGAGGGGAGGATTTAGTTTGAAACACAGGAGGAAAGTCTGGGAAAAATAATTTTGTGGCATAATCTTCCCTTGGAATAGGCTGCAACTGCTTCCAGCCATGCACATCCACCTCATCCCATCATTTTTCATCATGGATTGTGAGAGTGAGAGGCAGATGTGCAGTTGGAGGGCTGGGAACTTCCTTTTTTATTGTAATAAGTTCCTCTGAAGTGTCTCGAGAACTTGTCCATAAATGTGATGGATTTCCTGGGAGAGTGTCTGATGCACTGAAAATCATCCCCAGCTTGGGGAGGCCTTGCTAATTCTCCTCGGAGCAGATGTGGTGGAGTCTGCAGGCCTGGCTGTACATCACCGCTCTGGGGACTTCTGGCAGAGCTGGGAGTTTGATGAAGCATGTAAATGGACTTTTTGCAAGATCCCATTTTCATCCATCACCTTGGAATAGGGACCTGCTAGAAAAGAACTCCCTGGGAGGGAGGAGTTGCTGTTGGATCTGTCCTGGAATGGGATAAGCCAGGCCTTCGGGCCAGGGCCTGTCTGGGCTCTCCTTCCAGGCTGGGAGCACAGTGAGACGTCCTGGTAGACCCAGAAGAACGAGCTCTGCCACAATTCTCATTTACAAACCCCTGCAGTCACCTCCCGGTCCCAGAGCATCCAGGCTCTGCAAAGTCAGAATTCAAATTCTCAATGCCAACCTTGTCTTACAGCTGCCACTGCCCACACAACACGACATGGTCCAAGTCTGGGGAAAAAAGGACAAGAAATAACCCCAGGTTTGGGCAGGAATTTCACAAGACAGGACCTCCCCAGGGGACTCAGGCTGGGTGACCAAGAGCCTCAATGGCTCGTGGGGGGAATGGTTTTGTCCCCAGTTGGGCACTAAAGTCACATCTCTGTCTACACAAAACTCACTTGGATTCCTGCACAGAAAAACAAAGGAGATTTATCCCAGGCTCAGAAGGTCCTGCCTGGAGGAGCCTGGTTTTTCCATGGATTTTAACCTGAGCCTCAGGCAATTGCTTCAAACTCTCTGCCCTGCTCTCAATGCCATGATGGAGTGGGCAGGGTCCAGCCAGGATCTCCAGGAATTTCACAGCACGGCAAAGGTTCCTTTGGCTCCTGCCTGCAACATCAGGGACAACCCCGGAGCATCTCCCAGTCCCCTCTCCTCTGGTCCCTGTCCAGCTGAGGGTGGCACGAGCCTGGAGATCCCTCCTGCTGTGGGGATCCCAAAGGGATCACGGACAGATGTGAGCTCCCAGCTCATCCCTGCAACAGATCCCTCCTGCTGTGGGGATCCCAAAGGGATCATGGACAGATGTGAGCTCCCAGCTCATCCCTGCAACAGGAGCCTCACACTGGCACCTGTGGATGAGAATTTGTCACCCTGAACCAGCTCTGCCACAATTCTCATTTACAAACCCCTGCAGTCACCTCCCGGTCCCAGAATCACTTCTGGGCTTTCATTCCTTAAATTCCTCTGGGGAGGGACCAAAAATCTGAGCAGGGGAGCAAAGCAGGGAGGAATTGAACTGCCAGCTCTTCTCCTCTGGGGGTCACACTCCAGGCCCTGTTGTGGGCAAAAGGGAGCAGGCAGCACATCTGGAGCTAAAATACCCTGGGACTGTAATGAATGTTTTGACAGCCTGACAGAGCAAATGATCTGATAATTACAGAGCAGCCTCATTAACGGAATGGTCCAAATCATTGTAGACAAACATCCCTCTGTGATGGAGATTCCAGCCCCAAACGCTGTGACAGCAGCAGTGTCTGGGATCCTCCCTTGGAATGACTCTGATATCCTACACTGGTTATTTTCATTCACCTCTTTTGTTTCCTCATCATCCCATCCCAGCCAAAATTCCCACTCAGCATTAGGGACTCGCTCCCTTATGCCCAAATACCTGGATTTGGGTTGAGTTCCATGGGATGTGACATTCCCAGGATTTCTACAACAGCCTCTTTAGCCCCTCAGCAGCTGTTAGCACAGCTACAACGAAACCCTCCCGCATCCAGCAGTCCCTGGGATCTGCCCTGTTGCCAGATCTAAATATTTCAGCTCTTTTAAGGACTTTAGGAAGAGCAGAAGGATAGACCCAGAACCAACACTTGGGAAAACAAATCCTCAGCAAAGCACCAGAACCTAAGGAGCTCATGAAGAGTTTGCAGGTGCATTTTCAGCTCATCAGGTGGGTCATGAACACTCCTAACACCTGGAATTACTGCTTGGAAGAGTTGCTTTTATATATTCAAGGCAAGTTTCTCTGACAACCCCCCGGGCTTACAGCAAATTTGGGTCTTCTCCTTTATTCTGTGAAACCTGACAAACTTTTAAAGATACAGGAGAGGACAAGATAAAAAAATTGAGGCTGAATGTCTTGAAAAAATTGTGATTTGTGTGCCAGGCGCCTTGAAGGAGGTGTGGATTTATTTGGGTGAGGGTTTTCCTGCCAACCTGCTCAGTCAGAGCTCTGTGACACCTGAGGGCATGGGAGGATCAAATGCTTACAAATGATAAATGACATCAAATGAGAAGATAAAAATTCACCTGAATTTAACCAGTACGGTCAGGGTTCCACACCTTGGGCAGCCCAGAGGGTGTGGGGTCACCTGCCAGGTGAAGTTTGTGCCCTGGAACACCTCACAGTTCATGGACTGGTGTTGGCAAGGAATCAATTTTATAAAATAACCTCTCTGGACAGGCCCTGGGCGGAGCCATGAGGATTGGAGCTCTCCTGGCAGAGATCTGAGCTGGGAGCGCCTTTCCCCTGAGCAGGTCCTGAGGGCACCAAGAGGCTCCGACCTTCCCTGGGGCTCAGCCGTCCCCATCAGGGTGGGATGAGACCTTGGAGAGGGCTTTGAGGGGCTGCCCTCACTGCCAAGGGTGGGATGAGACCTTGGAGGAGCCTTTGAGGGACTGCCCCTCACTGATGCTGCTCCAGGCCCTCCTGTGCTCACTGCTCTGACCTTGCCCTGCTGAATTGTTGCCCTGACCATGGATTTGTGCCACCCAGGGAAAGCTTGAGCCAGAGCCAGGATCTTGGCCAGGCAAATTCCAAATGGAGGATTCATGGATGTGTCACTGCAGAATTTTTTGGCCATTTTGGGCTTTTGGGTGATCCTGGTTACTGTCACTGGGCCTGCTCTGGTGGCTCAGGTGCTGTGGGAGTGCCAGTGAGGACACTGCCTCTCCCTGCCTCACACACCTTTGGATCCCAGCTCCCCGGGAAGATTTAAAACCAGTTTCTTGGAGCTTCTCTATTCCCAGGCTCGGCCATACCCTGATTAAATAGCTGCAAGCAATTCCATAAACAAATCCCAGCTCAGCTGCTGGAAAACCTACACCCAACCTGTGCCATGGAACGGGGCCAGGATCAATGTTCTTCCATAAAAAGGTACAGATTTAAGGGATAGCAGGAGTGGGCCTGGCTCCATTTCTTGGAGGGAAGAAGGAACAGGGAATATGTGATTTATTGTGACCCTTTAGGAGCTGGGAAATCAGCCCCAGTGCTCTGAAGGAAGCAGTTTTCTGGGCATCATGAGTCCCAGGTTGGGGATTTAAATCCAGGTTGGCAGGAGGGGTGAAACGGGGCAGTGACTGCTGGAAGTGCCAGGTGCGGGATTTAGGGAGGAAAATGCAGTATTCCAGTTTGATCTGCTGCTCCAGGCTCTCACACTGATGCAATTTGTTGAATCACCATCCCTGAAGGGTTCAACAGCCCTGATGTGGCACTTGGGGACATCGTGGTGGCCTTGGGGAGCTGTGCGGCTCTTAAAGGTCTTTCCCAACTGAAATGATTCCATGATTCCTTGGTGGGGGAAGGAGGCAGGAGCCAAACTGGGCTCTTCAGGATGGGGAAAGAGGTGTGAATTCCTTGGTTGTGGATAAGAAACACTGAGGGATTTGCATGATCTGAGCGGAAATCACGGAGTAACTGATTTCTCACGGCCCTTTAGGAGCTGGGAAATCAGCCCCAGTGCTCTGAAGGAAGCAGTTTTCTGGGAATCATGAAGGTGAAGGATTTAAACAGGAGTCCAAGCTGGCAGGAGCGGTGAAATGGAAGGAAGCAGTTTTCTGGGAATCATGAGTCCCAGGTTGGGGATTTAAATCCAGGTTGGCAGGAGGGGTGAAACAGGGCAGTGACTGCTGGAAGTGCCAGGTGTGGGATTTAGGGAGGAAAATGCAGTATTCCAGTTTGATCTGCTGCTCCAGGCTCTCACACTGATGCAATTTGTTGAATCACCATCCCTGAAGGGTTTAACAGCCCTGATGTGGCACTTGGGGACATCGTGGTGGCCTTGGCACTGCTGGGGAGTAGTTGGGCTCTTAAAGGTCTTTCCCAACTTAATTGCAGGAGCAATTTCCTCCTCAGGCTAAACACTGATGTCTTCTTTTATTTTTTCCAGCAGGAGTTTCTGGGAAAGAGAGCTTGTACATGGTGCAGGACTGCACCCTGGAGATGGATGGATGGATGGATGGATGGATGGATGGATGGATGGATGGATGGATGGATGGACGGAGGGGTGGATGGATGGATGGACGGAGGGATGGATGGATGGATGGATGGATGGATGGATGGATGGATGGATGGACGGAGGGATGGATGGATGGATGGATGGATGGACAGAGGGATGGATGGATGGATGGATGGATGGATGGATGGATGGATGGATGGATGGATGGAGGATGGATGATGGATGGATGGATGATGGATGGATGGATGGATGATGGATGGATGATGGATGATGGATGGATGGATGATGGATGGATGGATGGATGGAGGATGGATGATGGATGGATGGATGATGGATGGATGTTGGATGGATGGATGGATGGATGGATGATGGATGGAAGGATGATGGATGGATGGATGGAGGGATGGATGGATGGATGGATGGATGGACTAATGGATGATGGATGGATGTTGGATGGGTGATGGATGGATGGATGGATGATGGATGATGGATGGATGGATGGATGGATGGATGGATGATGGATGGATGAAGGGATGGATGGATGGATGGACGGATGGATGATGGATGGATGAAGGGATGGATGGAGGGATGGATGGATGATGGATGGATGGATGGATGGATGGATGGATGATGGATGGAAGGATGATGGATGGATGGATGGATGGATGGATGGATGGATGAAGGGATGGATGGAGGGATGGATGGGTGATGGATGGATGATGGATGGATGATGGAAGGATGATGGATGGATGACGGACGATGGATGGATGATGGATGGGTGGCTCTGCCTCTGTACAAATTTTACAGCAGGCAGGTTTTTGCCTTTGCCTCTGTAGCAGCCCACACTGGGCACATGAAATGTAGGAATGATTATTCCAACACCAGTGGAGGCACCTGCTCCTCTGACACAGTGGCCTCCAGAATTTCTTTCTCCACCCAGGTTCAGCATTCCCTTTCTTGTGGATGTTCAAATCCAAAAATCCGGGCAGTGTGCCCCCTCGCTTGGCCACACTCACCTTTCCCCCTCCAGCAGCTCTCATGACGCCTTTCTCCCTGATTTCCACACTGGGATCATCCTCAACACCAGGACAACAATCAGTGTTTTTTTCTGGGAGTTATTGCATGGGGTAACAGGATCCTTGTGGATTTCCTTGATTTAATAGGAATTCTATGACCCTGGAGAAGATTCCATCTCATCTGGCCACATCTCAAGTGTGGGTCAGGCTGAGCCCAGTGCCTCCAGCTGCTGCTGGAAGGCGGAGAAGGAAATAAATATCAGACAGCAAAATGCTGAGAGAGAGAAATAACCACGGATGACACCTTCAGAAGAACTGAAGATGGTTCTTGAACACCCTGGCAGTGTCCAAGGCCCGGCTGGACACTGGGGCTTGGAGCAGCCTGGGACAGTGGAAGGTGTCCCTGCCCATGGCAGGGGTGGAATGGGATGGGCTTTGAGGTCCCTTCCAATCCAAACCAGGATTCTGTGATTCCGTGATGATCCTTTCTCTCCCTAACTCCTAAATGATGACTCAGATGAACTCCAGACATCTGGAGTTATTCCTACCCTGTGTCCACCGCTTGATTTTGGAATCCCACTACTCAGGGAGGTGCTGTCCCTGTGCTGCCAAAGGCAGAGCCTGGGAGGGAATTCAGCCAGGGAATGCTTATGGCTTGGGAACAAGAGACGGACCTGGGGGGAAAGGATCCGGCACCAGCACCACATCCAGACAGGAAGGGGAGGAAAAGAACTCAGGAATGGGCTGGGCATGACTGCTGAGCCTTCTCTTCTCTAATAGAAGATTCTTTTTGCTTCCTTTTATTTGTAAATCTGTTTCCTTCAGTCCCTGTGCTGAGATAACCTCATCAAACCCTGCAGTGGTGCTCCCAGGGAATTGTGGCAGGGAAAATGAAGCCCTGTCCCCCTGCTGGAACAGCACAGTGGGGCTGACAGCGAGCAAGAAATTCATTTGGGGTGCTTGTGCTGCTTATTTGCTTGCTTGTCATCGCTGCTATTGCTGTGGCTTCCTGTTGGGTTCATTTTCCATATTCTTCCCATAATTCATGGGAAATGTTTTCTCTTCCCACAAGGTCCTGGTTTCGTGTTGTAACTTCCAGCAAGGCAGGAAAAGAAAGGAGCAGGGAGGAAACCCTGGGAGAGGGAGTTCGGAGGTTGTTTGTTGGGAAAAAAATCTGAAATTGTGGCCCTTTTATATCTTAAAGAAAATACAGGCAAGGAAAAGGAAACTTAAAAGGGTTATTAAAAAAAGAAATCTTGGAATGAATCTGGGATTCTTCTCTTGGAATCTGAGATGCTGCGGCCACTTGAGGAGTCTCTTTGGGAAAAATAGGATCTCCTCTTATCTCTGTCAAGTGCTATTATCAATAAAACCAGGAAATCCGAGCTGGGAGTGGAACTGCTGCTGAGACTGAGCATGTGCAGAGTGTCCCAGGAAAGCCTTTTGTTGGGATCTTGCAGGAAAATGGTCAGGGAGAGTCGGGGAGAGGCAATCCCGGGCTGACAGGGATGAACACTGACCCAGAGCTGAGATATCACAGCTCAAAAACACCTCCCAGCCCACACAGCCCAGCCCTGAGGCCTCTGATGGTACCACATTCCTGCCTTCCTGTCTAAATTCCCGGTTTTCCAGGATTGTGGCCACTCAGCTGAAAATCTTTGCAGAGATCAAATAAAAAGAAGATGGAAATTGGTTATTGAAGAGAGAATTCCCAGGTACATTTGTGGAGGGCTGGGAGACGAGACATGGATGGGGTAGAGGGAGGGAGCGGAGCCAGGAGCCAATGGAAAACTGCAATGGAAAAAGGTGTTTGTGGGAACAAATTCCCTGTGCTCCAAGGGCTGGAGCCCCTCTGCTCTGGAGCCAGGCTGGGAGAGCTGGGGGTGCTCACCTGGAGAGGAGAAGGCTCCAGGGAAAGCTCAGAGCCCCTTCCAGGGTCTAAAGGGGCTCCAGGAGAGCTGGAGAGGGACTGGGGACAAGGCATGGAGGGACAGGACACAGGGAATGGCTTCCCAGTGCCAGAGGGCAGGGCTGGATGGGATATTGGGAAGGAATTGTTCCCTGGGAGGGTGGGCAGGCCCTGGCACAGGGTGCCCAGAGCAGCTGGGGCTGCCCCTGGATCCCTGGCAGTGTCCAGGGCCAGGCTGGACATTGGGGCTGGGAGCAGCCTGGGACAGTGGAAGGTGTCCCTGCCAGGGCAGGGGTGGCACTGGATGGGTTTGAGGTCCCTGATTCCATGATTCTGGGATATATTTCCCCTGCACAAGCAGAAGGTTCATCCTCTCTGCTCTGGATTGATCTCCCCACCCTGGATCAAATCCCTGCTGGTGACACAATCCCCTCTCACTGAACTCCTCCTTCCCTCCCGCTTTGGGAAATCCTGCATGAACAAGTGGCAAAGGCTAAACCTGTGCAGGCTCCGGGAATTCCCGGTACTCCAGCCCCTGCCTGGGAACAGCCCCCTCTCCCTGCCCCTCCCGTGCCTGGGGAAAGGACAGCTTTCCATCAATCCCAGTCAATCTTCCCGGCGCCCTTTCCTTCCAAGCACCTGATACAAATCGATTGGAGCCGCTGAGCTCGGAAAAAGGTCACATTCCAGGGCTTGCCTGCTTTGATCCAGAGGATTTTGGGAGCAGGGACCCCTTCCTGTGCTCACAGCACATTCCCGCATCCAGGATCTCATCCCGAGGTGTGTGTATCCCTGCCCTGCTTTTCCAGGGACTCTGGGTTTGGAGGGAAACACTACAGCCATGGAAAATCCGGGGATTTTCTCTTCCAGCTCCAGCCATGTGGGCTAGGAGTGAAGAGAATGTGCTGCTCTAGGAGACAATGGTTCCCTTTCTCCTAAATTCCTTGCAAACGGCCATTCCTGGGGGGCTTAACCCTAGAACTTCACCAAAAATCACATCCTGGACTCATCCTGTTTCCAAATGGAATTGCCCAGCAGAGGAGGCATCTCCATCACCCCACTCCTGATGTCCTCCCAGTGCAGAGGGAGGTTTTCCTGCTTTTCCCCCGGCAGAGAGATCAACAGGAGGGATAATTGCCCGGGGATGGGGTTCAGCTTCCGTCACTCAAGGGAAGAGACAACAGCTCCATAGGGATCCACAAAAATTTCGGCTCTACCGCATCCGTGTCGTGCTTTCTCCCAGAAGTCTTCGTGTCCGTGAGGGAAATCTTTTGGTGTTTTGGGGGTTTTTTTCCCCCCTCTGTACAACGAAATCCAGCCGGGAATAAAAGCGCTTTGTGCATGGAAACACAACAGCGCGCTCTGAGGGGATGCTGCGGCATAAAGGGAGTGAGGAAATGTAAATGTATTCCTTGGATGAGCCCTCTGGATTAGCTGTGAATTTTCAGTGGCGTTTCACTGGCAGAGCCCAGAGCTGAGGCTCTCTGGTGACGATAATTCCCAGTAATTTACAGGTGATTCCCAGGTAATTCACAGGTAATTCCCAGTAATTCACAGGTAATTCCCAGGCAATCTCTGACAGACTGGGAGAGCGCGCCTGGGCCGGGATGCTCCCAGCTCTGCTCACCTCCCCCAGCAGCACCTGGAGCAAGGCAGGGAAGAATAACGGGAAGGTCTCCTGCTGCTCCGTGCTGCCCTCGGACTATTTTGGGGGAAAAAAGGACAATTTTCTGTTTGTTCCCAAATCCAAGCTGTAGTTGAAGCAAACAAACAAAGCTGGGTCTTACGGAATCTGCTCTTTCCCAGCCTCTGCGTTCGGGGATGCAAATCTCGGGAAGGCTTTGATTGCACGAACTGGGGCACTCCCAACGCTGACAGCAATTCCAGGCGTGAGCTGAATGTAATGGACAGCGGGATGGGCAGGGACTGGTCCTGAGGGGGCTCCTCATTCCGGGGGGCTCATTTCCATCGTTTCCAGGCTCTCAAGCTCCTATGGGTTATTGCTGAGTAAAAAATCTGCTGGAAAAGGCTCCGATCTCTGCTCCCTGGGCCAGGGACAGCAGCCAGGGAACGGCTGGAGCTGGGCCAGGGCAGGCTCAGGCTGGAGAGCAGGGAAAGGTTCTTCCCCCAGAGGCTGCTGGGCACTGCCCAGGCTCCCCAGGGAATGGGCACGGCCCCGAGGCTGCCAGAGCTCCAGGAGCGTTTGGACAGCGCTGCCAGGGATGCCCGAGGCTGGGGTTGTTGGGGTGTCTGGGCAGGGCCAGGAGCTGGGCTGGGTGATCCTGTGGGTCTCTTCCTGCTCAGGATATTCCATGATTTCATATTTAAACCAAAGCTCCTGTTCTGCCTCCACAGAAGGTGCTCAGAGCTGCTGCCCTGGCTGAGCTTCCACCCTCAGCAGGATTAATCCAGGGATACCAGGGATAAAAATGAGAGTGTAGCTCTGGCCGTAAAACGAAAATATCCAGTTTTCCACCCTCTGCTAGCCTCAGCCCCACTGGAATCACTTTGGATAAGTTTCTAAGGGATCCTGCTTCAGATAGAGTCGTGTCTTGTCCTATTTTGCATTTTCCACCTCTGCTCCAGGAGTTGGTATCAGCTTGAAAAGTAATTTTCCTTTTAACCAGCACCCTGTTCCACCTTCCCTGTAATTGTATAATTAACAACTTAATCCATCACCTTTATATCCGCCATCCATCACGGTTTAAGCTGAGCACAGCCTTGCACAGGAGCTCTGCAAGGATCAGCAGCAGCTGATGGAAGGCAAATGAATCTCCAGGTGGGAGAGGTGGCTGTGGGAAAACCTGGATCACGCAGAGCTGCCATGGGGCTGTTTCCTGCACTTCATTACCCTGGAGATAATTGTACCCATTTCCCAAACTGAGCTGAGTTGTCCCCTATTAATGTCTTTATTCAAACTGAAAGTGGGGGAATTCAGGTGGATATCCAGGAGAAATCCTCCCCTGGGAGGGTGGGCAGGCCCTGGCACAGGGTGCCCAGAGCAGCTGTGGCTGCCCCTGGATCCCTGGCAGTGCCCAAGGCCAGGCTGGACATTGGGGCTTGGAGCAGCCTGGGACAGTGGGAGGTGTCCCTGCCAGGGCAGGGGTGGCACTGGATGGGTTTTTAACGTCCCTTCCACCCAAACCACTCCGTGAATGTGTGTTTCAATCATTTTATCCCAAAGAAAGGTCCAATTTCTGCCTGCGAAAGTGAATCTGTTTACAAGACACTTCAGTGACCTCAATCCTGCCCTGCTGTGATATCAAGCCACACATCTGGAGCTGTGATTAACCCTGTTCTGTGCCTGTGGTACCAAAGGAAAGGTAATAAACTCCTTTTCACCCTGTGCTGCTCAGTCAGATAAAAAAAACAGTCCCAGGCTGTCTGCCACCCCTGGGGAATGTCCGTGACATGATCACCCCCCGGAAGAGGAGCAGAGATGGGATTGGAGCTGTCTGGATCCCTGGGGAGTGTCCATCACATGATCACCCCCAGGAAAAGAAGAAGAGATGGAATTCGAGCTCTGCCATCCCTGGGACAAGGAGCACACAGAGACCCTGACGGCAGCACAGCTCCATCACAGAGGGATGTTTGTCTACAATGATTTGGACCATTCCGTTAATGAGGCTGCTCTGTAATTATCAGATCATTTGCTCTGTCAGGCTGTCAAAACATTCATTACAGTCCCAGGGTATTTTAGCTCCAGATGTGCTGCCTGCTCCCTTTTGCCCACAACAGGGCCTGGAGTGTGACCCCCAGAGGAGAAGAGCTGGCAGTTCAATTCTCCCTGCTTTGCTCCCCTGCTCAGATTTTTGGTCCCTCCCCAGAGGAATTTAAGGAATGAAAGCCCAGAAGTGATTCTGGGACCGGGAGGTGACTGCAGGGGTTTGTAAATGAGAATTGTGGCAGAGCTGGTTCAGGGTGACAAATTCTCATCCACAGGTGCCAGTGTGAGGCTCCTGTTGCAGGGATGAGCTGGGAGCTCGCATCTGTCCGTGATCCCTTTGGGATCCCCACAGCAGGAGGGGTCTGTTGCAGGGATGAGCTGGGAGCTCACATCTGTCCATGATCCCTTTGGGATCCCCACAGCAGGAGGGGTCTGTTGCAGGGATGAGCTGGGAGCTCACATCTGTCCGTGATCCCTTTGGGATCCCCACAGCAGGAGGGATCTCCAGGCTCGTGCCACCCTCAGCTGGACAGGGACCAGAGGAGAGGGGACTGGGAGATGCTCCGGGGTTGTCCCTGATGTTGCAGGCAGGAGCCAAAGGAACCTTTGCCGTGCTGTGAAATTCTGGAGATCCTGGCTGGACCCTGCCCACTCCATCATGGCATTGAGAGCAGGGCAGAGAGTTTGAAGCAATTGCCTGAGGCTCAGGTTAAATCCATGGAAAAAACCAGGCTCCTCCAGGCAGGACCTTCTGAGCCTGGGATAAATCTCCTTTGTTTTCTGTGCAGGAATCCAAGTGAGTTTTGTGTAGACAGAGATGTGACTTAGTGCCCAACTGGGGACAAAACCATTCCCCCCACGAGCCATTGAGGCTCTTGGTCACCCAGCCTGAGTCCCCTGGGGAGGTCCTGTCTTTCTCAACCCCCTCAGGTGCTGGCCAGAGTTCTGAGGATGGATTTTTCCCATGTCTTCTTTGTGCCTGGCTGGGTGTGTCACCCTCACATGGCTCTGGTGGCTTCAGGATCAGCTGCCACAGATCAGGAGAGCAGGAACAGCACGAGGGGAGCTCAGTTACCTGCCAGTACTCAAAGTATTCCCAAGTTCCCATCGACTTGACTGTTTAATTAAAGAACTGGGATCTCCAGCTCTTCCAGATTTCTTCATCAGGTGATGCATGTGGGAACACAGAACATGCTATTTTGGGAGCCAAACTGCGCAACGCTTCCCATAAAAAAAAAAATAGAGCAAGATGTGATTGTCTCCTTTATTTTAGAATGAGGGAAAATACCACCCAAAGGGCCTGGAACATGAACATTTTGGGCATAAATGTGGATGTGACGTGTGTGTCTTGCTATATTGAGCCAGACACGAGGTGGCAACTGGGGCCATTTCAGCCCAAAGACATTCAGTCCTCAGTCGCGGTTCCCTGGCACTGGATAAGGCATCCCAAGGGCTCGGCCTGTCCTGCTCCTGGAGTCCCTGGAGGGTTGGTGACCTGCAAGGTGGAGCTCAGGTCCAGTCCCTGCTGGCAGCAATCCAATTGCAGTGGGATGAAAAGTGTGGATGTCACAGGGTAAGAAAGATTTTAAGGTGGGAGAGTGTTCAAAGGAGGGGCAGGAGGATGGGGAAGGGTCTCCAGGGGAAGCTGAGGATGAGATCACTTGGAATGTTCCCCTGGAGAAGAGGAAACTGAGGGGAGACTCATCAGGGACAGCTCCGATCTCTGCTCCCTGGGCCAGGGACAGCAGCCAGGGAACGGCTGGAGCTGGGCCAGGACAGGCTCAGGCTGGAGAGCAGGGAAAGGTTCTTCCCCCAGAGGCTGCTGGGCACTGCCCAGGCTCCCCAGGGAATGGGCACGGCCCCGAGGCTGCCAGAGCTCCAGGAGCGTTTGGACAGCGCTGCCAGGGATGCCCAGGCTGGGGTTGTTGGGGTGTCTGGGCAGGGCCAGGAGCTGGGCTGGATGATCCCTCTGAGCCCCTTTCAGCTCAGGATATTCCATGATTCTAAAGCAATGTAGCTGAAGGAAACAGGGATTCCTCTAAGGCTCAGGTTTCCCCAGAGCTGGGCTGTTCACTGTTTCCAGAAGTAATTAATGCACAGATTATTTGGAATACAGTATCTGTTCCCACACTTAGTGAGCAGCAGCTCATGCATTTGGGCACCAGAGTCCAGCAAGACCAGCTTGGAGAAGTGAGAAGAAAATGAAATTACAGCTGGCAGGAGCCCAGCCCTGCTGTGCAGCCAGACTCAGACTTGGGGTGTGCAGACACAGGGCCCTGCCCGAGCGTGTTGATAATAGAAACAAGAAAAGAGTGTGATAAGGAGAAGCTGAGAAGGGATAAAAATGAGCCAGGGAAAGGGAGGCTTTTGTTATTTTGTCAAGGAACAAAAGCTCGAGGAAGTGAGAAAACTCAGGGAAGAATAACAGCCAAGGCACCAGACAAGCTAATAAATGTCTGATGAACAATGCAGCTCCAGCCAGGAGCAGACAGGAGATGGAGACTATTTTCAGTGCAAAACAAAAAAGCAGGAATAGGGGAACAAATAGTTACATTGGAGGGCAAAACTCCGGCAGCCACATGGAAGTGGAAAAGTTCCCCTGTTTAAAGGAAATTGTTGGGCATGTAATTTCACCTCTGAGGCAAAAGTGGTTTGGAGAAGCAAATCTAACTCTAGACAAGTATCCCTGACTGCACACAGAGTGAAACTGCCCTCGGAAGCAAATCCTGCCATGGCAGGGGAGGAATTTTCTCTGGGTTGTCCTCAGTGTCCCCCGTGCAGAGCTGTGACCGAGGCACAGCTGTCACAGCACAGGACACGGCCACAGACACCTGAGGCCACCAGACATTCCAAAGGGAATTAAAATGCCCATTCTGGTCGATGCTGCTGACTGTCCAGATGACACAGCCACAGGGGGAACAGCTCAGGCATCTGGGCTTCCATGGGAAGAGATTTTCCCAGAGAGTCCAGCACATCCATGGGCAGTTTTCTGAAGGATCTGCCAACCCAAAGCATTGCTCAGCTTTGCTGTGGCACCAGCGACCAGTCCAGCACATAGTGGGATGCAGAACCAGCTGAGATCTCACTGGAAAAGGTTTCCCAGAGCAGCTGTGGCTGCCCCTGGATCCCTGGCAGTGCCCAAGGCCAGGCTGGACATTGGGGCTTGGAGCAGCCTGGGACAGTGGAAGGTGTCGCTGTCCATGGCAGGGGTGGAATGGGATGATTTTAACCCCCTTCCAACCCAAACCATTCCATGATTCTGTGATGATTCCCACAACCCCGGCATTTGGGAGAAATAGGAATTATTTCAAGCACAATTTAAAAACGGAACTTGTGCATAAAGCCATTTTTCCACAAGGAAGCCTCAAACCCTGAGGTGCTGTCACCTGAGAGGGCCCTGGACCCAGGAAAACCCTGGAGCAGGAGGGATGCCAGTGCTTCCAGGGAACACAGGGACACCCAAAAACAAGGGAGAAGGGATCTGGCACATTCCAAACCAGATGCAGGGCAGGATTCTGCAGGTGGGGGCCCAGCAAGAAGCAGAAGGCAGGAACAGATCCCAGTCCAACCCACGAGAGAGCTGGAATATGCTGTTCCCTGAGCACCATGAGGAAAAACTGAGGAGACTTCAGCTGGATTCCTCATATTCCTGTGGAAATGAGGCAGAGGGAGCAACAGGGAGAAAAACAGAGGATTGAGGGGCTGATGGGCTGGAAAATCCTGAACAAAGACGTTCCTCACCTCCAGGCCTGGGCCCTGAGCCCTGTCCCGCAGGTCTCTGCTTCCAAACCAAAAATTCCTCTGAGGAATCTTAATAAACCTCATTTAGATTGGGTTTTCTTGGGTTTTTTCCTTTTTTTTTTTTCTCCCAGTGATTTCATTTCAGCTCAAGTGTCCATAAATGAGTGGCCCGAGTCTGATTTCCTCACCTGAAGCCTCTTCCAAGGGTGATCCATGTGTCCCATCCCTCCCTGCTGGCTGGAGGACGTTTTCCCTACTCCCTGCACAAAGGGCAGGGCACAGATGGGTCCTTCAAAGCCTGGCCCTCATGAAAGATGGGATTTGGAGGTTTTTTGGCAGCAGTGAGCACATTTGGGGACAGAGGTTTGCCCTTTGCTCAGAGGAGGTGCCACCAAGGCCTGGCCCTCATGAGAGATGGGATTTGGGGGTTTTTTTGGCAGAAGTGAGCACATCTGGGGACAGAGGATTTCCCTTTTTCCCAGCTGTACCAGCCCCTGGAACTGCCCAGCCGTAAAACAGCCCCAACCCCAGAATCCAACCCCGTGAAGGCCCAAAATCTGCCCAAAGAGCTGCAGTGCGTCAAAGGTCTTCTCTTGGAAATCAGGACTTGCAGGCCCAGCTGGATCAACCTGGCCACTGGCTCAGGGAAAGAAAGATTTCCAAGTTATCCATTAAAAAAGCAGAACATGGGAAGTGCAGGACTTTTGAGCTATGGGGCTGCCAGGCGAGTCAGGGAGATAGTCCTGAGATTTATGAACAGAATGTGCTCCCCAAGTCCTGCTACAGCTTCGGAACTTGTGGGAAGTCTTATTTATCAACCCCAGGGAAAGGACAAATGTAGGAACGGGCCATGACGGATAATAATTCAATGTGCTGGGTGAATCTCCAGCGAGTGGCATTTTTCATTTCACTCCTGTGTTTGCAGAGAACTTGGCACTGGTGTTGTTTTCATTTAATTTCTCTGTTTGTAAGAGCTCTGCCCATTCATTTTGGCTGGAATCTGATAAGCAGAGCGAACGGAAGACAAGGCACATGTTGTTCTTGAGGCAGGGAAGCTGAAAAGAAAATAGATTTTTATTATCAACTCAAATATTGACTGGATGTCGCGAGGAGGGAGGGAGGGAGGAAAAACTTGCTCCAGAGGTAACCTCGGAAGAATCCAAGAATCCCAGGCTGTTGCTGGAAAGTCTTTATCTTCTGGTTTCTTGCTTTGATAAATAAAGTGTCAAAGTGGGAAATGGAGTCTGCATTGTGCAAATGTCACTGGTCAGAATGGGGAGGTGCTTGGCCATGGAAAAGGGGGATGGTTTGGAGCTGAAGAAGGGTAAATTTAGTTTGGATATTGGGAAGGAATTGTTCCCTGGGAGGGTGGGCAGGCCCTGGCACAGGGTGCCCAGAGCAGCTGTGGCTGCTCCTGGATCCCTGGCAGTGTCCAAGGCCAGGCTGGACATTGGGGCTTGGAGCAGCCTGGGACAGTGGGAGGTGTCCCTGGCCATGGCAGGGGTGGCACTGGATGAGCTTTGAGGTCCCTTCCCAACCCAACCATTCCATGATCCTATGATCCTTTCCAACATGGTCACACACCTACAGGAGCCATTGTCCATGGGTGGAACTCAAGGACTGCTCAGGTTTGGTTAAATTTGGGACAGAGCAGGGCAGGAACACAGAGCGGTCTCAGGGCTGTGAGTGGTGGCAGAGGGATGTTGGAGTGGGTGGAAGAGCAGGCACAGAACCATGGAATCATGGAATCAAGGTTGGAAAAACCCTCTGAGATCCTGCAGTCCAACCCTTCCCCAGCACTGCCATGACCCATGTCCCCAAGTGCCACATCCACGTGGCTTTTGGACACTTCCAGGAATGGTGGGGATTCCATCACTTCCCTGTAATGTGCAAGAGTAAGGGAATGGCCGTGGCAGCATTTCAAGGATGTGGAGAGTGCCAGGCAGGGCCATGGCTGCAGGGACTGGGGTGTGAAGGCTGGGGGAGCTCAGAGGGACGGGGAGAAGGAGGCACTAAAGGGTCCCTGGTTTCCTTCCTCCATCTTTCTGTAAAACAAAGATGAAGGAAAAGGAATTTTCCTTCTGAGCCAGCCAGGAACAACCCTGGAGTCCCTCCCCAACTCTTCCTTCTTTTCAAAGTGACAAGAAACTGGGACAGAGGAGCTGCAGCCTGTCAGGCATTGCCAGATCCAGCGCTGGGTGATGCCTGACACAGATTCCACCAGGAATTCCCATCCAACCTCTTAGCTCGCACCTCCAGGGGCAGCCAGGGGTGATTGGCAGGGCTGGGAATAAGGATGGGATGTCTGATGGAAAGGGAAGGGCCCTGCAGCCAGGAATTGGCTGAGAGAGACAGACAGGGAATGCAAGGGGGCCTTGATGGGAGCATTCCCACCAGGATAAAACACAGCCCATCCAGGTTATCCTACCCCCACAGAACCACTTGTGGCTCCTGCACAAAATTCAGGAGCTGCTCCTCTTTTGGGAGGTGGAAAATCAGATCCAGTGGTCTGAACACTTCACATTTGACCCATCAAAAGGGAATTTTCCACATTTCCAGTGGTGTGGGAGTGGGCAGCAGGGTGGAGCAGCCCCCAGAGAGGTCAGTGGATGTAGGAGAAAGTTTCACGAAGGATGTCTGGACTTCAGGCGGCTCTCTTGAAAGCTGTTTATTGCATAGGCGAAGTTACAGCATTTCAGGGAGCGGGTATCCAGAGCCAGCCCTACAGCTGCCAGCTCCAGCTGTAGGCATACCTGAAGCCAGTTTCTGTTCAAGTTACAAAGCATTGGATACTTTTCTTTGCAGAGTATCTTAACACATAACAACCAATAAGCACCATACACAATACCTTTACATTTGCCTATAGCCTATCATAGCTACTACCATCACCATATTATAGTCATTATTATCCAATCACAAGAGCAAGCAAGTTACAATTTAAGCTTACAATGGAAAGTTCTCAGACCTCTCTTTTTCTTCCTACATCGACATTTCTTGTTTGCCTGCCATATCTCTCCTTTTGGTAAAGACATGTTTTCTATTTACTTATGCTCTTCTTGAGACTTATTTACTTGGTGAAAAACATGTCTTTGTTTGTAGTCACATACCTTTGTCCAATTCATAAAAATCTCCTTCCAACTCATCTCCATCCTTTGCCTTCTCAGTTACTCAGGGCTCAGTGTTCCAGCAAAACATCTTTTACTCTATATCAAAACTTGCTTTCATTTCTATCTCATCCCCAGTTTCTACATTCAGAGATCTTTCTGCCAAGCCTACATAGCTGTGAAACTTTCTTACCAAACTTTCATCCTCCCCAACAAGTGGAGAAGGATTCCCTAATTTTCCTGGAGTGCAGGAGGTGAAGGAAAGCCCTGGCACACACCCAGATCTGACACGCTGGTTTCCCTCTGGGGGAGTTTCTTATTCCCATTTTCCTATCCAAGGCTCCCCCTAAGACAAGGGATGGACCTTGGAAATAAAGGGAGATTCCAAGGAAACAGAAAATGGAGAAACATCCTAAAGCACAGACAAAATGAGGCAGAATCAGAGGAAAAAAGGCCTGGGAAAAGATTCATCCCCTGCCACCACAACCCCAAAATTGGTCCTGGCAGCCAGGTCCTGGTAAGAGCCTGGAAGCTGGAAAAGGAAAAAGCACAAGGATGACTGAAATCGGCCCAAATTTGCTCTGTTTGGCTGAATTAATTAACGTTAGCTTTTATCATCAATGTGTTTTCTGTGCAAATTATTTAAAATATTGGGGCAGCTCCTTGAAAATGAGGGATTTCTATTCTCTTCCACACCCCCCCCCATTAAAAAAAAAAAAAAGAGAAGGAAGTTCTTAAAGGAAAAAGAAAGGAAAAGCAAATGAAAAAAAATGGAAATGGAAATTTCTGCTCTACAGTTGGTTTCAAAGCCATTTCCACTGGAAAAACATGGAAAAGGAACATTTTACTGGAAGGAAATCAGCTGGGATTCCAGCATTCTGTGGGTTAAGGTGCTGAAGTCTTTTCCTAAACCATTATTTTATTATTCCTTGCATTTTTTCTGGGGTTTTTTTCTGACATAAAAAATGGCACTCAGGCTTTTCTCAGGATGAATATTTGGATTTTTCCTGCTTAAAAGACAAAATTCCCACTTTCCCTTCAACATCTCCACCCCCCTTCTGACTTTCAGCCCAAACCAGTCATTTGCAAAGATGACATTCTGCTCTCCAGCAGAATCCGGGGACAAACCCACTCCTTTGGATAGGAATAAAGCTCTCTGGGAATGGCAAAAAGCAGCCCAGGAATGTTTGATGGGAATTTCTCATATGGGAAAGCCTTGGAGTAATGTGGTGTGGGTGTTGCTGGGATTATTTGTCACCAACCAGGCACTGGGGTTTGGTTCATTGAGGAACTCAGGCACGAAAACCTTGGAATGTTGAAGTTCCTGGGAGTGGCGGGGATGTGACCCTGCCGTGAGGACATTTTGCTGGGATATAGCAGCTCTTGGACCTTCTGCCATGCCAAACTTTGCTGAAGTAGAGTTTAATTGTGTTTGGAGCGTGGTCTTGGTGCCAGCACAAATTAACTCACGCTGGGCTCCAGGAGTGTGGTGCTCCAAAAGTCCTGCATGATTTATGGAGCTCCGAGGAAAAGTGGGAATGAAATGTGCTGGGTCATGAAGGGACAAACCAGCCCATGGGGCTTTAGTGGCTCCTTCATATCCATAACTTCAGTTCTCCTCCCAGGTTTCCCTCGGCCAGGCTGAGGCAGCTGGGATCTGCCCTCAGGGATTCATTTGGCAGCTGCCAGGCTTCATTCCCACCATCCTGGAAGTGCCATCTGGCTCATCCATGCCCTGGATCCATGCACGAATCCCACCTGGCACCAGGCTGGTCTGAACCTACTTTATCAATATGGAATATTCCCAATACCTGATGGAGGCAAAGCAATCAAGAACGACACCAAGAAGGGACAACGGAAAGTTTTGGACAGGGATATCCAAGTTTTCCATGGTTTTATGCCTGTGTCATTGGAGAAGGGAGGTGTCCGGTCTCAGCACCCACTCCAGGTATGAATGAAAAAACAGCCATAGGAGTGTGGGATTTTTTCCCAAGTTTCTGGAGCAATACATGGAGCAGGAAGAAGCTCCCCATGCAAACCTTTGCAGCTTCACCACTGGAATAGAAACAAATCCAGGATGGATCCCTTTGATTTGCCAGGAAAAGGTAATGATGGAGCCATGGTGGGGCTTTTGCTGTGCCCCTGCTTTGGAGAAACTTCCCAGCCATTCCCAATCCACACCAACGAACCAAACAGATGGAGCTGGTCCCTCATTAATCAACCTCCAGATTTGCCTGGGGCTTGCTCTAATTGATTCCAAGCTGAGCTTCCATTCTCCAGAAGGGAAGAATAAAATCAGTTTTCCAGGTTTAACTCCAGTGCATCAATTCCATTTCCAGGGGTTTTAGGGTTTGATTTCCTTGGACAATTTTCCAGCACTCTCAGTTTGGAGCGGGAGAAGATTGCTGGAATGATGCTCCAGAGGTGTGCAGGGACACGGCGGGTCTGGTGCACCCACCTCACTCGAGGGAGAGGCTTTGGAAAAATAGGGATTTTAATAAGTTATCCATTAGAATAATGGAATTCTTCAGGTTGAAAAAGCACCTCTGGCTCCCAGATCAAAGCACTCCGTAGAGCACTGCAGGGCTTCCCCAAATTCCTGAAGGAATATTTTTGGGATATTTTGAAACTTTTTGTTTAAGAGTGCTGGAAGTCGATTTGGAATTGAGGGTTTGGGGGTTGTGAGGCCTCTTGGAGGCCCAAAGTTACTGCCATGCGAAATTCCATGGAAAATACATGGGAAACATGAGTTCAGGGGGGAGGGAGGGAAGGAGGGAAGGAAGGAATTCGGAAGGAAGGAAGGGAAGGAAGGGAAGGAAGGGAGGAAGGAAGGGAGGAAGGGAGGGAGGAAGGAAGGAAGGGAAGGAACCTTGTTCCCTCACCTGTTTGCTCCTTCTCCGCTGTTTGTGCAGATTTTGGGACGTTATCAAGGAATATCTCCAGGTTTCTCAGCCAGAATGAGCCCAGCTGGGGAGTCCAATGAGACCAGTGACTCCAGTGAGACCAGTGAGTCCTGTGAGACCAGTGAGTCCAGTGAGACCAGTGAGACCAATGAGACCAGTGAGTCCAGTCAGTCCAGTCAGTCCAGTGACACCAGTGAGTCCAGTGAGTCCAGTCCCTCCTACTCTGCTCCGTCCTGCTGGCATCCCCATGGGATTCTGCCCCCTCACCTCCATTGCTGCCAGGCAGACCAGTGACCCTAGTGGGCATCCCTGGGAATACTGGGAGCACTCAACTCCTGAGGCGGTTGGAGAGGAAGCGCAGCAGGAGCAGCAAAGCCTCCTCTGGCTCCATTCATCCTGTTCTGGATGTTTGCCCACATTCCCGAGGCGCTGGGAGGTGGGAGAGGGAAGTTCCACAAATGTTATTAAATAGGTTAGGATTTAAGAGGAGTCAGAGTTCCGAGTTAAAGCACAAATTTGGGATCAGGGCTTGGATACATCCATTCAGCTGCTCCAAAATGTAACTTCTGCTAATGTGGCCCATAAAGCTTTCCCTAAAGTTTAAATCTCTCTTCTTTTTCCTTAAATCTTCTTTTTCTTCCTCAGCCTCTGAACATAAAATCCAACCATTTGTTCCTTTGCTGTGCCTGATTTTTTGTAATAAATGTCATCCTATTTGTGCAGGAATTCCTCTCTGTCCCTAATTCTTCATCAAGAGCAGCAATTCTCCTCCTAAATCATGATCTGTGAGCATTTACCAGGAGTCTTTCCTGATTTGCCTCCCAGATCTCATAATTCTGGGCAAAATTGGAAGTGCTGAGCAAGAATGAAGCGTTATCAAGCGAGGATCAGACCATCCAAAATCCCAATAATCCAAATGGGATTAATTATTTGCAGGAAGTGCTAGAAGTGCACTCAGGGCTAAACGGGTCGTGGAATTTGATGGGTTAAGCAAAAAGGGGATTTGCCACAGAGAAAAACTTTATTAATAATATTTATTAATTGAACCCAAACTTGCTGAGGAGAGATCATCATATAAAGATTTTTTTTATATTTTTATATAAAGCACCATTAATTGAGTCCCCTGGAACTGCTGGCAGGACATCGGGAGCAGCCGCATGTGGAAAGTGTCCTCCTGCAGCAGGGATGGTCAGGGGAGGATCTGAGGGAGACAAAGGGCATCAGGGATCCCAGGACTCTCTTCCAGCAGTAGGAGGGACAGGAATATTGGGATATTGGCATTCATATGGCAGAGAACTCCATGTGGGAGGCATCCACCTGGACAGCCAGATCCCCGTGGGATTTGCAAAATGTGAAGGAGACCCCTGAGCAGCCGGGGGGGTTCATGTGGCACATTCCAGTGCAGGTCAGCTCTGAGGTTCCCCCAAATTGGGAAAACCTTTCTGCTGTGACATCAGAAGGAGCTGGGACTTGGGGCGGATGGACTGCTGTCATTATGGAATCATGGATTTATGGAATATCCTGAGCTGGAGGGACCCACAGGGATCATCAAAGTCCAGCTTTGCCCAGCCCAGACCCCCCAACAACCCCAGCCTGGGCATCCCTGGCAGTGCTGTCCAAACGCTCCTGGAGCTCTGGCAGCCTCGGGGCCGTGCCCATTCCCTGGGGAGCCTGGGCAGTGCCCAGCAGCCTCTGGGGGAAGAACCTTTCCCTGCTCTCCAGCCTGAGCCTGCCCTGGCCCAGCTCCAGCCGTTCCCTGGCTGCTGTCCCTGGCCCAGGGAGCAGAGATCGGAGCTGCCCCTCGGGAGGAGCTGCAGCCCCCGAGGAGTCTCCCCTCAGTGTCCTCTGCTCCAGCTGGACCTTCCAAGTGCCCTCAGCCCCTCCAGACCCTTCCCCATCCCCGTGTCCCTCCTTTGGTCTCTCTGCAGCAGCTTCAGCTCTTTCTCTCGAGGTGAGGCTGTCCCAGCCCAGAGCAGAGCTGGACAATCCCGAGGCTGTTCCTGGTGTCCGCAGGACAGGGATGTCCCTCCTGCCTCCAGGCCCTGCTGGCTCCACCCACACAGGTTTTGTTCTGAGAGAATTCATGGTTCATACAAACTTACAAGGAGCTGGATTTGGCCCATCCCTGCTGCACATTCCACCCGCCCCTGCCTCAAATCCCAAACCCTCCTCCACCTCGCCTCAGTTCCTCACCGTGCACAGATCAGCTCTCACCACTCCCCGTTTCCCAATGTTCCCTCCTGCTGTAAGTTGGAGTTCCCAAGTCTTCTTACGGTGTCTTCTCTTTGTCCATTTTACCTTTCCTCAGCCTTACAGGTTTCCCTGGATTTTCTCTTCATTCCAGTTGCTTCCCATAAATTTTGGCTCCCTCTAATTTCCATTTCCAGCAGCTGTGACTTTACTTACCCTCAGTTCTTCTCTCCCAAAGAAGTGGAACTCCCTCTAAATCTTTCAGGAACAGAGCAGCCGCTGTCATCCCAAAGTTCTCCTGCCGGATCCACTCCCTCCTCCCGCATCCTGCAGGGACACAGCTTTGCTTTCCCACCTGGATGACCTCCCCCATCCCTCCATTCCTTCCTCACCAGCAGCCACTGGTATCAATAATCCTGAATTATGAATTGGTTTAATGCTATTAAATAATTTACTCATGACTTTAAGTTCTTCCAGCGGTTTGGTGGAGGCCAGTGCTTAGCTAAGGAATTTCGTTTGGAATTCCTGAACGTTCGGTACTGTATTAATTACAACAAAATAGAAAAACAAACAGGAGTGGAGAAGTTAATGGAATAACAGAGGATGGTTCTGTGGAAGGAATAACTCCCAACTGTCGGCACTTAGGAAAGATGATTTAAAGTTTCATCTGGGAGAAATTATAGGATGTAATGGAATCCACGGACAATAATCAGGGCCTTATCTCAAAATGCCAATCTTGCCTCATCTGCTATTCTGGGGAAGATGATTTTGTCATCAATAATGGAAGGAATTGGTCCCTCTTTTCAGAGTCTTGTTCATACCGGGCAGATTCTTCTCTGTCCAGTTATTCTGGAGTTCTCACCAAAAATAAATCCCAGGGCTAAAATGGAAACAATTCCTTTAACCATCAATGAACTCCAAAACTGTCTGTGGGGCAGGGAACACCAGCCTGCTCTGGCCTGGCTCCCACAGCCTGCAGAGCACCCTGAGGGAAAGGGGAGCAGAGGGAGCCCATCCCAGGGTGGAATGCAGGATCTTCTCTCCGGAGAAAATCCTCCACTGCCACTTCCATGAGGAAAGCTCCTCTTTTGTGTCATTTAACCAAATCCCACATAATCATGGCAGAAAAATCCTCATCCCAATTTAGTTCTGCATTTGAAAACAGCACCGGGCAGACATTGTGAATATTAACTTAATGAAATGAGGCTACTTAATTGCATTGTCCCATATCCAACCGCAGATACAGGATCCTCAACCCCATGGGGTGACCTAGGAACTGGCACTCAGGGATGTCCCATCCATGGCTCCTTTCTCTGAATTCCCACATGCTCGTGGTGGTCAGAAGGCAGGAGGCTACGAGGACAATGCCAGGTCTGTGTTCCTGACAGGGACGAACCCTCCCCAGAGGCCCTTTGCATTGCACTGAGAGGTGCACAGAATATCCTGAGCTGAAAGGGACCTGCCAGGATCATGGATCCAGCTCCCGGCCCTGCACAGACACCCCAACAACCCCACCCTGGGCATCCCTGGCAGCGCTGTCCAAACGCTCCTGGAGCTCTGGCAGCCTCGGGGCCGTGCCCATTCCCTGGGGAGCCTGGGCAGTGCCCAGCAGCCTCTGGGGGAAGAACCTTTCCCTGCTGTGCAGCCTGAGCCTGCCCTGGCCCAGCTCCAGCCGTTCCCTGGCTGCTGTCCCTGGCCCAGGGAGATCAGTGCCTGCCCCACTGCTACAAACCCCAGAACTGCACCCAAACATCAGGAGATCCTGTAGGGGATCCTGACCCCACAGATTTGTCGGGATCCTTTGCTTTAGGCATTTTAGCAACAGCTCTTTACTTCAAAGAGGGATTGGGTGTCCCAATACCTGCACCCAGCCTCGTGCTCAGGTCCAGACACACCACTCCAGGAGCTGCTCCACCTTGGATCATAGTTCTGGGTGGAATCTTTCACTCCTATCCCTGCAATAGGACTCTTCTCAGCATCACTTTTGAGAGCTGGATTGTGACAAGCCAGGCTCAGGGCTGTGGCCTTAGCAGAGAGAAAATAATCACTGTAATAACTCTTCTTCCCATGCTTCTTTACTCTCCTGGAATGACTCACTTCATTCCTGTCACCACTGATCAGCTCCAGCCAATGCAAATTCCAGCTGCAGGAGGAGACTCTATTTTCTCCTTGCTCCGTGAGATTCATCTTAGTGAATAAAAGCTTCTGGAATTACAGCTGCTTAATAAAAAATAACTGCCTGATGCAATTGGAACGGTCTGACACAGGAATTTTTGGTGAGGAAAGGTGTCCAGTGGCCTCTCTGGCACTTGTGGAGTGTTGGGGTTTCCTTACAACACTGCTCCAGATCGGTGGAGCAATTAATGTGGGGCAATTAGTGTGGGGCAGTTAATGTGAGGCAGTTAATGTGGGGCAATTAATATGTGGCAATTAATGTGGGGCAATTAGTTTGGGGCAGTTAATGTGGGGCAATTAGTATGGGGCAGTTAATGTGGGGCAATTAACATGGAACAATTAATCTGAACCCAGCTCTCATCTCTGTAACGTGATTAGAAATCCTCCTGGCTCCTGTGAGCTGCCAGGACCCAAGGGTGGGGTTCAGGTGTCCCTGAGGGGGTCACTCTGCCCAGGGGAGACACGGTCAAAGCTGTGGGGTTTTGAGCCGTCCTAAAGGAGGGATCTGAAACAGCTGATTCTAAAAATCCTGTTTCCCTCCTGGATCTCCAGGCAAGCCACAGGCTGGCCTAGCTGTGGATGTCTTTCCTTAGGTTCAATTAGGAGAAATTAATCCCATCCTGAGCACCCAGGATGAAAATAAATCCCTCTGTCGCCATTCAACGAACAATTCCCAATAAATGCCTTTCCTGTGTTGAATATTAATCAACCCAGGCTCTTCCACCTCTCACACCCGGAGCCTCTGGGAACAGGAGACCCAGCTCCTCACCTGGGACACGTCCTGACAGTCGGAATCACCGGAGGGGTGTCACCCCCGTGTCCCTGTCACCCCCATGTGCCTGTCACACCCCCTGTCCCTGTCACCCCCATGTGCCTGTCACCCCCATGTGCCTGTCATCCCCCTGTCCCTGTCACCCCCTGTCCCTGTCACGCCCCCTGTCACACCCCCATGTCCCTGCCACACCCCCTGTCCCTGTCACCCCCTGTCACACCCCCTGTCCCTGTCACACCCCCATGACCCTGTCACCCCCATGTGCCTGTCACCCCCCTGTCCCTGTCACCCCCTGTCCCTGTCACCCCCCATGACCCTGTCACACCCCCTGTCCCTGTCACCCCCTGTCCCTGTCACACCCCCTGTCCCTGTCACCCCCATGACCCTGTCACCCCCCTGTGCCTGTCACACCCCCTGTCCCTGTCACCCCCCATGACCCTGTCACACCCCCTGTCCCTGTCACACCCCCCTGTCCCTGTCACACCCCCATGACCCTGTCACCCCCCCTGTGCCTGTCACACCCCCTGTCCCTGTCACCCCCTGTCCCTCTCACCCCTGTTCCTCTCACCCCCCTGTCCCTGTCACACCCCTGTCCCTGCCACACCCCTGTCCCTGTCACACCCCTGTCCCTGTCACACCCCCATGTCCCTGTCACCCCCCTGTGCCTGTCACACCCCTGTGCCTGTCACACCCCCTGTCCCTGTCACACCCCCATGTCCCTGTCACCCCCCTGTGCCTGTCACACCCCTGTGCCTGTCACACCCCCTGTCCCTGTCACCCCCTGTCCCTCTCACCCCCTGTTCCTCTCACCACCCTGTCCCTGTCACACCCCCTGTCCCTGTCACACCCCCATGTCCCTGTCACCCCCCTGTCCCTGTCACACCCCCTGTCCCACCCTGCTCTGTTGACAAGTTCAGGTCCTTTGCACTGAGCCTGTTTCGGGTTGTTCAGCTGCTGGACATGGCAATGCCAATTTTAGTGGTTGGACTCCAAGATCTTGGAGGTCTTTCCAAGCTTAATAATTCTATGGATTCTCTGATTCTATGGATGCACCTGAGGCACTGGCTGGGGGCTGTCCAGGCTGGCTGAACATCCCAGATGGAGAACTTCCCTTTTCCTCTTGGTTCATTACAGGACCCCACTGTTCCTGCCACTGGAAAGATGTTAATTTATAAAAACTTACAGAGTCTTGCTCACTTTCAACTGTTAAATCCCAGAAAAGGATCCCGGTGTGAATGCACTGCAGGGCGTGACTCTGACAATCCCGTGGTGTCACAAACAGCGGGATCAGCCTGAGATGTGGCCATGGGAGCACGGAGAGAGAATCCCTGCAAGGAAAACAGTGAAGGAGACAGGGAAAAGGGGAGTAAAAAAGAAGAAAGGAAGGGATGTGATAAAGAAATGCACCAAAGCATTTTCATTTATCAGAACAAATCTGTTTGTTCTCCTGTTTGCTGAAGCAGCTCATGAATTATGTTGGGCAAACAGACAAACCCAGTAACTGAAGGCACATTAGTTCCTTCATTTCTATTTACGAATGTGGAGTGGGAGAGAAACATGATAGGAAAAGGAAGGGATACGGGATAATTCTCTTTTTAAAATTAATATCTGGGTATTTCTCTGTGGCTCATCCATCTCAGTCTGGCCCGTGCAGGAGCAGGATGCTCCCAGCGGAATTCCCACTGCTCCCTCCCAACAACAAAAGTTGTTCCCAAGGAACAGGAAACCGAGACAGGGAAATGCCCAGGGTTGTGTATTTGTGGTGAATGGAGTTGGTGACGAGGCCCAAGGATGTGACAAGGCTCAGGATGGAGGCTGGGTCTGTTTAATGTCTTTATTGATGACCTGGATGAGGGATTTGAGTGCTCCCTCAGTCACTTCACAGGAGACCCTGCTCTGGGGGAGTGTGGATTTCCTGGAGGTGGGAAGGGTCTGCAGAGGGGTCTGGACAGGCTGGATCCATGGGCTGAGACCCATTGACTGAGGGTCAACATGGCCAAGTGCCAGCTCCTGTCCTGGGGTCACAACAACCCGTGGAGTGCTCCAGGCTGGGGCAGAGGGGCTGGAAAGTGCCCAGCGGGAAATGCCCTGGGGGTGCTGGTGACAGCAGCTGGACACAAGCCCCGATGTGCCCAGGTGTGGCCAAGAAGGCCGAGGGCACCTGGGCTGTGGCAGCCCTGGGGTGGCAGCAGGAGCAGGGCAGGGCCCGTCCCCTGTGCTGGCACTGCTGGGGCACCTCCAGTGCTGGGGCAGCTCTGGGACCCTCCTGACAAGAGAGACCTGGAGGGGCTGGAGCGTGTCCAGGGAAGGGAACGGAGCTGGGAAGGGGGCTGGAGCCCCAGGAGCGGCTGAGGGAGCTGGGAAAGGGGCTCAGCCTGGAGCAAAGGAGGCTCAGGGGGGACCTTGTGGCTCTGCACAAGTCCCTGACAGGAGGGGGCAGCCGGGGGGGTCGGGCTCTGCTGGCAGGGAACAGGGACAGGAGGAGAGGGAACGGCCTCAGGCTGTGCCCCATCCCTGGCAGTGTTGGATGGGGCTTGGAGCAGCCTGGGACAGTGGGAGGTGTCCCTGCCCGTGGCAGGGGTGGCACTGGATGAGCTTTAAGGTCCCTTCCCACCCAAACCATTCCATGATTCTGACATGTCTTGGATGCAGCCAAAGGTCTTCACACCAACACTGCTCCATCCCAGAGGTTTCCAGGTGGGATGAAGAGACAGCCAAGGGGTGATGGAAGCATGTCCAAGGATTCAGCATCGTGGGCTTGCACACAGAAGAATGGGAAGAAGGGAAGTGCTGGAGAATGGGGTAAAAACAGGGAGATGAGCAAGGACACGAGGGAGAAGGAGGGAAAGTGCAGAAAAGGAGGGGAAAATGCAGGTGGAGCAGGCCTGGAGAAGACAGAGGAATTTTGTTTGTGTGTGGGAGGATGAATGATGGGCCCTGATGTGGGAAAGCAGGGCCTGAATGCAGAGCTGAGCTGCAAACACAATAATGACACAAATTCCAGGGAAAACACAGTTTTTCATGTAAAACTGATGTTTCCTCATAAACCTTTATTTATCCGAAAAAATGAAGAGCAATCTCTGAGCCGTGTACGAGCATTTATCACCTGGGAAGGTGCAGGCAGGAGAAGGGGCTGGTTATTCAGACAAATTATATTCAGATTATTACTGAGCCCGAGCACTGTGGGAGTTCTACAACCTCAAACAAGCAGGAGCCTTCTCTGGTTTTAAAAACGAGCACATCCCGAAGTCCTACAGAACTGCAGGGAAAAAAATTCCATCTCCTGGCCTGTCAGGCTTTGTGTGCTGGTGGAAACGGGAGATAAATATTTATTTAACACAGAAAAGAAGTGTAGATGGGATTAAGAAATTTGAGGAGGTTCTGTGCCATGGTTCTAGTGGCTTTTAAGCCTCTATTTGTCGAGGATGGACAGAGAAATTGTCTATAAAAACAAGTAACATCACTTTTCCTGTCTCCATGTCACCACCTTGTCCAATTTTTTGTATTTTCCTCGAGTTTTTGAGCTGTCCTTCAGCTCCCAGCCAGGGATTTCCTGTCGCTGCTCCTACCTGTAAAACAGGGCTCTGATGCCTCCTCCAGAAAGAAAGCACAGAAATAGCAGCCAGAAAAAAAGTTTAAAAAGCACAGCAATATTTCCCAAAACCATTCCCAAGGGCACAAAGTCAAGCAGTCAAAAATTAAGAGGTGTCAGATTTGAGGTGCCTGGAAAATCTTCACTCAGCCCTGCTGTGTGTGAGCATTCGAATCCAGCCTTAACTACGGGATCATTCCTGCTCCCAAGGCAGATCCTGCTCGTTCCAGGCTCGGAATAGACTTGCTCCTGGAAGAGCAGCTCTTCAATATTTCATTGGGTCTCATCGTTCAGCGTGTGGCTCCATGCATTATTTACTGCAGACAGCACTGAGTACAGAATTATTAATTTCTTACCAGCTTTTGCTCTTGTGCTTCCCCACCCAAGCTTTCCTCTTCCCTGAATTTAATGAATTTAGCTGAACAATGCATCTGAGGGGAGAATCAATAAAACACTTTTGGTTCATGGGGGGGGGAATGGTGCACACAAAAAAGGATTGAAGTCGAAATAATCTGATTTTTGGGGTTGCGTTTTGGCTTTCTTCAGCACTGACAAGTCTTTAGGGATCTCTGTTTCCAGAGCACGTTGGGCTGGGGGGGTTCTGCCTCACTGAGGACAGGGAGAGCCCCAGGGGATTTAGGGCAGGATTCACGTCCCCTGAAAAGAGATATCAAACCTAAAGCTGATTATCCGGCCCTTACCAGGCTGCTGCTCTCCATGCAGAATAAAGCCAACAAGGAGCCAGATAGCTCGTTTGGGGTTGTCCCAGGTGAATCCTTTCCACGGAATTAATGAGGAAAAAGTCCCAAGGGACTCTGCAGCCTTATTTGTGCAGAGCTGGGTGAGTGAGCAGGGAGGGGATGCGAATTCTGGGGTCGTGGGGGGGATTGGTGCTGGCAAGGGCCACACTCAGCTGCTCAGGGATCAGCCTTCTCACGGAATCACGGGATCTCCTGAGCTGGAAGGATCCTTTCCACAAGGATCAGGGAGTGCCACTGCTGGCTCTGCTCAGGACACCCCAACAATGGAACCAAAAACTTCTGTGAAGGTTTTGCAGTGCCCACTTTCTACGAAAGTCACCTCCTGCTTGAAACATCTTCCACTCACTTGATCTCTTCTGTGTCTCACATCCAGGCACACGTGGATTTAGCCAATTCTCCTGGAATTCTGCCTCTGGAGACCACCTGCTTTTGCTCCATGAGGGAGTTTGTCCTATTTTGGTGATGAAACGAGTTCCAGTACACAGACAATGGGAAATCCCTTCTTAGAGCGGCTTCTGAGACCTCCCAGAGTGACTGGTTTAGGAAAAATGGGCTGTTTTGGAAAAATTTGGCTGTTTTGGGAAAAATTGGCTGGTTTGGAATGAGGAATCCAAGGCTGAGCCTCTCAGCATTATTCAACTAGACCCAGTGAGCGAGGGAGGCTAAAGCTCAGCTCAAGTGTTCTTCCCACAAAGCCAACGGCTCTGGCAGGAGGGAATATTTTCAGCTGGAAGAAATATTTCCTTCCCCAGGAATTGCCTGTGACTCACTGATTATAAAGTTACATTTCTCTTTTATAGTGCAATATTTCCATGGGATGAAATCCAGGGGTTTATTCACCACTCGTGGTGGTGGAGGGGGGGTTCTCACTCTTCCCTCCAAGCTGTGCTGCACGGGGGATGAAATTCTTCAGCCCTCGCAAGATACGGGCGAGAAAAAAAAGAAGATTCCTGTTGAACGGGATCCTGAGAAATATTTTTGGATGCTTCAACCACATGGAAAGAAATCTTCTGCAGCAGGAATGCTGGGAGGTTTATTCCCAGCAGCCACACCCAATTTGTTTCTGGATTCATGTGATTCTGCAGTATTTCATTAAAAATAAACTCCCGTTTAACTCTCAAAGGAGATCAAAGGAAAGGCTCAAAAGTCAATTTTCCCACTGGGCAGAGCCGGGGGTGCTGCCAGGAGGGAAGGCAGTGGCAGATTTCAAGTGGCACCAGCTTGGTTCACTCCAGGGACACCAAAGGTGGTGCTGCCCTCGGAGAAGAGAAACCAGATCCAGGGAAAAAGCTCCACTGTGGGAAAGGAAAACACAGAGATCAGCTTAGGCTTAGGCCAAGGGTTAAGGCTTAGAAGGGTGGCTTTCCAGGAACCTACAGGAAAGGTGGAGAGGGACTGGGGCCAAGGGATGGATTTACAGGACACAGGGAATGGCTTCAAAGGGACAGAGAGGAGGTGGCAGAGCTGCTGGAGGGAGGAAGGCAGGGAAACCTCTGGGCACATGAGGCCTCCAAAGGCTCAGAAAAAAGAACAACCTCTCCTCTTTTCATGTCTTTAATAGCAGGATCTTCATCTCTGGGAGACCTGGGGGTGCTCACCTGGAGAGGAGAAGGCTCCAGGGAGAGCTCAGAGCCCCTTCCAGGGCCTAAAGGGGATCCAGCAGAGCTGCAGAGGGACTGGGGACAAGGCATGGAGGGACAGGACACAGGGAATGGCTTCCCACTGCCAGAGGGCAGGGATGGATGGGATATTGGGAAGGAATTGTTCCCTGGGAGGGTGGGCAGGCCCTGGCACAGGGTGCCCAGAGCAGCTGGGGCTGCCCCTGGATCCCTGGCAGTGTCCAAGGCCAGGCTGGACATTGGGGCTTGGAGCAGCCTGGGACAGTGGGAGGTGTCCCTGGCCATGGCGGGGGCTGGGATAAGATGATCCTCCAGGTCCCTTCCCACCCAAAGCATTCCAGGATTCTGTGACTCCGCGATGTTGGTGAAGCCCAGCTCTCGAGAGGACGGACCGATGTCACAAAGGGCCGCTCCCCAGTCCTGGCCTTTTCCAAGCACTGCCTGCTGGAAGGAGCTGTGCCAGCATTCCTTGGACCCAGCGCTTTGATACCAAACACAGAACTTCGGGCCTGAAAGGACCATTGTGGTACTTAAATGGATTTTATGGGTGGAGATTTTTTTCCCTGTTAAGTGTGGGATGAGCCTGATAATTTGTGTTTAATCAACCATCCTGCAAACAACATCTGGATTTTATGGGATGAGGTGGGGTCTGCCCTTCAGAAGCCTTTCCCACTTTTTATACTTTCATTTTGAATTTGAATTTGTGCTGCTTCACCCTCCACTGCTGGTCACTTCCCTGGTGCCTCACAGAGCACATTCCCACGTCCTTCCCTCCGAGCCTGTTTACACATCACATAACAAATCACTCCTCAGCCTATTTTTTATTTTTTGATAGTCAGAATGTATTGAATTCCTTCTGTGTTTCATAAAAACTCATTTCCCAAGCTTCCAAATAATTGTATTGCTGCTCACTCTTCTAGCTTCAATTTTTCACTTGACTAAATGCACTTTTCCAAGATTAATCCCATCATTGCCCCGTGAGATGTAAAATAACCAACTAATCGTGGGTTTATCTACTTGAGGATCACCCCCCAGTCTTTTTATCCCAGGGCTGTGGAGATCCCATGGAAATCTTGGATTTTAGGGAGGAAAGAGGTGGGGTTTGTGTGCAGACAGAGAGAGGGTTGGCCCCTTCAGCAAAGGCTCCTCACAAACCTCGTTGCTGGTGTAGAAATTGTGGCATTAATGGGACGCTTGGTGCTTTGTCCTGGTGCTGTGGGGGTTGGCACCGCTTCTCGCCATGTTTGTGACAAGTTGTGATGTCTCCTTCTGCACCCGGCCATCCTTAATGATGAAATGAAACCAAATCTGCCTCTGGGACACTCCAGGGCTGCGTTGGAGGCAGAAGTGTCCCAGTCTCACCAGGGGAATCCCAGCCATGATCATCAGGATCTTTTCCAGGGCTTTAATGGACAAATTTTATGGGATATTTATGTCTTGGTTTGGAAATCCTCCCTCATTAGGAATTCCTGGGATAAAAGCAGACACTGATCCATCTTTAATGATCCCAGCATTTGGAACAGGAGCGTGCATTGATCTGCTCTGGGGGTCTGGCAGGTGCTGGATCAAACCAGAGGGGGTTCAAGAGGCCAATTCCTCCTGTCTCAGGCAGCCAGGCATTGGTAGGAAAGGGTCCTGGGTGTGCTCCTGTCCCACATCCTTCACACACCATGGAAAGGGTCCAGCACTCCAAAATAAGGGAAAAAACTCCGCGGGGGAATCGCAGCCACGATGAGCAGTATCTTCTCCAGGGCTTTACAGGACAGTCTCTATGGGATATTTATGGCTTGGTTTGGAAATCCTCCCTCAGTAGGAATTCCTGGAGGAGTTACAGGGATGAGATGCTCAGCAGGCACTGATCCATCTTTAATGATCCCAGCGTTTGGAACAGGAGCTTCCATTGATCTGCTCAGAGTTCTGCCAGGGGGAGGCTGAAACCAGAGGGGGTTCAAGGGGCCAGTTCCTCCTGTCTCAGGTAACCATGAGAAGGGTCCTTGGTGTGTTCCTATCCCACCCCCTTCACACTCCATGGAATGTTGTCCAGTACTCCAAAACAAGGGAAAAACAGCCCCTGCCTGATGCCTTGAGAGGCCACCTAAAACAAAGCCTAGACAGGAATAAGGGAATAAGGCAGGTATTTATTTGAAGGGCCTTCAAAGGCACACCCTGGGCAGCCAGAGGCCACTGCCAAGAGGGACCCCAAGATGGACAAAAGGTCACAAATTCTTCACACTTTTATAGGTTTGGTTCATTTGCATATCAGGGTTAATTCTCCAATTAAAGCTTCAGTTAATGAGGTAGTTTCTCCAAGCTCACACCCCTCTTAACATGTTGGTTTACACATTTTGGGCCTAGGACGGTCTGAGTGTCCCTGGAGAGCAGGCCCGGAGAGGCTTTGTTATGTCTGCCTGGCACGAGAGAGCAGAAGTGAACAGGCCACAAGAAACTGCACTGGGCAGTGCAGGATCTGAAAAACATGAAAGTTAAAACCTATGGCATTGTGCCAGCTTGGGCTCCAGGAAGAGAGGAGCGCAGGGAGAGAGAACTCTGGGTGGTGTCCTGGGACCCCTCTGCAGCTGGAAAACTTGGGAGCATCCTTACGATCCTCAGGTGAGAACTGCGCTCTAGAGAGCAGGACCTGAGAGTGCCCAGAGTTAAAATGTCAGGAAAGATCCCAAGAAAGCAAAAATTCTCAGAGCAACAAGTGCTGAACTTTCATTTCCGAGCTGTTCTTTGTGCTTTAAGCACAATTTTAGAAGATGTGCAGTGCCAAACTCATCTCTCTCTGCCCAGCCTCCAGTGCATCCCAGCGAGTGGGAAGGACCCAGGCTGGGAATCAAGACAAGAACTTGGCAGGAAATTTGGAGCAGAGAATTCAATCAATAAAGCTCAGCCCATCCCAGCTGATGGAGCTCATTTCCCTGGTGGGATGTATCTCATTATTCCCTGTGGACTTCCTTGGGCAGCTCTTCCTTAAAGGAGCATCAGAAATGGGTTTGACTGCCACGCATTGATCTGAACCTTTTCCAACTCTACATTGCAGGAATCATTAAAGACACTTTGCAGGGTGTTGTATCCATTGGAGGGGTTATCCCCAAGCAGATTTTTCTGTGCCGGGATCTGTGTGTGAAGGATCTGCTGAGACCCTCAGGCCGTGGCTGTAACCACTAAAGTGTGACCAGGAAGGGAGGATATTTCCCCTTTTGGTTTCTGTGCAGACACTGCCCTCCCCTGCTGTGCACAGCTCTGGTTTAACTAAACTCAGCTTGTTGGATTAGAGGCATTTCCTTCAAAGGTGCCAAGGAGGTCACAGTGGTGCCAGTCCTTGGGTCATTCCAGACCTGATTTTGCCAGTGGTGACACAAAACCTGCTCTGAGGAGCAGCAGCTGCTGTCAATAATCACCTGCGAGGACCTGAGTGTGGCAGGAGGGGCTGGCAGGGGGGGTGTCCCTCCTAGAAGGAGTTCTACAGATGCCAAGGAACAGGAGGGAACATTGGCACCATCTCTGCAGCTCCAACTCTGCTGAGGTGAAGGGAGAATTTCACAGCAGAACCTGCCCAGTCTCGGTTGGGTTTTCCCAGGAAGGTTTTCCATGGGGAACAGACACTGCTGGGCAATTCTCCATTACAAGGAGAACTCCCTTCCTTCCTTCCTTCCTTCCTTCCTTCCTTCCTTCCTTCCTTCCTTCCTTCCTTCCTTCCTTCCTTCCTTCCTTCCTCCCTTCCGAATTCCTTCCTTCCTTCCTTCCGAATTACGAATTCCGAATTCCGAATTCCTTCCTTCCTTCCTTCCGAATTCCTTCCTTCCTTCCTTCCTTCCTTCCTTCCTTCCTTCCGAATTCCTTCCTTCCTTCCAAATTCCTTCCGAATTCCTTCCTTCCTTCTGAATTCCTTCCGAATTCCTTCCGAATTCCTTCCTTCCTTCCGAATTCCTTCCTTCCTTCCTTCCTCCCAAATTCCTTCCTTCCTTCCAAATTCCTTCCTTCCTTCCAAATTCCTTCCTTCCTTCCTTTCCTTCCTTCCTTCCTTCCTTCCTTCCTTCCTTCCTTCCTTCCTTCCTTCCTCCCTCCCTCCCTCCCTCCCAGAGAAAATGAACAACCAGTCATCCCAATTATTCCTGACTTTGCCGTTCTCTTCATGCCGTGGTTTTGTTGAGATCCATCCCACCTCTCCCTTCCCTAATCCAACTTTCTGGATGCAGAATCCTGGTGTTTGTGGCTGTTTCTGGAGTAAAAACTCAGATATTTGTGATTTTATCCCATCTGCTGCCCTTTCCTCTCTGTTTGGTTCAAGTCCTGTCCCACTTTTTTGGCAGAAGAAAGGAGGAAAAAGGAGGAGCAGACACTCACAGTGGGAGCAGGAACCTGCACCCTGGATGAGTTTGCTGCCTCTTGCTGTCACAAGGATTTCCAACATTTTTCCCCTAATTTCATTCCCTCAGTGAATTCCAGTCCCTTCCACTCTGAACATTGCTAATTTAATTCCCAACCCGCGTTTTCTCTGGTTTCAACAGTTATTTATCTGTGTCAGGACCTTCCCTCTCATTCCACAGCAGCTTCGCTTCCTCAAGGTACTTTTTGTTTTCCTCTTTTTGGTGAAAGACTCTGTAGAATGCCTTTGGAAATGCAAACCCATCACCAAATGGATCTCCCTCACCCCTGTGTCCACGGACTCCTCCAAAGGCTCTGAAGCACCATTTCCCTTTACAGAGCTCCGTGGACTCTCCCCATCATCCTGATTTATCCATGGATCCTCTTTTAGATCACATTTATCTGGTAGGGATGTGCTGCCACTCCAGATTTTCCTGAACTTTACACTGGATCCTCTTTAAAAATGGGAACCACGTTGGTGATTTCACCTTTTTGCATTCCAGCTTTCCCACCAGTTATGAAAGCAGCAATTCCCGAGTGGATTCCTCAGGTATCTGGGAAGAATATCCCTTGTGTGGGGATCTGTGAATACCTTTGGATCTGCTCCAGGATCTCCTTTGTTATGGGAATGATCCTTTGATGTGTCCCCTTCCAAAGAAAGGCGCAGGAGCCTCCCTGACCCCTTTCCTGGTAAAAGCAGCCGCAAACATGGGATTCATTTTTGTTGGACACTTCTTTCCCTAAATTTGGATGATCCTTCGGCATTTCCGGTACCCTCTTTCCTCTGGATAGAAGTCCTGCTGGCTTCTCTTGGCCTTTCCAAAGTCCTGGTGGTGAAATTTATTTGCTCAAAATCCCGGCGTGACCTCTGCTTTCTACATGACAGACAAGTTTTTGTGACTGTTCTTTACTTTTACTCTCTTATTTCCATTCCTTTTATTTTATTCTCCATTTCAAAACAAGAGGCACAATAAGGAATAATCCCCATGTCGTGATTGAGTCCCCATTTCTGAATTTAAACCTATTTTTCTTTATTTTTCTTATTCCCCACCCCGAATATCAGCACTTCCTGATGACTTGGAACAGCTTTTCCAGGAACATTTCACTCAGGTGCTGTGCCCTGGGTGCAGCCAAGTTGAGAACTTGTTTTCCTCTTGCTGTTGCTCTGGCTGATTTTCCCATTCCGTGTGTAATGGGAATTTCCTGCCATCCAGCCCGGGAAATAAAGCAGGGAGGGAATGTTATCCATCTATATCAGTTCATTGGTTTCTCTAATTCCATCCCCTGTGAAGCTGCCTGGGAACCCCAAGGAAATGCCCTCGTGCTGCTCACAGCAGGGCAGGATTGTGCCGGGAAAGAATCAAGGCCTGGAAAGTGTGGGAATAGCAAACAGATCCCTCTTTTCCCCGAGGCAGGAAAGCTGAACCAGCAGTGCTGGCTACAGAAAAGCTGAACAAAGTGGGTACAAGCCACGAGTCCTTGTCTAATTCCAGTTTGGACATGAAGCCTTTGGAAATAAATCCTCTTTCCATTACAGGAGCTGTGCTGTACAAGCAGAGCAGGCAGGGCTACAGGAATCTCTGTCAGGCCAGCCCCGCTCGCCGTGTGTACAACCCAGAATATCCCGGGAGCAAACCAATACAATCAGCAGGGAACAAGGCCAGCTCCTTGGCTCCCTCTGCCCCGTTCCGGTGCCAAGGTGGGTCACGGGGAGCTCCGATTCCATTCATCCCCCCAGCCTGACCCAAGCCTGCTTTACAAGCTCTCCTCAATTCTTTTCACCTTAAAATAATTTCAGTTTCTTGTCCCCGCTGTGCTGTTTGGAAAGTCATTCCAGGATAGAATTCCATAGTGGTTTGGGGTTTTTATTTTTTTCAGTCTAAATTTACTCCTGGCCACTTTGACATTATTGCAGCATTATCCTCTAACTTAAATATTCGTTTTTGTTGTTATTTACCCACCCAGAGTGTTTTAAAGAGCCACTGTGTTGACTCTAAGACTTTCTTTTCCTGGGTTAAATAGTTCTGGGAGCTTCTGGAGTGGTTGCAGCCTGAGAGCTGCTCCCTCAGCATCGGGATTTTCTCCTCTGGGTGTTCAAGAAGTGGCACTTGAGCTCTGAACTCGCATCAACCACACGGCCAATAATGTAAATAAGAACAGGTCTAGCCCAGTTCTCCATTATCCTGGAGCATCCTCCACTCCTGCCTTAATGGCTCAGCCTTTATTTGATAATTCTGTCAAAAAAAGGACTCAGTATTATTTAATTAATTAATTAATCCATTTGTTTTCTCCTGAAAATCCACAGTGATGGATTGCAGAGAGCCCCACCCAGCCCCCAGGGATTTCAGCTCTGGATGCAGGAGGGATGGAAAAGGTGCTGTTCCCAGTAGTTTGGGGTTTGCAGGGTGTTACGTCCCCCTTTTTACTGCTGGGACACCCCAGCCCTTCCCCAGCCCCATCCCAGCCCCATCCCAACCCCTTCCCCAACCCCATTCCAGCCCTTCCCCAGCCCTTTCCCAGCCCCTTCCCAGCCCTTTCCCAGCCCTTTCCCAACCCTTTCCCAGCCCTTTCCCAGCCCCTTCCCAGCCCTTTCCCAGCCCCTTCCCAGCCCTTTCCCAGCCCTTTCCCAGCCCCTTCCCAGCCCCTTCCCAGCCCCTTCCCAGCCCCATCCCAGCCCCACCCCAGCCTGGCTCAGGGATCCCGAAGCTCTCACAGCTCTTCTCTCCCTGCCCTTGCTCCCAAAGATCTCCTGAGCTGTAAATCATTCCAACATTTCATTTATTGCTCTAAAGCTTCCAGCGAGCCCAGGGCCTGTCTGGATGCCTGGGAATTCTCTGGGAGACAGCTTTTTCCATGGATGTCTTTGTGCCTTTGCAGGGAGGGAACACGAGCTGTGCTTCCAGCCCCAGTTCAAATTAAGCAGGAAAATGGGATTTTGATCCCACCTGCAAGCGGAGCTTCCCTGAGTTCCTCATTTGGGAAGCATTCACAGCCTTTTCTTTCCCCGATTCCTGCCATCCCTCCCCTCCTGTCCAACCCCTGCCCCTCCCTTCCCTGCCCAGGAATTATTGATGGGAATTCTGCAAATGGAGCGGCGCTGTTTCCAGCTAATAGAACTCCAACCACTGGCACTGCCCCATTAGAGAGGAACCCTCCCCCAGTAAATTAAACCCAGGCTGTAAATGGGAGCAGTTCGAGTGTTTTTATGGCTCCATAAAACCCTGGAAGTTTATTGCTGTTGAACAAACATGGAATCAGATTTTTAAAGCTGGATATGAGACCCCCAAAAGGTCCAAAATCTGCATTTCCCTTCAGATCCACTGTGGAAATTATGGAGAGTTTTAAGCCATTAATAAATCTGCCTGGAAGATGTCCCAGCTGGGCCAAAAATATCAGGAAATATCAAAATTCAGTGGAACAAAGCGGAGTCTCCAGTTTAAAATTCCCTTTGTCTACAAAGAGGTCCTGGGAGAACTTTAATAAAGAGCAGAAAAGCAAAGATGGTTAAATCCAGCCTGTGAAAAATGAAAGTAAAAGGGTTTTTTTCTATCTCATGAAAAGCTGGCTGCTAAAACATGGCAAAAACAAACACAGCCAGGCCAAGCTGGAATATTGAACGTGGGGTTGTTGACCTGATTTCCCAGGATTTGTAAAACCATTGGAAAAAAACCTGGTTTTCTAAGTGTTGGGGAGATTCCTCTGAATTAAGCTGAGCTGAGCTCTGAGCTCTGCCCTGCAGGGATTAGTGGGACATCAGCGGCGGCAGGACAGGGAATGGGATCAAAGCCCAGATCCAGGATTCCTTTTTTTCCCTGCTTCTGCCCTTTATTGTTATTTTTACTCATTCCTTTCCCATTTGAAGCCAGCCTGGGTTGAGCAAGCACAGAAATGTTTGAGCTGCTCAAAGACCGTGTTCCTTCCCTCTTTTTCCAGGGATATTCAGGGCCTGGGATACTGGGTTTGTTCTCCTGGCCCACACAGTGCTGGGAGCAGAGGGAGCAGGGAAAACCCTCAGGGAACATCTCTGAAGGGGGAAAGAAGGAATTTGGGGAACTCCCACCTGACAGATCCTTTCTTTGTCAGATTTTACTCCCATGGCTCTGGAGGCAGGGTACCCTGGTTTGGGCAGGAAAAAGGCACATCCAGCCAGGGAATGAGTTTTTCCCTAGAGAAATTCTCTCAAAGCCTTGGTTGGGAAGGATGGAGGAACGAAAGAGTGGGAAGAGCTCCTTTTCCAGGACCAGAGCAGGGATTGGGACAACTCAGCCCTGCCCCTCATCAATTATTTCGTTCAGTTGTCAAGGGTGGCTTGAATTTTCTGACCACAGGAATATTCTGGAGCTTTCCCAAAAGTGATGAGGATTGGGCAGAGCTGGAGGTGCCCAAACGGGGTGGAGAGAAGGTGGGGGAGCACGGGGGGGATCTGTGGGGTGGGAAATGCCGAGGCTGGTGTTGATGTCCTACACATGGAACATGGAACATGGAGCACAGGGGGCTCCCACCAGTCCTGACGGGGCTAAAATCAAACATCATTCCTGCTCTTTCCTTTGGACAGAGCATTCTTCCTGGCTAAAGGCTCACCTGGATGATGTGTAGAGGGAATTCCAGTATTTCGAGGTATTTTTAGGGATGTGTGATGGTTCCTTGTGCTCAGGAAGGGTGTTTCCCTGTCTCTGTTATCAGATGTGTCTCGAGGAAACTTCCTCCCGAGCTTCTGTGGAGCTCTGCCTGGATGTGTCAGCACCTGGAGGGTGCAAATCACCGCCAAGACGAGAGAATTGCAACTCTCCAGCAGTGACAATAATCTGTAGTCATAACAGCAAATAAACCACCAGGATGCTGATGGGAGAAAAAGGAACAAGAGGAAAAAATCCTGTATTTTCAGCTGAGGGAAATCCGGGGGTTCTCAGGAAGCAGGGATGGACTCCTCACTTTGGGCTGAGCTGCAAATTCATTTCAAGTGTAGCCATCACCAATAATTGCCCTCAAATGTCTCATGGAAGAGAAAGTCAATTTAATGAGTAAGAAAATGGAAAATCCATTCCAGCCAGCTTTCCCTTCCTTTCCCTTCTTTTCCCTTCCTTTCCCTTCCCTTCCCTTCCTTTCCCTTCCCTTCCCTTCCCTTCCCTTCCCTTCCCTTCCCTTCCCTTCCCTTCCCTTCCCTTCCCTTCCCTTCCCTTCCCTTCCCTTCCCTTCCCTTCCCTTCCCTTCCCTTCCCTTCCCTTCCCTTCCCTTCCCTTCCCTTCCCTTCCCTTCCCATGGCTTGGCAGAGGGCACAAAGGACTCCTTGGACAGCCGTGTCCCCTCAGCCCTGTGCCCGTGTGTGGGCCATGGAAATGTCACTCCAGCTGCAGATCCAGCTGGATGTGGGAAGCAGCTGGAGGACCTTTGAAAGGCTCAGAGAATTGGGATTGTTCACCTGGAGAGGAGAAGGCTCCAGGGAGAGCTCAGAGCCCCTTCCAGGGCCTAAAGGGGCTCCAGCAGAGCTGGAGAGGGACTGGGGACAAGGCATGGAGGGACAGGACCCAGGGAATGGCTTCCCAGTGCCAGAGAGCAGGGCTGGATGGGAGATTGGGAAGGAATTGTTCCCTGGGAGGGTGGGCAGGCCCTGGCACAGGGTGCCCAGAGCAGCTGGGGCTGCCCCTGGATCCCTGGCAGTGTCCAAGGCCAGGCTGGACATTGGGGCTTGGAGCAGCCTGGGACAGTGGGAGGTGTCCCTGCCCATGGCAGGGGTGGCACTGGATGTCCTGTAGGATTCCTTCCATCCCAAACTGCTCTGGGATCCCACGCTCCTGTGACCTGGCTGCTCTGCTGGTGCCCAGCTCCACCTGGCAGCTCCTAAATCACGATTTCAGAGTTTATGGATAATTTCCTTGCTGAAGAACCAGTTTAATTTTAGGAACATCGGGGTTTTTCCTTGTTTCCAGCACATTAAGGAACACACGTGGAGCAGCTGCTCAGCCTAACGAACCCCACAGCAGGGGAGGAAACAAAGGAGCACCTCCAAAAAGCAGGAGCAGGGCCAGGGCCAGCTCTAAGTGCCTGGGAATGCTGGATCCAGACAATGCAGCCTTTTTTTGGCATTTCCCCGTGGGGAAGAGGAGACAGGACTGGCGTGAATGAGGCCACGTGAGGCCTCATTACAAGGGAGATTTTTTTGGAGGAGCAGAGCTTTCCCTAAGGAAATCCCTCCAAACAGCAAGGACGGATGAGCTGCCCTTGCTGAGGATTAGCAGCAAGGAGAGCCTGGGTCCCCCTGTGCCCCACGGGAGCTGAGCCATGCCAGAGGCTTGGGATGCAGGGAGCAAAGGCACAGATGGAGCAGGGAAAATGGGATTCAGTCGGTTCTGTGTGCAGAGAAATAAATACAAAAGGTAGGAAGAACAAATGTTTGTTTTCCTGGAAGTAGGACAAAAGGAAGGGAGAGCTGGGAATGGTGTGGAGGTGGAGCTGCCTTTGGAAAGGATGAAACCCTTCAGTGCAGGCAGGGGCTGAAGATATCCAGGGAAGAGCCCAGAGTGTGGATCCAGCTGATCCAGGCTGTCAGAGAAGGCACTGCCAGACATTTCCTGTCTAATTCCCAAAATCTGTCAGCAGCTCCCGAGCCACCGGCATGCTGAGCACATGGAATTATAACACGGATGAGCAGGAATGCTGGAGTGGATAAAGGCAGCTCCCTTCAAGGATAGGCTGGACACCACTGGGATCACCAAGGAGGAAGCTGGGAAACATTCCCTGCTCTTCCAGGGGTGTTATCACCTGGAGCAGCAAGGAATGGAGGGCAGGGCAGTGGCACTGCAGGAATGGGGTGTTCCTCACATAAATGGGAATGAACAACAGGGCTGTCGGGATTTGGCAGCTTCTAGGTGGAATCCAAGGCTGTATTCCATGGGCAGATGTTAGGAACAGACCCAATCCCCTAGAGAGAGCTGAGCACTGGGGGAAGAGGGACTGGGGAGTCTCCAGTTTCAGGGATTGTTACACCTGGAAAATGAGAAGAGAGAGAAGCAGCCAAACAATGAGAGAAAACACCAGGGGGACCGAGGGAATGAGGAAAAAATTCTTATTAGGAAGAAATTCTTCCCTGTGAGAGTGGTGAGCCCCTGAAAGGGCTCCAGCAGAGCTGGAGAGGGACTTTGGAAAAATGTCTGGAGCGACAGGATAAGGAGGAATGGCTTCCCAGTGCCAGAGGGCAGGAATGGATGGGATATTGGGAAGGAATTGTTCCCTGGGAGGGTGGGCAGGCCCTGGCACAGGGTGCCCAGAGCAGCTGTGGCTGTCCCTGGATCCCTGGCAGTGCCCAAGGCCAGGCTGGACATTGGGGCTTGGAGCAGCCTGGGACAGTGGGAGGTGTCCCTGCCCAGGGCAGGGGTGGGATGGGATGGGTTTTAGGTCCCTTCCCACCCAAACCATTCCAGGATTCCATGATCAGCTACAACTTCTGAACCTTTAAGGAACACCTGCTGTGCCTGGGGATCTGTGTCCAGGTGAGGAAACCCAGCCCTTTCCCAGCCCCATGCCAGCCCTTTCCCAGCCCCATGCCAGCCCTTTCCCAGCCCCAGCCCAGCCCTTTCCCAGCCCAATCCCAGCTCTTTCCAAGCCCCATCCCAGCCCCCACAGAGAGACCATGGAAAAGCTGAGTTTTCTTGTTCAGATGAGGGTTTCTCCATGTGGATCAAGGCTGAACCTGAACAAGGCTCCAGGAAATAGCAGAGCACTCCCTGGATGTTATTTTAGCTCCGTGAAGTTCAGGATTTACCAGCCAAACCTCTGCTTTAAATTCAGCACTGCATCCTTCCATTAAAGCACTTCCCCACTTTAACAGACAGAGTAATCCTCAGCAGGGAATGATCTGGGAATAATCAGGTAATGATGCTTTTCCTGGAGATCCTGTTCCTCAGCACTTTGTCTCCTCCAACACTGATTTAGACATAAAATCGTTGTTAAAATATTTGGCATTAACACAAAGTCCGGAGTTAAAGTGTCTGAGGGAGGTGGGAGCTCACAGACACAGAACAGCTTTGCTTTGGTGCTCAGGTGGGAAATCCAACCAAGGGAGGCCTTGGAGATGTCACGGGAGGCACTGAAATATGGATCACACATTCCCAAAATCCAGATCCATCAAGATGGATTTATTGGAAAGGTTTTTCCATCTGCCACCCAGCCTCAACAGTGGAGGTGCCTCACTGTGGCATTGCTGTGTCTGCTGGGGGAGTCAGAGCCTCTGGGAATTTCCTTTCCATCTCCTGGTACTCCAAGTTTCCAGCCTGAGAGTTCCCAGCTCCTCAGGATCCCAAACTCACCTCAGATCTCAGGAATGGAGTGACTTTTTGTGTCTAAACCCTTTCCAGAGGAACAGTGTTTGGCTCAGAGGAGTTATCCATCATGTCCCATTCACCAGAATGAACCAGATTTATCCTGGGGGGAATTCAGTCCTGGATTACAAAATTGGGAACACAGTGGGAGTGCTCGGATGCAGAGCTGGAGCCCCACAGTGCAGGAAGGCTCAGTGGGGTCTTGGGGCTCCTCTGATCCCTGCAGAGAGCAGAGACTCCCCCGAGCCCTCCTGCCCACTTTTGGGATCACCACAGGCAGGAAGGGCTGGTGTGGGAACACCTCTCCCTCCTCTGATGGTAGAGAGGGAATGCAGACAGCTCCAGTGAGATATGGAGCTTTCTGCCAGGGGGGATGGATCCAGTTCCTATGGAAAAATCAATTGTATTTCCCAATATTTCATTACATGGTTCCCTCACCCTCTGCTCTCCGAGTTATGGGGTTTCCACCTCTCCCTTCATTTCATGCAATTCACTTGAAAAACTTAAATATGGAAAATCAGTGTTATCCTTATCCCAATCCTTTAGGATTTGCTGCCTTTCCTCTGCTCCACCCCAGGTGCAGATGTGCTCCTGTGGGAACACCTCTCCCTCCTCTGATGGTAGAGGGGGAATGCAGACAGCTCCAGTGAGATATGGAGCTTTCTGCCAGGGGGGATGGATGCAGTTCCTATGGAAAAATCAATCTCCCTCCAAACTAAGGAGGGGAAACGGAGCGTGAGTCCGCTCAGCGCTGGTTGCTGCAGCGATGATTTAGGTGGACATGAGGTGATCCCTGAGCCCTGGCCTCCCCAGGCTCTGCCCTTCCCTGTGCCTCTGGATCCTGGAGTCATCCTTCCCTCAGCTCTTTCCCTATTTATTGTATTTCCCAATATTTTATGACATTGTTCCCTCACCCTCTGCTCTCAGAGTTATGGGGTTTCCACCTCTCCCTTCATTTCATGGAATTCACTTAAAAAACATAAATATGAAAAATCAGCATTATCCTTATCCCGATCCTTTGAGGATTTGCTGCCTTTCCTCTGCTCCACCCTCAGTGCCCTCCCTTTTCCATTAACCAGCCTTTCCTGAGACCCAAAAGATTCCTTAAAAATCTTGGGAGGTCAGACAGCAGGAAAGGACAAACACCTCATTAATTCTCCCATGGGTTACACGTGAAAAAATGGGAATTTTAGGAGCATCACAGCAGATCCGAGAGGTTGAGAGAGGCAATGCTGCAGCCCTGAGCAGCAGGAAGGCTCAGCATGGAATGCCAGAGGCCCATCAACACCTATGGAGCACGTATACACACACGTGTGTAAATCCATGGAGGCGGACCCTGGACCGTGTCACCAGGGCTGGCCCCTGGACATGGCCCTGAGGCCACGGGGACACTCCAGGTGCTGACACCCCTTTGATGACTCCTTCAATGGGCTGGAAGCCCTTTGGATAGGCTGGTGGCTCCTTTGATGGGCTGGAAGCTCCTTGGATGGGCTGGTGGCTCCTTTGATTGACTGGTGGCTCCTTAGAGGGGCTGGTGGCTCCTTTAATGGGCTGGTGGCTCCTTTGATGGGCTTTCAGCTCCTTGGATGGACTGGTGGCTCCTTGGATGGACTGGAGGCTCCTTGGATGGGCCGTTGGCTCCTTGGATGGGCTGGTGGCTCCTTTGCTAAGCTAGAGGCTCCTTTGATGGGCTGGTGGATCCTTTGATGGACTTGTGACCCTTTAGATGGGCTGGTGGATCCTTGCATGGGCTCGTGGCTCCTCTGCTGATCTGGTGGCTCCTTTGATGGACTGGTGGCTCCTCTGATGGACTTGTGACTCTTTAGATGGGCTGGTGGCCCCTTGGATGGACTGGTGGCTCCTTGGATGTTCTGGTGGCTCCTTTGATGGTCTGGTGGCTCATTCAGTGGCCAGGGACAGCTGGCCCAGGGGATGCTTTGAGCTCCCCCCACCCCTTTGTCTCTGTGGGCTCGTTTTGGGGGTGCAGCTGGGTTTTTCCTGCCTAAGCCAGCAATTAACACCGAGTTTAATCTTGGCACAAAAGCCCATTTTCCTTCCACCTTCAGCTCCCTTCTGTCACTTTCGGAGCCCCTGGCATTCCAGATCCCTTTTCTGTATTTTAAGGACTTTTTTTTAGCTGCTCCCTCCCTCCCCCCGAGCTTGCTGGAGGAGTTGAATCTTTCCCTTTGCTCCTGATGGAATCACGAATCCCTTCTGCCCCAGCCTCTCATCAGCCACCTTAAACCAGGCTTTGTTCTGCTTGGAACCTGCTTAACCTTTAATTCCTCCTTTTAAATCCCATTACGTCATTCCCAGCTCGGATAGAGCTGTGAAAGACAGTGGGAAAGGTGGGAAGGGGGCCCTTGGCATCCTTTGAATTCCTCTCCCTGCTCTGCAGAGGGATCCTCTGGAGGGGTTTCTGATGGGAGTCGTGAATGTTGCTTAGGCAGAAATGATGAGGGAGCTGCAGGAATTCATGTGGAAGGAGGAAATCTATTTTTAAGCTGAAATCTCTATCCCTGTGTGCTTAAACCAGCCCCTGATCATTTACAGTCTTTAAGTGAAGGAAATCAGTCCCGGGAGAAAGAGACTGGAGGAAACTCTGGAAGGGTTGAGGGCCGGAAGGGCAAATCTTGGTGGAGACTTCTGGAATGAGTTTGTGCAGAGCAGGGGTGGGAAATGAGTGGGGCTGGGAAAAGTTGTTTCCTGTGGCCTTTTGGCTCTGGGACCCGAGTGGAAAAGCTGGAAGGGTTCAAGACCATGGCAAGAGAGACCTGGAGGGGCTGGAGCGTGTCCAGGGAAGGGAACGGAGCTGGGAAGGGGCTGGAGCCCCAGGAGTGGCTGAGGGAGCTGGGAAAGGGGCTCAGCCTGGAGCAAAGGAGGCTCAGGGGGGCCCTTGTGGCTCTGCACAAGTCCCTGACAGGAGGGGGCAGCCGGGGGGGTCGGGCTCTGCTGGCAGGGAACAGGGACAGGAGGAGAGGGAACGGCCTCAGGCTGGGCTGGGGAGGGGCAGGGTGGAATTTGGGGAAATTCCTTCACTGAAACAGTTGTTGGACATTGGCACGGCTGCCCAGGGCAGTGCTGGATCATCATCCAGGGAAGTGCTCAAAATCCTGTGGATGTTGCACTTGGAGACAGGGGTCAGTGCTGAACCTGGTGGTGCTGGGTCGAGGGTTGGACTTGATGATCTTCCAGGTCTTTTCCAACCTTAACAATCCCATGATCCTACAATTCCACTGATTTCCTATGGGACAGACAATAACAGATCCCACCTTCTTGGACAGAGAAGAGTTTGGGTTTTCCCCTCTTGGGAAAGGGAGAAGTTGTGCCAGGGGAGGTTTAGGTTGGATAGTAGGGAAAATTCCTACATGGAAAAGGTGCTCCCCCTCTTCCCACACTTATCCTCTCCTTTGTTCTTGTGCTAATTTTTTTCCCTTTTTCCATTTCTTCCTTGACCTTTCCACTTTTATTCTTGCAGCTGCTGCTGTTAAATGTTAATAATTCCAAGTGCCAGCCAAAACAGGTCCATACCCCCAAAAAATGCTGCTTATTTAAAATCTCCGGGCCAAACAGTCCCAGGGAAACCAGACAGGGATCCAATTCCACAATTCCACAACCTGACTCATTCCCACAAAGTTCTCAGTGCCTCTTTCCCCAGCTTTTGGCTGAACCGTGGGCAGCTCAAAGTACAATAATGTAACCCCCTGAATTATGTGTTTAATAGGCAGCAAGCAGCCAGGAGATGAAAAATCCGGGCATTGAATCCATAAATTATTAAATTTAAAAAGGCAACAAGGCATCTTTGGCCAGGAAGAAGCAAAAATGCTCCTTACAATCTTTTTACTGAAACCTCCTGGTGTGCTCACAACTCGCTGCCACCCTGCCTTGAATTGTTGCTTCAATTCGTGTTTTGTTTGTCACCCCTCTCAATTATTTGTAAAAAAGGACCTAAAATAGATTTATATTTCTCTGATTTTATTAGACAGTAAAAAAGAGCAAGCTGAGCTGCAGCAGTTAAATAATTTATGACCTTTGCTAGTGGGACAAGAAGACCTAAAATAGAAATAAAGCTCATGTCTTGAAAAGACAAGGGTTTGTGTCTTACTGTTTTTCTTGCCCACTGGTTTGGCTGGCTACAATTTGAAATAAATATTCAATATATGGAGAACTTTCATCCCCATCTCACAGCTACTCATTATCATCAGGTTCTACCCAGCAATTCCTCCCAGAGCCATCAGGCTGGAGCTGATCTGTGCTTGGATTTCATGGTGAAAAGGCAGAGATAAAGCAATGCTGGGTGCATGGAGAGGCGTTTATTGTAAGTGGTGAGTTCAAGCATTAAGCACTGATGTCCTTTTCCATGCAGCTTTGAAATTCCATATGTTCCCCTCCAGTTCCTCCAGTATTGTCATTAACTCCCCCTCAAAAAGGCTCCGGGAAGCAGCCTCTGGGCACAGCAGCTTCCTCGGACACCCTCGGGTGGTTAACGGAGGCTCTGAGTGGTTTGGGACGCCAGCCTGGCCTGACATTCCTCCAGGAGCTGAATTCCCAAATATTCCCAACTTCAGCACTTGGCTGGTGCTCTTCAGAGCAGAAGGGATTTTCCCTTTGGTGGCCAGAAATGCCAGGGGCAAATTCCAGCTCCCACAGAGCTTTTATTCCTGCTGGAGTTGCGAAGACACAACTACAACTGAAAGGACAGAGTGGCTTAAAACTGAAAACGAGGAGGTTAAATGGGATATTGGGAAGGAATTGTTCCCTGGGAGGGTGGGCAGGCCCTGGCACAGGGTGCCCAGAGCAGCTGTGGCTGCCCCTGGATCCCTGGCAGTGTCCAAGGCCAGGCTGGACATTGGGGCTTGGAGCAGCCTGGGACAGTGGAAGGTGTTCCTGCCCATGGCAGGGAGGGGATGGGATGATCTGTAAAGATCCCTTCCCACCCAAACCACTCAATGATTCCATGATTCCGTGCCATGGATCTGCCTGGTGACCTCCTCTGCCAGCTGTGGTGGGCAGCACCACATGGAATAAACATGCAGAATAAGCAAATTGTCAATGCCAAACTCCAACCTCCCCCTTCGCTGTCCACAGGGCTCCATGGCTGATTTAATTTGCGAGCAGGAATAATTTATTCCCCCTAAACAAACGTTCTGCCTCTCACTCTCATTGACATCTCTGCTGTTCCATCTCCCCTTGAGAAGTTCCCAGGCTTTGCCACGTCTTGGAGCAATGAGTTCCACAGTTAATTATCTGTTGGAAAAACCAATTACAATTAAACAAACAAAAGCCAGGCCCTGCTTCTGCCCAATCTTCTTCATTAGTCTTGTCTTGATAAATGTCAATAAAGTTTAATTCTGAACAAGCAGAGTCAAGATTCCGAGCACACCCAATTGTCCTCCTGTTTGCTTAAGATGATGTTCCCAGATTTCATCTCCATGAAAACCTTGGTGCTGTTTCCCAAGTCTCCACTCATCCTTTTGCTGTTCCTGCAGCCTCCTCTATTCTTATCCCACCTTGTGGAAGTTCCCTTTCCAGCAGGGTCCCAGGTGAGGGTGCCTTGTTTGGAGATTGGCATTGGCAAAGCGCTCTTTTCTTTGGGTTGTTGGTATTTTAGGCTGCAGCTTCCTGTGCCACCAAACAAGCGGCCCAGATCGTGGGATGCAAGGCTTAAAGGAGCCTCAGGAGATCATTTAATCCAGCACTGGAGCTGAAGCACAGCCAGGGATCAACTCTTAATAGATGGATTAATAAGGTTCTCTCCTGCAGTTGTCCCCATTTCATTGTCCCTCGTCTGTCCCCGTGCTTCTCTCTCTTGATAGGCTGAAGGTTTTTCCTTCTTTTATTACTGAAATCTCTTCTGTTGTTCATTTTTTGGCTGTTTCACCCTACACGAGGTGCAGATCAAGTTGTTATTCCTCTCTTTCTAACTGCATTTATGTTGTGGGAGACTGGAATGTTTTCCCTCACTGCTTTTTTTTTTGGAAAGGAGAATTTACCAATTCCTCTCATTTACTGGTTTTCCTCCAAGATCCCAGCATAACACTGAAGTCCATTGACAGGAAAAGCCACGGCACTAAGCTGAGGAATTCCCATCTTTAAATGCCTCCTGCTGCTGCATTCCAAGCTCAGGTTCAGGTTTGTGGCTGCTCTTTACCCGCTTATCCTCGGGAACTGGAGTGACAGGACTCAGGGAATGGTTTCAGGCTGGAGGAGAACAGGTTTAGAGGGGATCTCCTCTCCACCTTCCAGCCCCTGGCTGCTGCTTCCATGCTGAGCCCCAGTGGGAGCTGGACATGGATCTGGGAATGGGGCAGAAATGGGGATGGAGACTGTGGGACCTGGGTGAGGCTCGGAGAGAGTTGGGATTGTCCAGCCTGGAAAAGAGAAGCTCCAGGGTTCCAGTGCCTGAAAGGGCTGACAATAAAGATGGAGAGGGACTTGGGACAAGGCATGGAGGGACAGGACACAGGGAATGGCTTCCCACTGCCAGACGGCGGGGATGGATGGGATATTGGGAAGGAATTGTTCCCTGGGAGGGTGGGCAGGCCCTGGCACAGGGTGCCCAGAGCAGCTGGGGCTGCCCCTGGATCCCTGGCAGTGCCCAAGGCCAGGCTGGACATTGGGGCTTGGGGCAGCCTGGGACAGTGGGAGGTGTCCCTGCTTGTGGCAGGGGGTGGGATGGGATGGGATGGGCTTTAAGATCTCTCTGAATCCAAGCCCTGATTCTGGGATTATCCTTTACAAAGGCACATTTTGAGTTTGTGCCTGACTCTAACTCTGGGTTTGGCTGCACTGCACAAACTCTTCCCCATCTGATTTCTCCTTCACCCAAACGGATGTGCAGGAATCTTGGCTCCAGCAGTGGGATTTATGCTCGGTGTTCCTGGCAGCCCATTTGTTTCCCCCTGCTGCAGATTGCTTCCCCTACAGCCAGGCTGAGCTACTGCTCGTGGGGCTGTGCTGTGAACAGAGCAGGAGCCGGAGCAGGATCCACCTCACACTTCACAGATAAAGAAGAGGAATTTTCCTCGGAGTGGGCTCAGACGCAGCCCCACAAAGAGCATCACACCTCAAAGGGCAGCATCATCCCAGGGCAGGAAGGAGCAGGTTGGAGGTGGGGAGAGGGAGAGAAAATTCTCATCACACCTCTTCTGGCAAGGGGGGCCTCACCTGCTTGGATTCCAACAAATGGAGCTGTTTGCCCTCATCTCTGTGGAATTTGATTGGATTTATTCCGGTCATGCCTCCAATTCATCAGCATCGTGTTCAGTTCCAGAGCACTTTGAAAACTTCCAGGTGTTTTTGCCTCAGAACCCCTGAACAATTCCGGTGCTCTCCCTTCTGAACTGTTGAGAGAGGCTGGGAGTGAACTCCATGGAAAGCTGAGGGGACACCAGAGGTGACAGCAGCAAAAGGAGTTGTGCAATTCACGTTTTTGGGGACATTTTGGGCACATTTATGAGGCGCTGGGGTTGTCAATCACTTGCCAGAGCACACAGGACACACTTTAGGCTGAGCTTTAAAGGCTTCCTGCCAAGAACAAGGGGAGAGGTGGCACCTCAGGGTGCCAGAGGTGTCCCCAAAGATGTAGGACACAAGGGTGAGGCAATTCCACCGCTGGGGGTCTGGAGGAAATGTGTGGGGTATGGCTCCTCCTACACAACTCCTGCAGCTCCTTCCCAGGCCAATTTTTCCAGGAAATCCATTTTTTAAGAACAAAGGAAGAAAATAGATGGATTATCTAAGAGTTATCCCAGGGATGGACGAGCTGGGGAAAATGGCCACACAAGAGCCCATTGGGAGTGAATGTCACGGGGTCAAAATAGACATTTCCTTGGAGCTGGATACAAATCCCATCATGTTTTGTGCTTATTTCACTCATCAGCTTTTCTGTCCCCAAATCTGGGAACTGTTCCCCTGAACATTCCCAGGTGTTGGATGTGTTTTCTGGGCTCAAAACCTCTCCCACTGGTGATGTTGCTGCTGCCTGGAATGCTGGAAAATCCCTGTCTGGAGGTGGCCATGAGGAGGGGGCAGAGCCGTGGGGTGGGCAGGAGCGTTTTGCCAATCTCTGGAAGGTCAGGGTAAGGTCTGGGTTGATAATTGCGAGGTCTGGGTTGATAACAGCAAGGTTCACGTAGGGAACGAGCACAAATCCCCTCTGGTTTCCAAGAAGGCTCCATCTCACCCATCCAGGCACTGCCTGAGCTGGCAGATTTGTGGGAATTTTGCTGCCTTCAAAGCTTGAACCCAAAGCTGCTGACCCCAGCCAGGGCCTGTGTTACCACAGGCCTGGGCCCTATGGTATATCACCGTGTCCCACAGCCATAGGGAGGAGGAGGAGAGAAGATCCAGCAGGCAGGAATTGTGCAGCAAGATTGATTTATTTAATTATTTTACAAACTCTTTTATAGACTTTTTTCTTCATAGTCTAATTGGACAAAGGATCAGCCACCGCTTGGGGTGATTGGCTAAAATCCTAAAACATCCATTGTCAAAATATTTTCTACTGTACCATAAACAAGACTTTTCAAGGTTGCAGGTGGCTTGGGTGTTTACATAACTCTGCTACCTCTTCTGTGAGAGAGAAAAGTCTCTCACGGACTTAGAAAATAGCAAGAAAATCCTCGCTAGCAGCATTTTTGTATCTACAGGCCTGTCTGCCAGCACTCCCAAAGTGGGCTGGGAATCACGCAAGGCTCTGCCCAGGTGAGGTTTTCAGGGATGTTCACCCCCCACAGCAGCTCAGATTTCCCAGATTTGCAGCTCTGCCGTGTGGGACAATGTCAGAGCCGGGACAAATCCCATCTGCCTCTGTCCCCACTGACCAGAGCAGATCTCCTGCCACGGGGAGGGAACGAGGCTGTTCCCACAGGAATTGACTTGGGGCTCTTATCTCATTACTTCATTACCTCATTATCCTCATAAACCACGGCTTCCTCCAGAGCTTTTCCAGGTGCTGAAGTTGGACTGGCCTGTCTGGATTTCCCCAGCTCCCCAGTTATTCCTTTGGAATGGCAGATGTTGTAGTTATTTCCTCCTACTCTTCCAGGATTTCCCTCTTCCTCCCTGTGCTCTCCCAGCTAAAAGCTGAGGATTCAGCTCCTATTTTCTTCCCGCCTCTCCTCAAATTAATTTCATCACTAATTGGCCAAAAGATAAAATTCCCTTTTTAAATGAGGAATGCACAGAATCCTTAAGCTTCCTCCATATCATCCATTATTTGCTCTGTGTGGAATTACCCAAGGATTTATTTCATTTTCCTATTCATATAGGTTAATAAATCCATGGATTTATTTCGTTTTCCAGCTCCATTTCGTTTCAGACCTTCTGATAATTTATTTTCACATTTAGTCTCCATTCATGATCTGATTCCTTTCCTGTTCCCAAGTCCCTGGAAATTCCCCAATTTCAGCAGCTCCCAGTTTCTTCTATCCCAATTATTTATTCTTCTCCTGATCTTTTGACAGCCCTCTTTTGTAAGTTTTTGCCTGCCTTCCTTCCTTCCTTCCTTCCCAGCATTATTTCCCATGAAATAATTCACCAAATTTCTGGACTTTCCTTCCTTGGAGCTTCCATTCCCAGGTATCTTTTAAAGGATTAAGCACATTATTAATATTATAATAATCCCCTGTGGTGAGATCCTAAATCATCCATAATGATCTAAAATTTCAGATCCTGGAGAGGATCTGAAATTTCACCAGGGTGTGCAAGACAAGCTGCAGGATTTTCCTGAGGAGATTCCAAGGATTCTGGGAAGCCTCAATGGCCACTTGTTTTCTTCAGGCTGTTTTTATTTAAAACCTTCGTTGTATTTTCCATTTATCCACAGGATGCAGCGTGACCTCCACAAGGAGCACATTGGGAATGACCAGGATTGACTTCGGAAACCTTGGATATTTTGGGAAGCTCCTCTTCCCTGTTGTTTATTTCCAAATGTTTTTGGATCTGCACGTGGGCAGAAGGTGACTGTACAAAACCCATCCACCTCCTCAGAGCGAGAACATTCCTGGCTCCAGGAACTGCTGCCTTTCATCCCTCTGGGATAAATGTCCCAATTTTCAGTTATCTCATTTCTTATGGAGGTATCCACAGGCTTTTCCTGCCTCCTGCTCCTGTGTCCCACACCTTCCCGGGATCAGTCATCAGCCCAACTGTGGTGGTCATTTTGTCACCCCAGGAGCAAAATTCTTCCTTATTTAATTAACCGTGAGGGCAACAAAATCCCGTCTCAGAGGGCAGAAAATCCCAAAAAATGATCCCTAATCCAGCCTTCCCAGAGACTTTTCCTTCTGCTTTTGGGGCTTGATCAGGAGAGGGCAGATCCCGGTGGATCCTTCCAGCATCCAACAGCTCTGAGGGCTTTGAGCTCCTCCACACAGAGGTGACCTTTCCAGCAGGATCAGGAGCACTTTTCCTGGGATAACATCCCTATTCCTTCGGGATATTCTTCACAACCCCACCTGGCAGCGGAGAGGATGCAGAGGGAGCTGCCACTGGAGAAACCACAGGGAAAACAGCAAAATCTCTGGAAAAGCATCAAATATCAGGATGTGATTCAGTTCCCTGGATGGAGGGAGCTGCTTCTTCCCTAATCTGACACCCAGCATCCCAAAAACTCCTTCTACATCGCCAATTTTTGCCCAAATCTCTCCTGAAGAGGAGAGTTCTCCTCTTGGAGCTGCTTTTCCTGATATCCCAGACCTGATATCCTGGGACAAGCAGCGAAGGGATCCAAGGAAGGTACAAACTGTGTTGCTCAGTGAGTTCCAGCCTGGCTCCCTCAGCAACTCGGGGTTCCTCACAGACCCTTTGAAAATCAAACCCTTCCCTTGTTTTCATGGGATGAGTGGCAGAAAAGCAGGAAGAAAACACACTGGAAACCCCTGAGCCTGACTGTGCCAGATTTCCTGGGATCTCCTCTCTCTAGGGAAACGGAAGCAACGGAAGGGGAAAATCCTGGAAGGATTTCTGCCAGAATAAAACCGGGCAGTTTCCCATACAAAAGGGGTGCACTCCATGAAAAAGTGGGTTTGATGTGTGGTTAAATTCATCTCCCCAGGGATTTTTAGGATTTTATAGGATTAAAAGCAAACCTGATGTGGCTCTGGGGTAAAGGGAGAGTGGTTGTGTGGGAAGATTATCCTGCTTTTGCCTGGAGTTTGTATGGAAGCAGAAGGTGCAGCTTCCATGCTTAATAAATCAAACAAAGGTAGAACAGCCCTAGAATCCATGAATATTTCATGGAATTATTCCTTGGAAAATATTTGTTATGAGAATTCGGATGGTGGGTAATGAGCTGGGTAAACAAAGAACTGCCATTCCAGGATTATCCATCTAAAATCTGTGAGCGTGGATCCTAATGAATGGACAGGCAGGAGCGGGGGGAGGAAAATGGGGAATGTGGGAAATACTCATTTGAAAAAGGGTATGAAGGGAGCTGAATGTGAAAATCCAGCAAAAAAGGCAACATCCAGCCCAGATCTGGATTTTATTCCAAAGATGTTTCAATCTCAGGGAGTAATTGGAGAAAGAGTTGCTGGGAGGTGTTTTCCACCCTATGTGTGGAGCTACTTCTGCGCAGGAATCTTTCAGTGACCTCTGGGCTCAGACTCCACATTTAATAATTCCTTTTGGTTATGCACATCCAGACAATAAATGACATTTTAACATTAAAAATCGGCTTTTCTCCCCTTTATCTCTCCAATAAATAACACTTAAGTCAGTCTTGTAACCCCTCTGAGCAGGAAAAGAGAGCAGATATCTGCAAAATCATTTAATCTACCAAGGCCTGTGGAAAGGAAAATGAAATATCTGCAGCTCTTGCCGGTGAGAGGTTCAACTTCACGAAATGATGGGATTTGGGATTATTGTCACTCTGTCTCAGGCTTTTCCTTTGTGTTCGGATGGGTGTCCTGGAGCCAAGACACAGCCACGGGATGCAAACGAGGACAGCAGAGGAAGAGCAGGGATGCAGCTCCGATGTGTCCTTGCAGGGAATTGCAGGTGGGATCTAATGAGATCTGAATGGCTCTTTCATCCACGGCTTTGTTTCTTTTTTGGAGTTTCCCATTGGATTTTGGCCTCTGCAGCCTCCAGCGATGGAGATTCCATAGTTTATCTTCCATTGGTTTTGATGCTGCCCCCACCATCCCATCCTGCTGCCTCATTTCCAGTTTCTCCATTTATTCCTACTCCTAAATCTGCATTTTTTCCCTCTCACATCTTTTATTTCTGGATGGAAATTCTCTCCTGTGATCCTCATTCCAGATTCCTGATCCCACACGTTGACTCTTTCCCAGCCCCTCACCCTTTCCTGACCCCCCTCCAGCCATTCCCGGGAGATGAGCAGCGTTCAGGACCCAGGGATTTACTCCCTGCCTTCAGTCTGGCCCTCTTTCCCTTCCTTAGCACATTCCAGCACCCATTTCCATCCTCTCTGAGTTGACATTCCGGGACCATCTGTTCCCAAACTCTGAATCTCTTTGGGTCCCCTGACTTCAGGAATATTTCCTGCGCAGTAACTGCGAGCTCCAGCCCCTCAGGATGGATTGAAATGTAGGGCCCTGCTCCTCCTGTGGCAGAATTCCCTGTTCACCTGTGCCAAATCCCAGCTGGCATTTCCCCAGCCAGTCACTGGTGGCAGATTGAGCCGGGCTGAGTTTTTCAGTCCTGGATCACTTGATGCCATCAGCATTGGGATCTCACCATTCCTGGGCTTTCCAGATCATTTACAAGCGTCCACTCCCAAAATCCCTCCCCTGACAGGTGATTTTCTCATTCCTTAAGCACCCATTTGTGTCAGGATCAGCCACTTTATCCCAAGGATGTTGCATTTCTTTGGCTGGTGAGGATCCCTCCTGTGGAAATCCAAGAATGCAGCAGGACCTTGGCACTCCTGTTTTTCAAAATGAATATTGGTTTCAAAATGGACTTTTCATAAAGGTCTGCAGGGACAGGACACAGGGAATGGCTTTAAACCGAGAGAGGGCAGGGTTAGATGGGGTTTTGGGAAGGAATTGTTCCTTGGGAGTATGGAGAGAGGCTGGGATGGAATTCCCAGAGCAGCTGTGTCTGCCCCTGGATCCCTGGCAGTGTCCAAGGCCAGGCTGGACATTGGGGCTTGGAGCAGCCTGGGACAGTGGAAGGTGTCCCTGCCATGGCAGTGTTTTGACTTTCCAATATCCAACATCTTTCTTTGGCACCTTTACTCAAGGACTATTTCGCCCCTGGATTCAGAATTGTTCCAATTAACATCTTATAATCTTCAAAGATTTAATTGTCCTCTGCTTGCTTTGTGCTCTCTCTGCCTGTCCTTTAGACAGCAAGTCTGCAACGTATAGTGAATATTACTTTTACATCTCAGACGTAGTGATTTCGCTCATTTTTAAGGGATTTAACACTTGAAATGCAGATTTTTTGCCAGCTTACAGCATCCTTGAATTGAAATGATTTCTTTTACTGTGTCTGTATTCCCAAATTGGAGCTGGCTGTGGGCAGGAGTTTTTTGGTGTTATTTTTTCTTTCTTTCAAATTGACAAATTCCAGCTGCATTTGTTCTTTGTCTTTCAGACAGGTGTGAGCTTTGCTTTGTTATTTGGGGTTTTTTTTCATTTACTATTTCTACACTTTCATTTACTTCTGTTTTCTCTTTATTTCTAGGCCTTCTCATCCTCCTAAATCAAGATCTACTGCTTTCATTGTTTGCCAGAGATAAACTCCCAATGTTTTCTTCTGCAGGAAGCTCCCAGACACCTGTGCTGAGGATGATGTATGAAGGGAATGTGATGAGCCTGTGTTTAATGGACAAGTTTTGCCCTCCAGCTCGGGGCTGGAACTTGGATGTCACATTAAGGAGCACACCCGGGGCTGGCCATGCTCAAGGTGATGGCAGAGTCACCAGAAGCAGCTGATTTTTGGGGCTCTCAACAATTACATTTTTTTTAAGGTGGAGACAATCTAAACTTAGACCTTTTTCATCCATTTTTCAGCTGATAACCAGCTTGGTTTTTTAAGTTAAACGTGCACTTCTAACCAAACCCTGTGCTTTAGATCTTGCTAAATAAGAAGTGGTTTATCTTCACTTTTGGGGCTCACTTGGCTGATAAACGTGACTGATAAATCCCAAACTTCTGTGGTTCACTTGACCGATAAACCCCGAACTCCTGGGAGTGTCTCCCAGTTGTGTCCTGAGTTCTCCAATGCTCCAGCCCTTGGTCCTTGAGTGTGTTCTTTATCCCAGCCCCTTGTGCACGGGAATGTCTGACCCTACCCAGCAGTGCCATTTTTAGTGCCAGTGGAGCTCTTGTGGATTTTATGAGCAGTGAAACTTTCCCTGGCCTTTCTGGGGAGCTGTTGGTGCTCTGAACATGAACAGTTGAAAAACAGTGGGATTTATAGGCTTGATTGGAAGGACAGATACAGGAAGATCATTTCTAGATTAATATTTTATATATTGTTCATCACAATCCAAAACTTCCTGCTGAGGGGCAGCTCCGATCTCTGCTCCCTGGGCCAGGGACAGCAGCCAGGGAACAGCTGGAGCTGGGCCAGGGCAGGCTCAGGCTGCACAGCAGGGAAAGGTTCTTCCCCCAGAGGCTGCTGGGCACTGCCCAGGCTCCCCAGGGAATGGGCACGGCCCCGAGGCTGCCAGAGCTCCAGGAGCGTTTGGACAGCGCTGCCAGGGATGCCCAGGCTGGGGTTGTTGGGGTGTCTGGGCAGGGCCGGGAGCTGGGCTGGATGGTCCCTGTGGGTCCCTCCAGCTTAGGATATTCCATGATTCTATAAAAATATTCTGCAAATCCCTCTGGGTTTTTACTCACTGATGAATCCCTGGCTTTATCCCATTTTGCATTCCAGCAGCTCTGCCCAGGGCTGTTTGCAAAGGTGGCTCCAGCAGAGATCCCAAGGAATCAGCAGCGCACGATCCACTGGGATGGAAGGGGAGAGACAAATGGCATTAAAGGCAGGAGTGCAGTAAGAGGATAGAGAGCTTTGAGAATTAGTTATTTGAGTATTTTTAACCCAAATCTCCAGTTTAATAAAGCAAAGTCCTTCCACATGGTGCTCGGTGAAGTCCTGGAACAGAAGGTTTGGGCAGCCTGAGCTGGGCTGGATGGTCCCTGTGGGTCCCTCCCAGCTCAGGACATTCTGTGATTCCATGGTAAGGCCAAATCCTTGCTTTGGCCGCTGGGCAAACTCCAGGGAATTCTGGAACTCCAGGGAATTCACAGGTCTCTGGAGCAGAAACAAAACTCAGCCCAAAGCAGGACTGGGCAGAGGAAGCTGCTCCCTGCTATCCAAACCAGACAGGCAGAAAGCAAAGAGCTTTTTGGGAAGCAAAGTGACTGGGAACTGTCCCTTCCTGCCACTTCTGGGCTCATTTTGCAGGGGACAAGGGGAAGTCACCGACAGGGCCTGAGGGCTTGGGCAGGTGAGGCCTTGCATGACCAGGATTGCTGGGGAATCTTTAAATTCCTCATTTCTGGGGCCACCAACAGTCAGGAGACCTCAGGACGGATTTGGCATCAAGGTGGCCCTCAGGTCTCAGGGAATATGCTGTGTACAGGGAAAACATGAGGGAAAAGCAATGGGAAAACAGAGGCCGAGAGAGGGGGAAAGGCCCTGTGGAGTCTGTGTGTGAGGGGCTGTAAACTAGAGCTGTTAGTAACTACAACTCCCAGTAACTACAGCTTGTAGTAACTACAGCTCTCACTACTCCAGCTGCCTGCTGGGGACAAGGCCAGGGAAATGCTGATTTCAGCAGAGCCAGCAGGAACAGAATTTTCCAGGATCTCCACCAGGGAGATTCGCAGTCAGCTCCGACAGGGTGGCATAAACTTCATCTTTTTAATAAAACAGAGGAAAACAAATCCCAATGGCAACAACCACCCTGCCATCCCTCCCACGTGATTCCATTTCCAATGGAATTACAAATGTTCCCAGAGCGTGCAGATGTGTTTAGTCCCACAAAGCAGAGCTAATTTATTCATAAGCAGATCTGCAAGGCTGCCCGGGCAGAATCCTCTCCATATTCCAGGGGATTATTAAATTGGGGGGGTGAAGGGTTTCTTTGCAGGAGTCTCCAGTGCATGGATCCAGCAGGCAGCCAAATGAGGGGAAAACAGGAATGACAGGGAAGACAGGAAGGCAAGAGGGGCTGTTTGCATGAGGAAAAATTGGCAGTGACAGACCCAAACTGGCAGAGTTTCAGGAGGGAAAAAGGCTGCACAACACAAGACAAACACCTCCAGAAACAGGGAACAGCCCTGCAGGAACTGATACCTCGGCAGGTAAATCCATGTTCTCCTCTGGGCTGTGGTCTCCAATTTGTGGGAATTCTTGGCAGGTGTTGCTGCTGGCATCCCTCTGCTCCAGCTGGAAAACACCCAGAACGTCAAACCAGGGCAGAGGCAGCATCTTCACCAGGTAGGCTGGTGCTGCTTGAAAAACCAAAGAGCTGGGAGGTGAGAGGGAGCTTTTAAACTCCAGCCCAGCAGTTGCTGACCTGCTGCGTGTTCCGCATCTGCTCCAGTCAGGAATGATTTCTCTGCCCTGGGCTGATGCTGCACTGGGGCAGAACAGTGGGAATGCTTGAAAGCGCAGAAGAATAAATTCAGAGGGATTGACTGAGCCCTGCTGGCTCTGCTCACCAGGGCAGGGCCAAGGGCAAGGACATGAGGGATGCTCCTCTCCATCTTCCAGCCCCTGGCTGCTGCTTCCATGCTGAGCCCCAGTGGGAGCTGGACACGGATCTGGGAATGGGGCAGAAATGGGGATGGAGACTGTGGGACCTGGGTGAGGCTCGGAGAGAGTTGGGATTGTCCAGCCTGGAAAAGAGAAGCTCCAGGGTTCCAGTGCCTGAAAGGGCTGACAATAAAGATGGAGAGGGACTTGGGACAAGGCATGGAGGGACAGGACCCAGGGAATGGCTTCCCACTGCCAGAGGGCAGGGATGGATGGGATATTGGGAAGGAATTGTTCCCTGGGAGGGTGGGCAGGCCCTGGCACAGGGTGCCCAGAGCAGCTGTGGCTGCCCCTGGATCCCTGGCAGTGCCCAAGGCCAGGCTGGACACTGGGGCTTGGAGCAGCCTGGGACAGTGGGAGGTGTCCCTGCCCATGGCAGGGGTGGCACTGGATGGGCTTTGAGGTTCCTCCCATCCCAAACCACTCCACAAATTCATGATCAACTCAGCAGCCCCAGCTGGCTTTATCTGAGGGTTTTCTGTCACCCCAAATTCCAACATCAAGCTGTGGTGGGACAGGAGTTTTATCCTTTCTTGTTTTTACAGATGAATGCCAGAAAAATCAGTATTTTTTCTTTGCCCTTTCCTTTGTTTTTCCCCTTTTTCCCTTGCAGCTTCTCAGAACTTTCTCAACTTTGTAAAAGTGACGGAGCTGAAAAAGAAAAGTGAATTTGTCACAGTGTCACTTTCATGTATTGAAAACACTTGTAAAGTTACAAAGTCGAAAAGGGGGGAAAGGCAAAAATCACACTTTGTATTCTTCACGAAAAGGAGGAAGCAAAAAAACCTAAAAACCCAAACCCAGTGTGGCAGGTGTTGAAAATACATCTGGTCCAAACATGGGCAGAGTGGAAAAATGGATGTAGGCCAAATTTCTCATGGGAGAAACAACTCCTCAGTTGTGAGGTTGCCAAACCTGAAGGACGGAGCTGCCCAGAGGGACCTGGGCAAGCTCCAGAAGTGACCTTTGGGAATCTCCTGGGGTTTAACAGGACCAAGTGCTGGTGCTGCACTCTGGGCAACCCCAGGATCAATCCAGGCTGGGGATCAGCAGATGGAGCAGCTCTGGGAGAAGGACTTGGGGGTGTTGGTGGGTGAGAGCTGGACCTGCCCTGGCTGAAACCCCCCTGCCCTGGGCTGATCCCCAGCATGGGCAGCAGGGGAGGGGGGGATTCTGCCCCTCTGCCCTGCTCAGGTGAGACCCCACCTGCAGAGCTGCCCCAGCCCTGGGGCCAGCACAGGAAGCACCTGGAGCTGCTGGAGGAGTCCAGAGGAGGCCACGGAGATGCTGCAAGGGCTAGAGCCCCTCTGCTCTGGAGCCAGGCTGGGAGAGCTGGGGGTGCTCACCTGGAGAGGAGAAGGCTCCAGGGAGAGCTCAGAGCCCCTTGCAGGGCCTAAAGGGGCTCCAGCAGAGCTGGAGAGGGACTGGGGACAAGGCATGGAGGGACAGGACACAGGGAATGGCTTCCCAGTGCCAGAGGGCAGGGCTGGATGGGATATTGGGAAGGAATTGTTCCCTGGGAGGGTGGGCAGGCCCTGGCACAGGGTGCCCAGAGCAGCTGTGGCTGCCCCTGGATCCCTGGCAGTGCCCAAGGCCAGGCTGGACATTGGGGCTTGGAGCAGCCTGGGACAGTGGGAGGTGTCCCTGCCCAGGGCAGGGGTGGCACTGGATGGGTTTTAAGTTCCCTTCCCACCCAAACCATTCCATAATCCCATGATTCCAGCCCAGTAGTGCCTGGTGATGGGAGCCGACTCCGGCTGCCCCTTTAGTAGTAACAGCCTGGAAAGTTCTTGGAAGTGGGAGATCTGTGAAGGAGGAGAATCCCAGTGTCCCGCATGGACTTAGCAGAGCACAGGCAGGGTGGGAGGGCAGGGAAAGCATTCCCAGATATGGGAGCTCAGTCATCTGCTGTGGACTCCTCAGGAATGGAGATGTTTTAGTGTCTCCTCCTCCTCTGCACAAGTGCTCTGGATTTAAACCCCCTTCACACCCTGCCAGAGAGAGGGGAGTTAAATCTTGGGAATCCATCCTGTTTCCCTTCTCTGTCCCAGCAGCTCCTGAGGATGTCCCTGCTCAGCCACGGCACCTGAGTTCAGCACACATTTACTTTGCCAAGCGACTGAGTGAAAATTCCTGGGGAAAACTGCCATCTCTGAAGTCATTAGACTAATTAGGACAGGGATTATTTGCACGCTCTCCACTCCGGCTTAACTCTGGAACTAAGTCTGTGTCTTAATTTTGCCTTCCCTGAATAACACAGGGGAAAAAGCAGCCGTGTCCTGACTGGCACAGCAGCTCCCAGGACTGACACACGCTGGGGTGGGATCTCCCCTGGATCTGGGAGCTCTGGAAGCACTAGGGGTTTTCCTGGTTCCAGTGAATTTGAGGGAAGTAATTCCAGTGAGACTGGGCAGAGTCAGCAATGCCCAAAGGCTCGTCCTGGTGGGATTTCATTCCTTACAGTGGGATGAGGATGAGCCCCCACGATGGCCGAGAAGGCAGAACTGGGCAGGGAAGGAGCTGCACAAAACACTGGGATGGGACAATCCCAGGAATCTGTCACCTGCCACCTTTGCACTGAATAAAAGGGAAATTATTCCCAAGTCTCCCATTCCTGCAAGGAACTCCAGTTCTGGGGAAGTTGCTGGGTATCCATTGCTGGGTCCCCAAAGAACGTTCAGATGAGAACCTACATGCACACAACAGTGAAGTTCCAAATCTCCTACCCGAATATTCCGGAGGATTTTATTCAGCTGCATCTCATGGAGGATTCCGTGCTGGAAGTGCTTGTGCAGCCACTCCATCATGGAAAGCCACCCCCAGCTTATCTGCCCAGCCACAGCTCCCTGGTGGAGCCCGGAGTGGAAGTGGTTTGGGAGCTGCTGGAGGCTGATAAACAGGAGTTAGAGGAGCTGATGGATTTGGGGAATAATTTTCACCAGTGAAGGATTTGCCACCTCTTTCCCTACATTCCAAGGAAAGGCCATTGTGCTTTCCACATCTATTGTGCAAATAGGTTCAGGCACTCAGATTCCTACATTGGAATGGTTAAAGATTGCCCTGAACTCGGAAAAAGCTCCTTGGCTTTCTCAGCTCCAGTTTTCAGGAATTACTGATGATCTCAGCAGTGGTTAAAGAGGGACACACAGAAGTGCCTGGTTTGTAGAGATAAGGGCTGGATCCAAAATCACAGAATCATGGAATGGTTTGGGTGGGAAGGGACCTCAAAGCCCATCCCATCCCACCCCTGCCATGGGCAGGGACACCTCCCACTGTCCCAGGCTGCTCCAAGCCCCAATGTCCAACCTGGCCTTGGGCACTGCCAGGGATCCAGGGGCAGCCACAGCTGCTCTGGGCACCCTGTGCCAGGGCCTGCCCACCCTGCCAGGGAACAATTCCTTCCCAATATCCCATCCATCTCTGCCCTCTGGTGTAGAGGGATTCCTTGTGGAATATAGGATACCCCAGGAGGGCTTGGGCATCCCAGGGCTGTTGCAGCAGTACCCCTGACGGGGCCTCAGGCTGAAAACAGGCTTGCAAGGCACCTGCTAGCTGGCAGCCTTGAAAAGCCTTGGGAAGGGGTATGCACTGGTCAGCTCCCCCGCTGCTTAGAGGCTTTCTCATGGGAAAGGGGCGTGAACTTTGGAAAAAAGTATAACTTGGTGTAACGGAATAATAAAACTGGAGCACGATGCTCAAATCGGATCGGTGTTCGTGTCGTGACTCTGGCTGGATTCCCCTGCTCCCGGGACACACCCCCCCCCCCCCCGCTACACTCTGGCAGTGGGAAGCCATTCCCTGTGTCCTGTCCCTCCATCCCTTGTCAATTGTCTCTCTCCATCTTTCCTGTAGGCTCCCCTCAGGCACTGCAAGGCCACAGGGAGGTCACCCTGGATCCTTCTCTTCTCCAGGCTGGACAATCCCAGCTCTCCCAGCTTTTCCTCCCAGCAGAGCTGCTCCATCCCTCTGCTTATTCTGGTGCCTCCTCTGGACTTGCTCCAACACGTTCCTATCCTAAATCCCGCTCCATTAATTTGGTGACTGTGCTCTCTGGCAGCCATTCCCAAGAGCAGGGAAGTCTGGATCTCTCCACCAAAATGAGGAGAAAAATGAATGAGTGGACACAGAGCTCCCGGTCTTGAATAATTGTAGGTGACATGGAAAGCCCAGCTCGCACAGCCCCGACTCCCGGGATGGAGGAGGCAACAAAATCATTTTCAAATGGATCTTGATGTCTTTAATTGATTTCTGAGCTCTGCCCTCCACTCTGCTCGAGCTGCCAACAGATCCAATCTGGCTCCGGGTGCTGCTCCAGGTGACCTGCTGGGGTTAATGACATCACTGTGACTGTCAGGCTCTGAGGGGGTGAGGAACAGCTACAGGAGTGTTGGAAAGCCTTTGGAACAGCAGGAACTGGAGCCCAAACCTGTAGAAATCCATGAGCTGTGACGACTTATCCTGGAGTTTGGGAAAATCCATTTAAAGCGAAGTTGTTGGCCTGGGATTAACCTGTCCCATGAGGATGAGCAAGGGGAGGCAGGGAGAAAGAATAAATAATGAATATCCTCAGGTCTGCTCTTCCTGCTGTGCATGGCCATGCTCAGAGTGGGACAGCCCAGGGATGGAGCAGCTCTGCTGGGAGGAAAAGCTGGGAAAACTGGGATTGCTCAGCCTGGAAAAAAGAAGCTTCAAGGTGACCTCACTGTGGCCTTGCAGTGCCTGACAGGAAGGATGGAGAGGGATGATTTACAAGGGTCTGGAGCACCAGGACACAGGGAATGGCTTCCCACTGCCAGAGGGCAGGGATGGATGGGATGTTGGGAAGGAATTGTTCCCTGGGAGGGTGGGGAAAGGCTGGGATGGAATTTCCAGAGCAGCTGTGGCTGCCTCTGGATCCCTGGAAGGGTCCAAGGGGCCAGGCTGGACACTGGGGCTTGGAGCAGCCTGGGATAGTGGGAGGTGTCCCTGCCCAGGGCAGGGGGCGGGATGGGATGAGCTTTAAGGTCTCTTCCATCCCAAACCATTCCATGACTCCATGATTTTGTAGTTTCGGAATTCCTTGATTCCATATGCAGGTGCATCATCCACAGGGAAAAATCAGTGGGAAAGACAGGACAGGGAGAACCTAACCAAGGCTCCAAACTTCAGGTAAGAGATATCCAGGGAGCACGGAATTCCCAACTCCGTGGAACACACCCAAGATAAAGACACAAAGCAGTTGTGTCCTCTAGGAAAAGACAGTGGGAACTGAGGTAATTCCAACACCTTATCCCAGAAGCAGGAAGCCAAAGGAACAAGAAAACAAAAGGGAACAGGGGAAAATTATTTCCTGGCCTGAATTTGGATCAACGAAACCTCGAGCACATGAGCCAGATCCAGCACAGCCCTCTGCAAGATTCCTCAGTTTCCCAGGAGCACGAGCTCATGGGCATTGTGTTTCCAAGCTTTGTTTTCAGCCATCTCCAACTCTCCAGCTCGACAAGTGTGTATTTCTTGTTTGTTGGAATAATGGGAGCTCGCAACCACTCCTTCAGAGCTTCCTCATTGGAAAAGGCAGCATCCTCTGCTCCGTTTAAAACTAGGGAATGTGAGACACAGCAGATGGATGTGACCTCTCCCAGGGAAGTGGAAAGGTCAAGAACAGAGCCTCTGTTCCATATTTTCCCCTTCATGGCTCAGCCAGAAGGATAAAAGCTCTTCATTCCTTAGTGCAAGACAATCGCATCCCAGAAAATTGGGAGAGTTTCTGCCCTCAGGAGGGAGGGGGTTCTTCACAAAGCCACAAAGTCACCCCCAAAGCAGCCACCCCAAAATTCCTGCTGCTTTTAGCAGGGATTTGCAGTTGCTCCCACTCCCTCACATAGGTTTACACCTGAAGTCCACACTACACACTGAGGCTGGAGTAAAACCTCGGAATTAACACCTCCAGGTTTTCCAGAGGAGTAAATTCTCTTCCCTAGAGCTCCCTGTGCTCAACTTCTCCAGGTATTTCTTGTTTAATTAAGGCTTTTAGCAATAAACTTGAGAAGGATTAGGCCCAGGAAGTAATTAAGCTCCTGACAGAGCTGGCTCCCAGTTTTCCTAAATTCCATGAGATATTCCAAAGGTATTCTACAGCAAAAAAAAAAAGGGCAGAACCTCAGGTGGAAGAGAGAAATGTTTTATCTTAAAGAAATCCCACACTTTTCTGTAAATAAAAAAAAAAATAATTGGCCTGGTAGTGCTTTATTTGATAGAATAAAATAGAAGTAATAAAAATGTTTTGGCATTGGGAATGTCTGTGGGATTGGTGCCTCGATATTCCAGGTGCTCCGTGGACGTGGATACAAACACACAGACAGGCAGGATGGCTTCGGCATAAAAATAACATCAAAATAAAAAGAAAAGGCATAAAAATAACCTGAGAGACAGAAAAAAATCCATTTCCAGACAAGCAGCCTGCTGTTCTCTAAGCTCTAAAAACTGAACCTGTCGGGTTGTTCAGAAGAAAATTCCCAAAACCTCCACATTTCTAACATTTTCCATAAAAACCTTAAACATATCCAAGATATTTGACTGCCTGTGGACCTGATGGTCCAAATCCTGCACTGCTTTTAGCCCCTCCTGAGCTCATTTTTGCTCCATTATGTGGCTCCAATCGCAGTGTCCGATATTCTCCAGCCCAGCCGAGTCCAAAGGATTCGGGATTTGGGATCCATGTGCTGGGCAAGGATTCCTGCTGCTCCCAGGGAGCCACCAGCAGCAGGAGCTGAGCTCAGCCCTCTTCCCGAAATCAGGAAATGCTGGATCACCACATGTTTAAACCCAGTGCAGATTCCCAACACCAAGTTATCCCTGGAATCATCCTGCAGATGCAACGCAACGGCGTGGGGAATCCCCAGGAAAACCCTTTGGAGCAGACATTCCGCTCTCTAAATGGACTCCGCTTTCCCTAGGCAGCTGGAATCGCATCAGCAGTGGGACAATCAGCAAGGAAATGCTCTGGAAAAGCTCAGAATGACTGAAAATATCTGATGGAAATTGGAGGGGCAGGACAACCTCCAGAATTTTGCCTTTCCAAGCCAATCCTCATGGGAAGGGCCTCACCCTCCTTCAAAGAGTCCCATAGGTGCATCCTGGAGAGGTGCCCAGGGCAGGAATTCCAGACAGCTCCTCCAGAGGTGTCCTCTGCACAATGCTCCATCCCAAGGGAGCAGGTGACTTGGGAAAGGCTGGTATTGATCCAGGAGAGACCATGGCACGGCAGCATCGCTGCATCCCTGTGGAGCCACGTGGGAATCCAAGCTGGGATACACAGATTCCAAAAGCATTTATCCCTCTGAGGGTCTGCCAGGGGCCTTCCTGGGGGATGGGAAGCTGGACACAGATCAGACCTGGAGCAACAGGAGAGGACAGGCCAGCCTGATAAATGTCTTTATAGCAGTTCGAAAAGAGAAGGGAATAAATAGAAGGAACTTTGAGTCTCAAGTGGTGGCCAAAAATACGATTTAATTTTGGAAAGTCACTTCTGTGTGAAAGTCACACAGATGGGAAAAAGAATTAGTGCTGCCATGAGGCTGGAGAGGAACCCAGAAGGTGGAAAAGTGCAGGAATATTAAAAAAAACACCAAATGCAGAAGCAAATGTGACCCCTCACTTTGCACTTCCAAATTCCCCTCACAGAGAGATCGGGGTACAAAATTCTCTCTTCCTCCACACCACAAAAAAAAAAAAAAAAAAAAAAAAAAAAAAAAAAAAAAAAAAAAGCTGAGGCTGGTGTTTTCAGGGGGCTTAAAACACCTGGAACAATCCTGGGCAGAGGCTGCAGCAGGGTCACAGCTCTCCAGGGGTTGTTTTAATGCAAAGTAATTCCACTGAGATGTAGGAAAAGGCACAGGAAGGACACTGGGATCATGTTTGATCCTAACAAGGAAAGAGGGAGAGAACTCCACTCAAAGAGTGATCAAGGAATGGCAGCAGTTAATGATCCTTAGATGAGTGAGGAAGGAGGAGAACAAAGTAAAGACCCGGAGGTTTCGGGAAACAGACTCCAGGAACTTCAGGAAGCTGATTAGGGCTCCTAATCAAAGCCCTGGAATGGGATATGGAGCTCTGGAGGTATAAAGGCTTCTTAAGTCAGCTGATAGCAAGGGTGGAAGTGAAATTTCTGCCTGGAAAGAAATGACAGAGGAGAACCAGAAATGACCAGCTTGGCTAAATCAGGTAAAAAAGAAAAAAAAGGGGAAAACAGGTCATTCCTGAGGAGAATATTGTGGAATAAAACAGATTATCAGAGAGAAAAACACGGATCAAGACACAAATTAAATACTACGAGGAAAGGAGATCAGGAGTTGGGAGGAGACAAATTTCAAGTGTTCCAGGAATAGGAGTCAGGCCTTGGGAAGCACCAGTCAGAGGGAGAGAAGGCTCCAGTTAGCAACAGGATTAATTGGAATCACCCACAGGAAAGCTCATTATCAGTGGACTGTTCATAAATGCTCAAGTTATCCTGTCCTAAAGGAATTCCCTCTGCTCCAGCCGGTTCTCCAACCTCAGCACAGTTCTGGGGGTGTTTTTGAGAGTGGGATGAGGTGTTTCCCAGAAGGATGAAAAATTACAGGCCCGGGGAAGGAAGATCAATCAGAGAATGATGAACTTCTCCACAAATCCAAATACAAAACCACGCTAGTTTCGTACAGCCAGAACACGATGAGGAGAAAAGAACAACCGGCAGATTTGTAAAGAACAAATCCTGCCAAAGCAGAGCTGTTTCCATCACTGACAGAGCCACAGGCTCCAAGGAGAAGGGAGAAGCGCAAAAATCAGATTTTGGGGAAGATTTCTGTTCGTCAGGGAGCTGAGCAAACACAGGCGAGGTGAAAGCTCTGCTGAGGAGTTTCCAGGCTGCTCCCAGGGGCCGCTCTCCAAGAGCTCCTGGTTCAGGTGGGATCCTGGGAACACCTGGCCTGGGTCTGGGAATTGGCAATGTTTTTATTGCAAGCTGAGGTAACGGGATGAAATGTGGGGTTGTTGTCTGCAGAGGGGATAAAAGGGGCTGGGAGCATCTTGGATAGGAAAGGTTTGAAATTCAGAATGGTCTGGAGATACTGGAGAGACAGGGAAGAGCAGGATGGGTTTCAGGAAGGACAGGGGCACGCTTATAAAGATAAGGAAAAACAGATTAATGGCTAAAAAAATGGGAATGAATGGCTGGAGGTTCCTGGAAGGGAAAGGACTGGAAGGCAAGGGGTGATGTTGGAATCTTACAAACGACAACCTGTGCATGCCTGAGCTCTGGGAAGGACAAACATCACAGAATCCCAGGATTGTTTGGGTGGGAAGGGACCTTAAAGCTCATCCAGTGCTGCTGGAACATGGGAATGGCCAGCAGGATCTCGACTGCTCCCAAGGGAATTTTCCAAAGTCACCACTGATAACCAGGGCCTGGAGCTTTCCCTGACACCAAAGGGCCTGGGAAGCAGATCCTGGATGATCTGGAGCTCATGGAATGTTTCTTTCAGCACTGGTCCTTTTTTTCCATAGGAATCCCTGCTCCATGGCATCAGACCTCTCAGATGTTCCCCACAACTCCACAGTGCTTAGAGGAGGCCCCTTTCCCATTTTCATGTTTCAAACACCTTTTCCAGAGTTCCTGATGGGAAAATTCCTTTGTTTTAAAAGCCTGCAAGCTAAAAACAGGGATAAACCAACTTTTCTCTAAGATATTTTGAAGATCCCAAGGCAGGGAAAGGAGCTCCTGCTGCTGCTGCCTCTTGGAATTGCCACTAGGGAAGAAAAGCTGGAGTCTGCTCCACGTTTTTTTTTGAGATCAGAGCATCTTTTCAGCCTTACAACAAATGATGCTGCCAGAAAATATTCCTGTGTGGAGCATCAGGGATCTGCCATTCCACGCAGGAAAATAGAGCTCCCTGGTATTGGTCTGGGGGAAGAGCTGATTTTTCAGTCTGACAGCAAAATTGAAAAATCGAGTGGAAAAAAAAGCCTCATTTTGTTTGGATCATGCTGGAATATTATTTTTGTTGCTAAACCAACTGCATTGTTCCCTTTGGTGTGAAATATTCCATCCAATCCGAAATGGAATGCTTGATTGATTTAGGAAGGAAAAGGAGAGATTCACAAATATCTCATGGAGCCTGAGGACTGCCGCTTTTCCTGCCTGGAGATCTTGACATTCCTGTGAAAATCTACCTCCCAGGAGGATGGAGCCATGAAAACCAGGAATTTTCCCTGCCCTGCCTTGCAGTGGGAGCCACAATTCCCTTGAAAACCAGGAATGTTCAGTGCCCTGCAGTGCTGGGTGTAAATGATGGGAGTCTGTGGATTGAGGATTGGCCCCATTCTTCCCTCATTCCCATTTTTAAATGCCCTCAGGACAACATTCCAACCATTCCATCATTCCAGCCATTGGAATAAGCTGCACGTTAGCCAAGAGCTCACAGTTAAAATGTCATTCAAACGTGTATTTTAGAATTTTAATCCAAGCACTTGAACATTGAAGAATTTCGCAGGCATCTTGAATCCTTCACTTTTCTTCCCAATTTCTTTACCTACCAGAGGCTTCCACATGCCCTGGCCATGAGCAGCTCAGTCCTGTGCATCCACCTGGAGCCCGGGTGATTCCAGAGGCACAAAAAGATCTGTGCTCCCTTCAGTGGGGTTGTCAAGGTTATCAAGGACCTTTCCCACCTGCTGCTGGAAAGAATTCCCCATCCCCAGCTGCCCTTTGGATCAGAAGGCACAGAGGGAAACTTTTGCTTCACTGGGCAGCAGCAAAAAAAATGAGTTGGTCACAGTTCCACTGAAAGATGCTTCTCTTCTTGGAAAATTGCCCTGGGAGTGGGGGAATGACAAGGGAATGACAAAAGCCTCATTTTTCTCTCTCTCCAGGCAGGATGAAACCTCAGAATGCAGCGATTCCAAGCACAGGCTGCTGAGCAATTCCAGCCTAATACACAAGCCATAAGGATAAACCAACATATGGACCTCAGATCCTGCCATGCTTTAGCAGAACTTAATTGGATCATCCATTTTTCCCAATATTACCATATCAGGGCTGCTGCTAATCCCTCGGGAGCTGCTGTGTGCTGCAGATTAAAGCCCTGGCCACAATCTCCAGGATATGCTTGGCTAAACAATATTAAGAAACTCGGTCTCCAAACATTTAACTGCTAATTTAACGTCATTTCTGAGGCTTTCTGGGGCTGCTTTTGAGATGCATGAGCACACAAATAAATTCACTAAGATAATCTACCCCAAATAATCTGAATATGCCTCACTTTAGTTTAAAATACTGCAGCTGGAAGGGCGTTATTGAGATTTATTCTACCAGAAAGAAACAAAATCTTTGAAGGGTCGGTCCTTCGTTGAAAATTCCCCACAGGCTACTCCGGGGTACTGCGTTATCCAAGCTCTTGGATCTACATTCCGAGCGCAATTCTTTATCTGAAAAGTGATGCCCACATTCCACGTTCTCCCAGGTACAGAGATGTGGCTGTGGATGAGGTGGATTCAGCTCCCCGTGAGCAAAAGGTCAGCACGGATTCCAAGGAATGACAGGCTGGATAAATCCACAGGGAATTCTAAAGGCGAGGCTTGGTGGAGGCCTTCGCACCATGGGAGCGCTCAGAGCATTCCCACAGTGCAGGAAATCAGCACAAAATCCAGTTATTTCTCTAAATTCAGGAAAAATCTGGCTGATCATGAGTTCAGAGAGTCATGGAATGGTTTGGGTGGGAAGGGACCTTAAGGGCCATCTCACTCCACCCCTGCCATGGGCAGGGACACCTCCCACTGTCCCAGGCCGCTCCAAGCCCCAATGTCCAGCCTGGCCTTGGACACTGCCAGGGATCCAGGGGCAGCCACAGCTGCTCTGGGCACCCTGTGCCAGGGCCTGCCCACCCTCCCAAGGGAAGGATTTCCCTCCTTCAGCTCAAAGCCATTAAATTGTTTAAATTGCTCAGAAAGAACCAGTAAAATCTTGAAGAGAAAATGCACATTTTGAAGTTTCAATTGCACGTGAACTTTAGGGTAGGGAGGGGATGAATTTTCTAAATGAAACCTAAAAAGAAAGCCCAACAAAACTCCCAAAGGAAAGTTAACAATAAAAAACATTCCAAATGCCACCTGGAGGGGATCAGTGACCTGGCCACTGAGGGGAATCCAATACTGCCAGAATTGAATTCGAATTACAATGGATTTGTGGCACTAACTACTCATCCCTCCTCCCTCTCCAAATGTATCTTTGCTACAGATAATTACCCTGGGATAATTGTGAAGATTCCTCATATTGTTAAATAATGGGGATCTCTGCAGGGAAAACAGCAGGACAGGGAGCTCCGATCAGGCCTTGAACATGGAGGGAGAAAGGAAGATGATAATGAAGTTTAAATCACCGAGATTCAGTGGCCTTGTCTGTGATTGCCTATTAAAAATCATCTCATGGATCTTTCTCAAGTCAACGTGGTCCTAATAAATGTTGGGAAGGGATTGTTCCCTGGGAGGGTGGGCAGGCCCTGGCACAGGGTGCCCAGAGCAGCTGTGGCTGCCCCTGGATCCCTGGCAGTGCCCAAGGCCAGGCTGGACATTGGGGCTTGGAGCAGCCTGGGACAGTGGAAGGTGTCCCTGCCCATGGCAGGGTGGCATGGATGGGCTTTAAGGTCCTTTCCAACACAAACCATCCCATGATTCTGTGATTCCATTAAATAAATAAATGGATACAACACCCTTGGCTGATCATTGCATTGCCCTGAGCCATGAAGATTGAAGATACTTCAAGAGGAGAATCCAGTGATGGATTAAAACTTGTGATTTGCCCCAATTTTTAACCAGAAAAAAAGGAGACCCTGCTAAGAAACAAATGGAGAACTGCACAGAGAACCACCTTGTTCTGCTGTGTAAATCCACAGTGTTTTCCCTTCCGGAATAATGTCTGCAATCCTGATTTCCTGCTCTCAGAAAGGCTTTTGTAAAATGGCAACAAAACATAGAAGAGATGATGAGAGGTGTGAAATGACATCTGTGTAAGGAAAAGAGATGAATAGACTGAAAACCTCCAGCTTAGGAGAAATGTGACAGTGGTTGGTCATTCCCCCAAGGAGAATCCTCCATCCATCAGGGGAAAAGTTCAGAAATGGTGTCTCCAAAGAGTCTGGAAATTCTGTGTGGAGTTCTCCCAGTTTGCAGGAACATAACGTGGAATATTGGAATATGAATGGAAGAAATGGAAAGATGCCAGTGGACGGTTAAGGGGTTACACTGGATTATCTTAAAGGTCTTTTCCAGCCTTAAGAATTCCACGATTCCGGGATGAGACCCAGGGAAAGGAAGTCCCAAGAACAGGCAGCAGGTACGAGTTCACATCTAAAGAGAAGAACTTTTCCTTGGGATCAGGCAACACAAAATGGGGTTTGTTTACATGCAGGCCTCAAAGCCTTGTGGTGTGGGAGCAAACCTGAAACAAAGCAAGCAAGCAGAGGGGAGGAGGGAGGTTTGTTCCAAATGTTCCCTCTTTTGTTCTCTCTCGCTCTGGTTTTAAAACATTTATTGTTTGAGGGGTTTTTCCTTCACTCTGGAACCTGCTGGTGTTTGGGGCCGGTTTGTTCACAGGAGATGCTTCAGACAGATCCACCTGCAAGCTCTGATTGACCCCAGTTCCCATCACACACCCCCACTTAATTTTTTAACACCAAACTTCTTCCCTCTCTTCCACTGAACATCCTCCAGGGATGACCCAACCAACAAATCAATCCCATTTTAGAGGAGGAGCTTTGGAGCTTCTAAAATCACCTTCAGAAAACCCTTGGCAGGGCTCCCAGCGCTCATCCAGAGGCTCCTGCACAAAGGGTTTTATCCAACACCGGGGTTTCACCTGCATCTTCCTCCCTTCTCCGTATCCTTCCAGACACCACAGGTACCTGGAATAGCCAGTATTCCCAGTGCATCCAGGAGAATCACAGGAAGAGCCTGGAGAGGCTGGGGAGACAGAAAAATAATGGATGTTGGGAGCATGGTGCACCAGTGGATTTTTTCCATAAGCAGTGACATTTTAGCAGATCACAGAGTGACTGGGGGGACAGGGAGGTTTGGGGGGGATTTTAGGGGGTCCTGGAATTTGAGGAGTCCCTGGACTGGGGGATACTGGGAGGTTTGGGACGGTTTTTGGTGGGGGGCAGGAGTATTGGGGGGTCCCAGCTCTTGGGAGACTCCCAGAACTTGGCAAGGGGGAGATTCTGGGGGTCCCAGGATTTGGGGGAGCTTGGGGGCCCTGGGATTTTGGGGGGTACCAGGTCTGGGGGTATTGGGAGGTTTGGGAGGATTGGGGAGTCTTGGGAGCTTAACGAACACCTCTCCCAGTCCATCCTGCACTGCACTTCTGGAGGATTATCCAAGGGCAGGAAGGATGGCCAGGCAGGAAAATCCTTTTTTTGGGAAGGGAGAGCTGAGCTGGGCTCAGTTATCAGCTGGAAACTTTATCAGCCCTGACAAACAGGCCCAGGCCCGACTCTCAGTCCCAGTGAGGTTCCAGCACTCAGCCCGTGGTTGAACACGTTATGAACCCCACTTCCTGATTCCTCATCTCCCTGTCACTCCTCTGGCACCACCAGCCTGTTGCATCCAGGGAAACGGTGGAAAACGTCAGGCTGGCCACAACAAGGATGGCCAAAGCACTGGGAGAAAGAAACCTTGGGGCTTCAGGAGTGTCAGAACCATGGAATTGTTAAGGCTGGAGGACATCAAGATCATCCAGTCCAATCTTCATCCAAACATCCCCAAGCCCACTAAAGCACATCACAAAGTGCTACTTTTTCCTACATTTTGGAATACCTCCAGGGATGGGAACTCCAGCACTGCCCTAGGCAGCTGTTCCAATGCCTGACCACCCTTTCCATGAAGAAATTTTCCTGATATCCAATTTAAACCTCCCCTGGCCCAGCCTGAGGCCGTTCCCTCTCCTCCTGTCCCTGTTCCCTGCCAGCAGAGCCCGACCCCCCCGGCTGCCCCCTCCTGTCAGGGACTTGTGCAGAGCCACAAGGTCCCCCCTGAGCCTCCTTTGCTCCAGCCTGAGCCCCTTTCCCAGCTCCCTCAGCTGCTCCTGGGGCTCCAGCCCCTTCCCAGCTCCGTTCCCTTCCCTGGACACGCTTCAGCCCCTCCAAGTCCTTCTTATCATGAGGGACCCAAACCTGACCCCAAGATTTGAGGCAAGTCACAGGGGACAGGCCCTGCCCTGCTCCTGCTGCCACCCCAGGGCTGGGACAAAGAAGAGCCAGAACTGGGAATCGTGGCTGTGATTCCCTCTCAGTGCTCTGTGCCCACGTGCGGGACCTGTCCCTGGGAGAACACACAGCTCCCGGAGTTCCTCTCAATCCCATTCCTCAGGAATGATGGATCATGTTCCGAACCGGTGCCACTTCTCCTGCCAGCTCTCCCTGCCAGCGGCATCGATCTCCCGCAGCCTTTTGATTTACTGGGTTCATCTAATGGAGCTGCTGGAGACAGGACCTGGCTGTGTCCACTCCAGCGCTTCCCCTCCAGGACGTGAATTCCCAGCACCCGGAGGGCTCTGCTGAGGCAGCAGCCCTGGAACTCACCAAGGAGAAGCTGAATTATTCATCTGCCCTGCCAAGAAGGCAGACAAAGAGGTTTCCAATACAGCAAGTCCTGGAAACTTGTGGGGCTATAAAAGCTGCTTTTTTTTTTCCAAAACAACCCCAACCATTCCTTCATTCTCCAGACCCCTGGGAATGGCACTAGCAAGAGACAGCTGAACTGGAAACCAGTGAAAAAAGCAATTTGCTTGTTTATCCCTATTTGTTTATCCCTATGGATTGAGTTATTCCAGAAACTGAAGAGAAGGGTTGAGTTTAGGACCAGGAAATCAGAGTGGAAGAGTTCGTATTCCTTGTAGGAGGTTCCTGGCGTCGTGTCCCATGAGTCCGTGTAATCCCAGGCAAGATAAGGACACATCCCTGTCAAAGAGGCTGCCTGCACTTAGATATTCCCTGGAAATTGCAGCTCCCCGACGGAGCAGGATGCATTTCAAATGGTGTCCAAGGAAGAATAACTTTTCTCTTCCAACCATCCCTGGATGGATCCAAGGTGGTGGAAGGGATTTTATAGCATTTAGACGAAAATCTCATAAGGAGCAGAAGCTGGAGAATGTCAGGAACTTCAGGATCTTCCAACCGTGCTGCCCTCAAGAATCAGGAATGCTTCCTGAATCAGGAACTCTGCTCATCCCAGCCTTCATCCATGGCCCCCAGCACTGCATCCCACTCCTGGCTCTGAGGAGGATGCCTCCTGTTCTCCAGCATCTCCTCCAAGATTTTCATACCCATGGATGTCTCATTCTCCTCCCATCCAAGGGATAATGGCCCTGGAATGGCTCTTTGCCAGGATCAGCACCCTGGATAAATTCCATTCCACTGCTTCCTGAGAGGACTCAGCTACTGAGCAAACAAAGGGGAGTGAATTCCCTGCTTATCAGCCAAGGGAAATTCCAGCTGCATCTTGTAAACAGGGAAAGGAGAACAGGAATCCTGGGAGAAGGGCACTGGCAAAAGCAGAAGTGGGAATTACAACATTCCAGCTGAATTCTCTCCACAGCACAAGCCACAAACATCCTCGCTCTACCCCAGCAATGTCCAGCTTGGAATATTGTGCAAAACCAGGTTCTCCACAGAAACCTGTGGTGCTGCCATGCCGAGGAAAGCTCAGTCCTAATGCTGAGGATGAGAGCCTATTCCAGCATATTCTGGGATGCAGAGCTCTGGATCTGCAGTCCCACACATCCCTCCAGGCTGGCTGAGGACCTTCTAATGCCCAGAATTCCTCAGGCCCCAAACTGGGGGCTCTTTTTGAACCTGTTATGGATTGGGAATCCCAAACCTGGGCCTCTTTTTGAACCTATTATGGATTGGGAATCACAAACCTGGGCCTCTTTTTGCATCTATTATGGGTTGGGAATCCCAAACCTGGGCTTCTTTTTGAATCTATTATGGACTGGGAATCCCTGGCAATCAGGCCCAGGACTGGGATACCCAATATTCCCAGGGCATCCAGAAAAATCACAGGAAGAGCCTGGAGAGACTGGGGAGACATAAAAATAATAAGTTCAAAAAGAGTCTCTTTTTGAACTTCTTAGGCACTGGAAATCCTGATCCTGTGCCTCTTTTTTGGCATATTACGGATTGGGAATCCCGAGCCTGGGCCACACTTCTCCACCGAGCTGCAGCTCTGGATAACGAGTGACACTTTTGGACTTCCTTGTGCCATCCTGGGCTCCCCGGGCAGGTGTCACTGTCACCTGGGGTGTTCTCCTGCACACCAGTCCCCTCCCTCACCTGGGGGACTCCTAAACTGGGATTTTCTGCTCCTGGCAGTGTTAGTGCCTCCTTCTCCGAGTCCTGCCTCCCACAGGAGCACCAGGCATCTGTGAGGAGGAGCAAAGCATCCCAGCAGGCAGCAGGAACAGTTTGGGGTGATTAAAGTTATTACTGGGATGCACAAAAGAGCACAGGGATGGAGCAGCTGGCAAATGTTGGATTAGGAGCTCTCGGAGTCACCAGGCCAGGAACTTTGGGCCAGATGCTGACAGGACTTGGGCAGAGCGGGATTAATTGACAGCAGGCAGTGAGTTAAAGGGGAAAATCACTCCCTAAATGAGGGAAGATCCCAGGGAATCCACGGAGTGATTAGAGAAGCTGCTGCTTAGCCTTTAATTCAACAGGCTCCGGGTCTGCTCTTTATTCCTAAAGCCAGCCCTCCCCTCGCCCTGAACTCCCAGGAAATTAAAGCTGCCAGAGCCCTACAAAGCCCAGAGCAGCCGAAATGACCCCCTGGACGGCGAGGTCAGTGCGTGGGGACAGTGCAGCCGTTTGCAGGCTGGAGGAACCGGGAAAACACCAGGATTTCCATCAGCAGGTTGGGAAGTTGGAGAACTTGGGGACTGGTTCAGAAACGGCACAGGCACTGCCACTGGCTGTGGGAGACTTTGCCACAGAGCAATGTTGGAGAAAGTGGGAGAGCTGGGAATCAGGGAGACCTTTGGAATGGATTTCTGAGTCCCTGTGGCCTGCCTTCCAAGCTGTTCCACGCTCACTAGGAATGACATGGTTTGCTTCAAGCTGCTAAAAGGCACAGGATAGGCCAGTCTACACTTTTCCTGGAGATTTTCCACACTGGTTTTCCTAGGAGAGATGGGGAATAGTTCATGGAAACTCCAGTGCCATTGTGGCACTGCGTTTCCATGGTTCCATTCAATGGAATTCCAGTGCTGGGGGCAGTTTTGGGCACGACAAGATAAAAAAGACACAAAGCCATTGGAGACAGTCCAAGGAAGGCCACAAGGATGGGGAAGGGCCTGGAGGGGAAGCTGAATGAGGAGGGGCTGAGGGACTTGGAATGTCCAGGTGGAACAGAGGAGGCTGAGGGCAGAGCTCCCAGGGGCTGCAGCTCCTCCTAAGGGGCAGCTCCGATCTCTGCTCCCTGGGCCAGGGACAGCAGCCAGGGAACAGCTGGAGCTGGGCCAGGGCAGGCTCAGGCTGGAGAGCAGGGAAAGGTTCTTCCCCCAGAGGCTGCTGGGCACTGCCCAGGCTCCCCAGGGAATGGGCACGGCCCCGAGGCTGCCAGAGCTCCAGGAGCGTTTGGACAGCGCTGCCAGGGATGCCCAGGCTGGGGTTGTTGGGGTGTCTGGGCAGGGCTGGGAGCTGGGCTGGGTGATCCCTGTGGGTGCCTCCAGCTCAGGACATTCCATGACTCTGTGACACATTCCAGGAGTGCCCACATTCAGGGGAGGGGGTTTCCTTGCCATCACTTAGACAATTCCAAACAAGGACGGCTCAAGCAGAGGGCAAATCCGGCTGGAGCACTGGGTGTTACCATGGAATCATAGAATGATTAAAGTTGGAAAAGACCTCCAGGACCATCAAGTCCAACCTTCAAGGATGGACGTGATTCAGCTCAACCCCCCTGTCCTGCTTCATCCTCGCTAGGAGGGAATTCCTGGTCTCAGCCAGGTGTCCCCTTTTCCTGTGCCTGTGATGGTGACAGGAACTGAACAAGGCCCACCCTGTGCTCAGCAGGGTCCTGGGGATGTGCACAACAGGAGGAGGCCCTGGTTCCACCACCCCTCTTGTGTCCAGCTGCTGGATTTAGGAAGTCGTGTCCCCTGCTGAGCTCAGGCTGCCCAAACCTTCTGTTCCAGGACTTCACCGAGCACCATGTGGAAGGACTTTGCTTTATTAAACTGGAGATTTGGGTTAAAAATACTCAAATAACTAATTCTCAAAGCTCTCTATCCTCTTACTGCACTCCTGCCTTTAAAGTCATTTGTCTCTCCCCTTCCATCCCAGTGGATCGTGCGCTGCTGATTCCTTGGGATCTCTGCTGGAGCCACCTTTGCAAACAGCCCTGGGCAGAGCTGCTGGAATGCAAAATGGGATAAAGCCAGGGATTCATCAGTGAGTAAAAACCCAGAGGGATTTGCAGAATATTTTTATAGAATCATGGAATATCCTAAGCTGGAGGGACCCACAGGGACCATCCAGCCCAGCTCCCGGCCCTGCCCAGACACCCCAACAACCCCAGCCTGGGCATCCCTGGCAGCGCTGTCCAAACGCTCCTGGAGCTCTGGCAGCCTCGGGGCCGTGCCCATTCCCTGGGGAGCCTGGGCAGTGCCCAGCAGCCTCTGGGGGAAGAACCTTTCCCTGCTCTCCAGCCTGAGCCTGTCCTGGCCCAGCTCCAGCCGTTCCCTGGCTGCTGTCCCTGGCCCAGGGAGCAAAGATCAGAGCTGCCCCTTGGGAGGAGCTGAGCTGAGGTCTGAGCTCAGTCCCCTCCAAGCTGAACATTCCAAGTGCCCTCAGCTGCTCCTCCCGTGGCCCCTCCAGACCCTTCGTCCTCTTCCTGTCCTTCCTTTGGTCTCTCTCCAACAGCTTCAGCTCTTTCTGATTTTGTGGTGCCCAAACTGCCCACAGGACCTTCTGCAAAGGCTCCTCCCCCTCTCAGACAAAGCTCTTTTGGAGGCAGATGATGTTTCTAGGCTCTGAACTGGGAGAAGCTGCACCAGCACTGGACTTCCGGGGAATCCTTAGGGAAGCTGCTGCCACTGGGAACAGCCTGTCCAGGGTGGAATTGCCATCCCTGGAAGCGGTAAAAAACCATGGAGATGCGGTGTTGGGGACGTGGGTTGGGGCAGACCTGGCAGTGCTGGATTAATGGTTTGACTTTATCTTAGAGGGCTTTTCCAACCTTAATGATTCCAGGAAGAATTGCTGGCCAGCTTCTCTTTTTTTGCTCCATCACTGGCTCTTTAAACCACGACTTTTAGGAGCCACAGATTTAGGTCAGTGAGGTCTTGGACATATTTAACTTTCTCTTCTTACCTTTAAATCCTGATTAAGGTCCCATAAAACCATCCAATTTCCTGTAAGAGGAAAGCAGAATTGAACAAAGCTGTTTTCATCCCAACCCCTGAGGCTCTCTAGAGGTGCTGAATGGGTTCAATTGCATCAAGAACCTCCCAGTGCCATTCCAGGTGGGAAAGAAGCAGCTGGGGGGGATTTGTCAGGCAAGGAAATGACATTTTGGTGAGTGGACAGCTCCTGGGAACTGAAAGGCAGAATGGCAGCGCAGCAAAGGTCTGAGTCAGAGACAGCTCAGACCGCGAGATCCAAGGAACTGGGATTGAAAAGAACCAACAAATTAAATCAAACCAAACCAAAATTCCCAAACGAATAAATAGAAAACCCAACTGCATAAAAACAACCCGAAGAGTAGCCATGGTTGTAGCAGATAAGGAGCTTCAATGAGCCATGGCAGGGGGTGAAACATGAAGAGCTTTAAGGTCCCTTCCCACCCAAAACATTGTGGGATTCAGGGATATTGTAATTCTGGGATATTGTCATTCTGGGATAATCGTTCAGCCCTGAAGGCCTTTTGAGGATGAATCCCCGATATCCAGAGCTATCACTTCTCAGGGATTATTCATGTGCAACATCTGCGTCACACATTAATTCCCCAAGAACCCGGAGGTTTTTCCAGAGCTTCATTGTTCTCCTCACCCTCACCACCACCACCAACCTGCAGCCAAAAAACAACTCTGATAGAAAAAACCCAAACCCCATATTTTACACCTGCATTTCTCTCGTTTGAAGTGATGTAAGCAATGTTTCATTAAAAGTCTGGTTCATCTGATCTTATTATCACTTTATTGTAGCACTTTTTCTACTCGTGGACTCGATGCTGTTTGAAATCAGCCCAGTCCTGGGAGCTGATTGCTGTAGTGACACCACATTTGGGGCTCCCACAGCAAAATGATTTCCCTGCTTGCAAGAACCACACAAATCCCTGCACACATTTCATGCTGAAGGTTCCCAGTCTGCTCACAGGGCTCTTATCTGGGGGGATTAGGGATTTATCAGGAGCGTCTGAGTGGAGATAAGGCCCAGCAAATCCTTCCCTCCTGCTCCCCGACACAACAACGGCACCATGGGGGAAGCCTGGGAGCAGAGAGGGATTGGGACCCCTCTGGGACCCTGCTCCTGATGCCTTAGGTTTTAACTTTGATATTTTCCAAATCCTGCACTGCCGGGCGTGTGACTCTGAAGTTCCGTGGGCCCTGTCAGCTGCTGTTCTCTCCTGCTGGTCAGACATAACAAACCTCTCTAGCTTTGCTCTCCAAGGACACCTCGATTGTCCTGGGCCCCAAAATGTGTCAACTAAAGCCTCTGAAGAGGGGGGCAAACCTGGGGTAATGACATCATTAACTTATAATTGGAGAATTAACCCCACATTTACAGCAGTGTGAAGAACCCGTGAGCTGGGGTCTGTGTTGGGTGGAGCCTTTGGCCTGCCCAGGGTGTACCTCGAAGGTCCTTCAAATCAGTACCTCCTTTTATTCCCTTATTCTTGTCTAATGTCTGTTTTTAGGTAGCCAATCAATCCCAGGTCCCTCCCCTCCTGCTCAGTGCTGGGATTAAGCTCTGGATTGGCAGCACTGTACCGGAGCTGCTGTCAGGAAAAGCAGGAGCAGAGCACATCCAACACCTGCCAGCTCCACAGAGCGATGCTGGGCTCCAGACAGAACTCCCTGGCACCAAAACGAGACTTCCAGATGGCTGGGAAGGGCCAGGAGAACTCCAGTGCTCCTCAGCCCTGTGGGAAAGGCTTTAAAGCATCCAAAGTGCGTTAATAATGGATTCCTGGAGAATCCAAAAGCTGGCCTGCCCTGTGGAATGAGGCTTCCTGGAGGGAAGTGGCTGCTTTTTTTCCCAGTGCTTCAGAGGCACAACTTCAGGCCCAGCTATTCCATAGGCACATATGGAAGGTGATGATTGCTTTCCTTGAGCTGCAGCTCCAGGAAAAGGGGGAGAGGGAGTTCCTGGGACAGGCAGGGGCTGCCTGGAAGTTCTTGGGGCTCAAGGAATGACCGGGCGACCCCAACAAGGAGGAAGTTGCGCAATTCCCAAGTTCGGGATGTGTCCAAGCCCTCATTGCTGGATCTCTGTTGCACATTCATTCCCCAAAATCCTGTCCTTAAGCTGAGGGCATTTCCCTTTCATTCGCCAAAATTCCTTCCTTCAGCAAAGTCCTGTTCATTCCCCAAAATTCCTTTCTTCAGCTAAGGCCACTCCTGTTGTTAAACCAGTTCTCTGAAACAGAAGAAGTGCTCGGTTTTTCCAGCTTTCCCCTTAAATACATCCTGGGGTTCCCAGAGTTCTTCCTCAGGCTGGCAAGTCCAGTTTTGCTGCTTTTCCAGACATGGACTTACAACAACTCCATGCCACATTTTCCTACTCATATCCATGGATTCCTGTTGCTTCCAGTGCCACAGGATCCATCATTAACTCCATTCCTGCTGCAGGATAAGGTTTTGCCCAGTCAGGGAGAACAGATGGCCCCTGAACCTTCCACCATATCAGACATTCCTCAATTAGAAACCTCGGCCAGACCTCAGCCTTTGGGGTTATTCCAACATCTTTGGATCCATATCCAATTCCCTCCATGCCCAGGGATCAGGCTGAGGCTGGATATACATTTGGACTTTTCTAAGAAGGTTTTTTGTTGGAGCAGTTGGATTTTCTGTGAGCAGGGGTTTGGACTCCCCCCAGTGCCCTCCCTGTGGTTTTCCAGCCTCCAAGCCCTGTATCCGATCACCCCAAAGCAGTTCCTGCCACAGCTCCTTTATTTATGCCTTGGGAATGTGGATCCTTAGATCCTTTTCTGATTAAATGTGGGATTGCTGCAGTTTGGGAACAAGATTCCCAGGATGTGCTTTAGGAGGGCTATGACTCACCCAGCCAACTCTAATTTCACTTACAGGATTTACACTCAGGACTGGAGATGGATTGGGAGCAAAACCTGCCTGAAACTGGGATTGAGAGCTCCTGGGCACCCCCTCTCCTGTGGAATGTGCCACTGGATCCCCACCTGGAGAATCTGGGCAACGGGAATTCTCAGCAATCTGGGGTTTTTCCCATGGCCTGCTCCGGCTGCAGTGATGAAATCAGACAGGTTTGGGGTGAGCACAGAGCAGCCAGGCCGATGTTCACACCTGCTGTGCTCAGAGGGAAAGCAGCACCTCTGCAGCGTCTGCTCAGCACCTCTGGAATGAGGCAGCTCCTAATTAGTGAGGAGCTGATGAAGCTGTTCCTCAGCATCATCCAGCGGCCAAAGCTCTCCTCTGGACCCAGATTTTGGCTGATCTCCCCACTGCTCTCCAAGCACCTGAGGCACAACCAATCCCTCTCCTCAGCACAGAGGTGCTTCTCTTTTTTTAAAGCAAATCACCCCAGTTCCAGCTCAAAAACCAAAACCAGTTCATTCCCAGGCTCTGAACCTCCCTGCAGCTCAGCCCAGACCCCCCAAATCTGTCACAGCGGTGGCAGGAGGCGTCTAAATCCCCCCCTGTGCCCTGTGCTGCATCTCCTCTGCTCTCCTGCCTCAGACAGATGTGCTGGGGGTGCATTCCATGCTGACTGCTTGTGTTTATTCCCTCGGGATCTCCATAAAGCTCCCAGCTGCAGACAGGTTACACAGCCCAAGCCATCATTTGGTCCCACAGAAGCTCTGCTGTTTTCCCCAAAAAAACCAACTGTGAGACCAAGAGCATCAGTGACCTCCATGCCTGAGGTTTGCCATGCCCTGCACTTGGAGCTTGGATTCAAAACATCCTTTTTTATTTGCTTTTTTAAACCTTTCCACATCTCTTTGGATTTCTTAGTTCTGCTCTCCCATCCCGCTCTGTTCCACCGTACTCCATTCTAAATGGGACTATTCCATGAAAATTCCGATTTCCCACTGCTTGTGATTCAGCACAAGCTGCCAGATTTTCAGGAAGTCTTGGGAGACTTTGTGCAGGGGAAAATATTGGCAGTGTAAAGCAGCTTCACGTCCCTCCAGCCGAGCAGCCAACCTGTGATCCCCGGCAGGTAGATAAGAAATAAAACAGCCCAATGTAAAGATCTTAATCCCAATCCTGAGAGTTTCAAATGGATTTAAGCCTTGGAGCAAGCAGTTTTATACCCAGTCCAAAATGCTCTTAACACCAGCTGTGATAACTGGGGCTATTCTGATTTTTTCTTATTCATTCCAGGTTTTCAATGCAGTTTATCTTTTGCCTTCCACAACCTCTTGTGGAAACGAGTTCCATGGTTTAACACTCCAAGGAAACAGCTCACCTGACTAAGCCCAGCTTTTTCTGGGCCGGCTCAGTGTCAGTCTTAATTAACATCAGTGGGGATCTCATCAGCAGAGCATGAGAGGGAGTTACCCATCCCACAAATGGATATTTGGATTTGGGCAGGTTTTTCCCCCTGAAAGGCCCCATTGCCCAATCCCACAAATGGATATTTGGATTTGGGCAGGTTTTTCCCCCTGAAAGGCCCCATTGCCCCTCCCTGTCTCCCAGAGAAGCCTGGAAGAGCCGTTTTGGGAGCAGGTGTCTGTGGTTTGCGTCTGTCTCATTGGTGAAGCTGAGTTCTGTCTCACTCTGCGGAAGAAAATGTCATTTCATCAATTCTGGATTTGCCACCTCTCAGTTTAATTGAAAAATCTGTTGCTGCCTGTGTCAGGAGCAAGAGAGGACTTATCTGTACCTGTCTGCTTTACAGACAGTTAAAACACCTTTTGTGGCTCTTCTGCTCACCTGAGGAGTCTCTTCTAATCCTCTCCAGCCTCTTCCAGGGGGAGTTTTTCCAGCCCTTGGTCTCATTTGTGTAACCTGGACCCAGAGCCTTTTAAAAATCCTGTTACAACAACAGCCACAAGACCAAGGCCCTTTCAAACATCTGCTCCTGGTTTGGGTCTCTAGACAGGAGCTGCGCCCTTGAAATTCATCTCTGGATCTGTGTCCAACTCCCAGCACCCTCTTGGACCACTGGTGTTTGTAAATTCCATGAGTTCCTTCAAATCCCAGGATCACAGAACATCCTGGGTTGGAAAGGACTCGCAAGGATCACCCAGTCCAACTCCTGGCCCTCCCCAGAACCAAATATTCCAGTGCAGGACCAAGTCCTGCCTTTAACTGGAGAACACCTTTATATTCCAGGTGCTTTCTCTTCTCCTCCTCTTGGCTTTGCTGGGACCCTCCCACATGTGGCTGCAGCTGCTGGGTCCCCCTGGGGATCAGCCCTGGGGGTCTCTTGGGTGTCCACCCAAGGGAGAACACCAGGAAAAGCCCTCCTGGGCCCTGAGCCCTCCATCTGCTCCTGCAGGGCTCCCACACCCAGCTCCAAACAAACCAAAGGACGTGGTGCTGGAGCAGCAGCTCCTGTCCCACTCCTTAGGGAATGGCAACAGCTGTTTGAGCAAACAGGTGAATTCTTTTCCACTGAAATGCAAAAATCCACCTTTAGAATCCAGTGGCTGAACCAGCAACACCCTCCTGCCCTTTATTTCCAGTGCCCTGCCTTTGTCACTTGTCACAGCCAAGTGAAGCCAGCAGAGAGCTGAGCTTTTCTTCCAGTCTCTCCTTATTCCATTTGCCAAGCATTGATTTTCCTTTCCTTCTACCAGCAGAGCTTGAAATTAATAATTTCTACTTGATTTTGTCACTTGGGTGTCATCGATACTGGCAGGGCTGGACACGAGAGAAGCCAAATGTTCAGGGAGATGAAAGGCAGTGAGGGGGAACAGCCAGCCTGGGATCAATGAGCAGGTCATGGAGCAGATCCTGGAGTGTTCCTGGGAAGAGCTTGGACATTCCCTGGCTGCAGGGAGGAGATCTGCTGGAATTCCAGCTCTGTGGCGGGTCCCAATCTCCACATGGCAATGAGAACATTTGCAGGGAGAGATTCCCTCTATGCCGGTGATTTTAACAACGGGAATTGCCCCGTTCACGTCCCTAAACTGGATCCTGGCAAACCTGACGAGGGAAACAGGGAAAAGGGAGCAGGGATCTGCACGGAGATCTCCTTTTCCTGCTCTGCACTGCTGTGTGAGGGCTGCAGGTGCTGTTGGAATGCTGCTGGAGGGAACAACAGCCTGGCTGTGGCACCAGCTTCTACCAGCATCCATGGAAAAGTCTTTCCAATCAGATCTTAGGGATGTTCTATCATCTCTGAGGGAAATGTGAAGCTCTACAGCTTGTTCTGGACCAAAGGGAGAAGAGGACAGGAAAGATATGAGGAAAAACAGAGGCTGGGCTGAATGAGGGCCTGGGAGAGCGGGAATGTGCAGGAGCATTTCTGACTGTGCCCAGCTCCTGCTCCCCTTGGCCTCCACAAACTTCAATCCTGCATTTGAGGATCTTTAAGGTCCCTTCCAACACAAACCATTGGACAGTTCCATGATTTGCATTTTTGTAGGACAGGGAGGTCACGGCCCATCCTTCAATCAGGGGCTGCAGCTCCTCCCGAGGGCAGCTCCGATCTCTGCTCCCTGGGCCAGGGACAGCAGCCAGGGAACGGCTGGAGCTGGGCCAGGGCAGGCTCAGGCTGGAGAGCAGGGAAAGGTTCTTCCCCCAGAGGCTGCTGGGCACTGCCCAGGCTCCCCAGGGAATGGGCACGGCCACGAGGCTGCCAGAGCTCCAGGAGCGTTTGGACAGCGCTGCCAGGGATGCCCAGGCTGGGGTTGTTGGGGTGTCTGGGCAGGGCCAGGAGCTGGGCTGGATGATCCTGTGGGTCCCTCTCCACTCAGGAGATTTTATGATTCTCTGATCTCTCCCAGCCTGAGGCTCAGGAGATGCAAACGCTCTCTGTAATTATCTGGAAATTACTTTCTCTCCCTATAAAATCCAATGGAGCCAAGCCAGAGGCATTTCAGATACAGAGCTGTTGCCCCAGCTGCTCTTCCCTGTGCCTGATCCACACCAGTGTCATATCCCAGCCTCCTGTGCTGCCTCCAGCCCTCCCTGCCTGAGCACACTCCCGATCCTGGAGTTCAGGTGGAATGAGCCAACATTTAATCCAAGAAAAGCCTCCCTGTGGAGCCCATTTGTGTCAGGGATTGAGGAGTCACATCTGAGTGGGCAGCAGAGCAGCAAAGGTGCCAGAACTCCGTGCCCTGCTCACAGCAGCTCCTGTCAGAGCCCTGCAGGTGCCCATAAACCACTTAAGTGGCCATTAAGGGTTCAGGGAACAACAGAAGCTGGCACTGGAGCACTCGGCCCTTTGGCTTCAGGCATTTATCCAACAACAGATGAGCAGGCAGGAATTTGAGCTGGGAAGCACAGGCAGCACTGAGCCTCTGCCGTGCCCTGCTGGAGAGCTGGGGGTCCCAGCATCTGCACTGGGATGTGATTTTCTACTGCCATGGCCATGGAAATCACAGCTAACTGGGCTCCCCACACCCACAGCTCCCAGCTCTGAGGGTTTAGCTCCACATCCCAGCACCGGGAGCTCCGGAGGAACTGAATTCTTTGGTGCTCTTCCATCAGACACAGGGCAAGGCCTGCAACACACAGGACTTGGCTGATATTCCCCCAAAAAGCATTTGTTGTGTGCTGAGGGGTAGAGCAGAAGTGACGGCCCCACTGAATCCCACAGAATCGCAGAATTTTTTGGGCTGGAGAGGCCTGCAAGATCATCTCATCCACCCCCCCATCACCCCAGCACCACCAAAATCCCCCTAACCCACATCCCCAAGGGCCACATCCAGATGTTTCTTGAACACTTCCAGAGATGGTGACCCCACCACCTCCCTGGGCAACTCATTCCAACGCCCGACCACTCTGTCAGGGAAATATTCTTTCCCAATATCCGACCTGCCCCTCCCCAGCCCAGCCTGAGGCCGTTCCCTCTCCTCCTGTCCCTGTTCCCTGCCAGCAGAGCCCGACCCCCCCGGCTGCCCCCTCCTGTCAGGGACTTGTGCAGAGCCACAAGGTCCCCCCGGAGCCTCCTTTGCTCCAGCCTGAGCCCCTTTCCCAGCTCCCTCAGCCGCTCCTGGGGCTCCAGCCCCTTCCCAGCTCCGTTCCCTTCCCTGGACACGCTCCAGCCCCTCCAGGTCTCTCTTGTCAGGAGGGTCCCAGAGCTGCCCCAGCACTGGAGGTGCCCCAGCAGTGCCAGCACAGGGGACGGGCCCTGCCCCGCTCCTGCTGCCACACCAGGGCTGGCACAGGTGCCCTCGGCCTCTTGCCCCCCTGGGCACACCTGGGCTCTGTCCAGCTGCTGTCAGCAGCACCCTCAGGTCCCTTTCTGCTGAGCAGCTCTCAAGCCATTCTCTCCCAAGCCTGCAGCATTCCACAGGTTTGTGGAGCTTTTCCTATGTCTATCTTCTTAAGGAAAGGGAGCTGAGAAGAACCAAAGTGCCACCAAAGCTGCTCCATCACGAGCAGAGCCACCCCTGGCCACTGTCACCAGGACATCACCATTAGGATCATTCACTCCATCCCTCCCAAGATCAGTCCTCTCCACCCAGCTGTGAAGGTAAAGGAGATAAAAGAAGATCTAAAAAGGACCCAGCTGTGCCCTCCAGCACATCTGGGCAGCGTTGCTCCACCCCCACCTGCAGGAACAGCCCCTCCCTGCTCCACCTCCCTGCCAGCGGCATTCCCAGACAGGGATGGAGAGGAAAGGAGCAGTGTGGGGACGTCCTTCCTTCCACCTTTGTGCCTTTGTCACCCCCTCTTCCCTGCACAGCTGCCTTCTTTTTCTGTCCAGCCAAAACCAGTCCCATTTCCCTATTAATTCCTTAAAATTAAAGGGATTTGTCCTGCTGGATCACCTCCGTTCCCCATCACCGCCCTTACCCACTTCTGTGGAGGGGGTCCCATTTATATGAAAGATTAGTTGGATCTTGAAGCTTTGTTTCCCCTTTTTCTGACTTCAGTTTATTTTTCAAACAGTCCCAGGCTTTGTTGTCCAAGTCCGCGTCATCTGGGAGGTGCCCCAGGAGAACCTGCATGGGAGGAGGAGGAGGCTGCATTAAAAGGAGACCTTGGAGGACTGAATGTGTTAAAAACAGGTTCTAAAGCTTGAGCTGGCTGGGTTTAATCTCTGAGGCTTTTCTTTATGTTAAAACAGCACCATTTACAAAGAAAGGAGTGCAGACACAGCAATTCTTGTTAAGAACAGGAACCCTTTATCCAGTGGGGTTTTCATTTGTATTTTGGGTTGGTGTGGCCAGGTTCTGGAAGCAGGGTGGTCTGTGAGAAGCTGGCAGGGAGGTGGAGCAGGAGGTGGAGCTTCTCACTGCTGTGAGAAGCTGCCAGAAGCTTCTCCCAGGACCAAAGGAACCAATTCCAGCAGCTCCAGGATGGACCCAGCTGGCCAAAGCCCAGCCTAGCAGGGATGGGATTATCCTCCTAGTTAATAGGGAATGCCAGGGGTGAGGCGGGAGCACGGCAGGGACAAGGCCCTCTCCACCCCAAAAATAACTGTGTGCCAGGTACCCCCGGTGCCTAGGCAGGGATGGGAGGGTGACAAACAAGGGCCAAGGCTTGAGGAGGGGATGTATGTGTGTGACAGGAGGGCCCCGAGTTGAGGGATGAAGCTGAAGGACTGGGACAAGCGCTGGGAGAAGCCTGGGAAGTGCACAGATGGGGTGGGAGCTGCGCAGAGGAGAAACGGTGAGTGGAGCACACGCGGACAGAGCAGCTCCTCTCCTCGAGTACATGTCCCGAATCCCAGAGAAAACAAATGGGGTTTGCTCATGGTTATTGGATAGATTTACAACTCCCTGACACGGGGCAGAGCAAACAGCAGCGGTGGCAGCCTCTAACAGAGACAGATGACAATGACATTTAATGAATGGAAAGGTGATGGAGTGTTCCTGACACAGCAACCCCCCAGCCTGCGGCGCCGGCACCGCTCTGTGTGACACCACTGTCACAGAGCCTGCGTCAGATCAATCCCAGCCCCGGGCTGAGGGAGGAAGGGCGCTGGATTGGGCTCCAGACCATTCACAGGATCACAGAATCACGGAATGGTTTGGGTTGGAAGGCGCCTGCAAGCTCCTCTCATTCCACACCCCACCACAGACAGGGAAACCTCTCTCCAGGCCAGGTTTGTTCACACCAGATTTTATGGTGGGATGTTGAAATTTTTGGTTGACAGAGAAATTTTTGAATGACAGAGAGAGAAACCTGAGCCAGGCTGAAATTCTGAGGGGGGAACACCAGATTTTCTGATCCATCCTCAGTTCTGAGTGTTCAGCTCAATGCAGTGCTGCTGTTGAGACCCAGGAAAAAGCAGAGAAACAAAAAGCGTTCATGGCTTGGCAAAGTGTAGTGGTTTGGTTCAAAATATCCATTACTTATTTTGCTTCTGTGAGATAAGAATTAGGAGAAAGCAAAGCAGGCACAAGACTTAAAAGAATAGAAAGAAGTTTATTAACAGACCTAAAAGAAAGGAAAAAAAGTCAGACCAAACCTTCAGAACACTTCTCCTCCCCCCACCTTTCTCCCTTCTCCCACTGACAACGTAAAAAGACAACCCCTGGGATTTTCAGTCAGTTTACCACCTCTATAATAACCTTGTTCAGTTCACTTAGGGAGAGGAGTCTCTCTTGCTCATGCTATGGAGACACCTCCACAAGAAGTTCTCTGTGGCTTCAATGTCACAGCAAGACGGCTGCCCGGGCTGGTTCTCCGCTCGCACGTGAGAGTCCCTTCCCCCGACTTAACAGCTTTCCCACAACTGCTTTCGAGGGTCCAGTCTTGAGCTAATGGGGTACCATTGTAAGGATGAGCTGTTCAGAAGCAAAGGTTCTCTTCACCCATCTCTGCGAGCATCTTCATCTCCAGGAACAGAGATCTTCTTCTCAGGGAGCCTGGCCCCGCCGCCTGCAGGCCCCCCTGCTACCTGTCCAAAAGTTGAAAGACAAAAGAGCTTTCCCGGGCTCTGGTCGTTCTTAAATGTGAACCACAGAGGCGTGTCAAGCTTCTTAAGTGGCTTAAAATGTTGCCAATATTCAAACTAGCCAGTTGATTGGTTCTGTCGGGTCTAGAGGAAGCTGTAAGCACCTCTTTGCAAAGAATCACTTCCGTGGCTGGTGGAGCCCTCTTTAACTAAAAACCCAAACTATGCTAAACCATGACACTAAGTCTTGGGATTTAGGAGCGGACTGGATTTTCCTGGACTTCAGTGTTAAAGACAAACCACATTTGGTGCTCATATGGGGTTGCTGTGGGCTCAACACCTCAAAATTAGGCTCAACACCTCAAAAACAGGCTCAAAGAGAGGTGGAAGCCCAGCAAGGGCTGAGCTCCACTGTAATCCTACTCCAGATCGAGCACAAACCTGGGCTTACAGTCTGATCATTTGGGCCTGCAGAGATTTGGTGACAGGGCTGGGTCACACAGAAATTAAAGATTGAATCTAGGCCATGACAGGCTTAGAGGAGATGATCTTCAAGGCCTTTTCCAGCCTAATTGATTCTGTGATTCCATGGCAATGCACGCATTTGCCAAGGGGGTGCACAGGCCTTTGCTGGGGCTCAGGGCTGAGCTGGGGCAGTTTTAGAGCCAGGGCTGAAGGGTGGCTGGGTTAAGCCTGGATCTGTGTGAGTTTGGGAGGCTCTGCTGCAGGCTGGAGCTGCCAGGGCTGAGCTCTGCTGATCACAGAGGGATTTCAGGTGCCAAACTGGGCAGGTAAAGTTTTGCTGTGAATTAAACCCTGCCTTAAACCCCGTCCGGGCCTAGCACAGGGTCACTGCCCCCCAAAAAGGCAGCAGGGCTGGTTGCAAATCAGTCCCACTGATTTAGGGAGTTTCTTTCATGCCTTGGATCTCATTCACAGCCTGATCCCTCACACACAACTGAGGGATAATTGGGCACTTGGAGCACTGGAAAGGGGAGGGAGGGGCAGGTGAACATTTGGGACAAACCTTTGCTGCTGTCACTGCTGCCATAGTTTGTGTATCCTGGAGCTTGCTCTGGATTGCACACAGATCCTGTAGTTTTAGCCCTTTTTCCCTGGATGGAGCGAGACTCTGGGCAATTTCCAGCTCCCATTTTTTAATGGTTGTACATCGTCTCTCCTCCTCCTGCTGCTGCCAGTTCAGGAGAGCGCTGATAAGAGCTCTCTGCACACTGATAAGAGCTGCTCTGCACGGGGCTCATCCCAGGCATCAGCTCTTCCAGGATTTCCAGCCTGTGGCCATGGACACAGCTGGCACTTTCCCTGGAGAGAGCTGGAATTCAAACACTGATGTTTGCTGCTCCAGAGCAGGAAGGGAACCCCAGCCCAAAACAGCCTTCCCCTCCTTCTGTCCCCTCCCCGCAGCCGCCACCACGGGATAATCCAGCACCTTCCCCAGGATTGTCCCCACCAAGGACTCGCAGAGCCCTCCCAGTGCCACCATTAACAGCAGGACAGCCTGTGCTGGGGGAACAGCGCTGGGCCAGCAGGGAAGACGAAGCCATTCCCCCCTCATTCCCTCTTCCTCCCCACAGGGAAGCTGAGGCACCTCCTCATTTCCCACCAAAGCAGCAGCAGGAGCTGGAGCCAGGGCAGCAGCCCAGGGGACAGGGCTTGTCCTGCGGCTGCTGTGGGGCTGCTGTGCCCGGTTCCTCCAGATTTGTTCCCGCTGGGAATTCGATGTGCTGCTGGCACTCCAGGATGGCTGCCAGGAGCCTGTTCTCACTGGGAGCAGCCCCAGTGCTCCTGTCCTGAGGGGAACTGGAGCCTCTGGAGAGGCTGATCCACCTCCACTGCTGGGCCATGCAAACATCCCCCGGCCTGTTATCAGATCCCAGTGTTCTCCGGGGGCCAGGAAGCACCAGAACTGCGAGATTTTTGAGGGATCTGGGGGATTCCCTTGCTGAGGGCAGGGGGAACTAAGAGGGTCCTGATTTCCTAGAAAGGGCACAGATCCTGAGCTGCTCCTGCTCAGAAAAGTCCCCTAGGCTGCTCCCGCCCTTTTGTTTCCTCCTGATTTTGTCCATTGGAACACAGCAGGTTTATGGAGCTGGGAGCACTTCAGCTGGGCTGAGAGGGCCGGGATTGTTCAGCCTGGAGAAGGGAAGGCTCCAGGGACCCATCCCTGTGGCCAGGTTGGATGGAGCTTGGAGCTGGACAAGGGAAAGTGTCCCTGCCCACGCCAGGGTTGGAACCAGATGAGCTTTAAGGTCTTTAACAACCAAAACCATTGGAATTATGATCCTGTGGCCTTCCAGGACTTAATGGGGACTGATAAAGATGAGGGAGAGCGATTTCTCCATAGTCAGAGAGTAATAGGACAAATGGGAATGGTGTTAAACTAAAAGAGATTTAGATGAGATGTTAAGAATAGGGTGAGGGTGGGCAGGCTCTGGCACAGGGTGCCCAGAGCAGCTGTGGCTGCCCCTGGATCCCTGGCAGTGCCCAAGGCCAGGCTGGACATTGGGGCTTGGAGCAGCCTGGGACAGTGGGAGGTGTCCCTGCCCATGGCAGGGGTGGGATGGGGTGAGCTTTTAGGAGCCTTCCCACTGCCACTTCCTGCTTCAGGAATCCCTGACCCTCGCTCACCCCACAGCCACCCTGGCACCGTGTGCAGCACAGCTCTCTGCCGAGGAGCTGTGGGGAAAACCAAAATCCTCCTTTGTGATGCCATTTCTGTGGGACAGACCCTCAGACCCACCTGCACATTCCCCCCCGAAGCTGGTGACAGTCCCAGTGCCACCAGCCAGCCCCTGTGACAGACAAGACATCCCAGCAGCTGCTCCTTCTCCCTTGCTGTGCCTATGGCTCCTCCCGATCCAGCTCGGAGCACAGATTGTTGCCCAGCCCTGCGACTTATTCAGCTGCCTGCTGCAGGCTCTGGCAGGGCTGTGCTGACCCTGCTTGGGCTGAACACTCAATAAAACCTGTCCATAAACATAGAGGCCAGAGGGGAACATGCCCCGACAATGGGAATAAACAAAACCAGGGAAGCTCCAGGTGCAGAAGGCAAAGAGAGGCAGAAACACGGCTCTGTCAGGCCAGGGGAGCCCTGCAGGGTTGGGATCCACTCAGGGTTTTTATTAATGGCATAAATGATGGGCTGGAGATGTGCTTAAACCTCCAACCTGAGCTGGAAGGAGCTTAGAGAGCAGGACTGGAGCTCAAATCTGACCTCCCTAAATAAGGATTAACGTTGCGAAATGAGTATGAGAAAATTCAGAAAGATAAATGGGGAGTGATGGGGGAGAGAAAACTCCACTGAAAAAGCAAAGGAAGAAAAGTGAGGAGGCCACAGCAGGTCTGAGCCAGGTGTGCTATTCCCGATGGGAAAATCCTCTGTCCCTGCAAGAGTTGGATCCTTGAACCCCAGGGTCAAGATTTGCAACTGGAAAGCATCACTCCACTCCCTGGGCCAGGGACAGCAGCCAGGGAACGGCTGGAGCTGGGCCAGGGCAGGCTCAGGCTGCACAGCAGGGAAAGGTTCTTCCCCCAGAGGCTGCTGGCACTGCCCAGGCTCCCCAGGGAATGGGCACGGCCCCGAGGCTGCCAGAGCTCCAGGAGCGTTTGGACAGCGCTGCCAGGGATGCCCAGGCTGGGGTTGTTGGGGTGTCTGGGCAGGGCCAGGGGTCTCCAGCTCAGGAGATTCCACGATTCTGTGATCCCCTGTTGGGGGGAGCTCAGGCTGTGAGGACCAATCAGGTATCCAAAGGAATGAGGATTTTCCCACTGGGCGTTTTCCCATCTGAACAGGCCTGGCAATCCAGGGGGGAAACTGAGCATCCCTTCCCTGCATCCCGACATCCTCTGAGCCAGGAACAGATCCAGAGCAGCAGGAAGAGAGGGAGGGGAAGAAATCACAGGGGAATGTGCTGGAAAACTGTTGCTCCCCTGCTGCACTTTTCCAGGTGCTCAGAGCTGGGAGTGACTCGATGATCCCATCTGCCCCCAGTGTCACCCTGGAAGATCTGGGATGCCTTTGAGAAGATCACAGAATGCTGTGGGGCAGGCACAGAGAATTCCCTGCTTCAGGGTGATCCCTACAAACTGCTCTTCCCGGTGCTCATTAGCCAGGAAAACTAAGGAAATGGATTTGGAAGTGGCTGATCAGAGGATGAAGATTTCCTGCGTGGAACCAACATTTCAGTGAGCCCCAAAATGAAACAGGAGAGAATTCCCGGCAGAGCAGGGACAGCCTCTCTCTCCGTCTGCCTCTCCCTGGGATTTTCCAATCCATCATGTCCAAGAAGGGCTAAAATTCCAGCAGGTATTCCTCAAATGATGAGCAATGAGGAAAGAATGGGTTCTGGATGAGGAACAGTGAGAGTTTGGGGTGGTTTTTCTTTTTAAATCCAGCCAGGCTTGGAGGGATATTGCTCCCTATAAATCCACAGGAGAAATCTCCAAGGAGGGAAAGAGGCATTTAAGCTAAAAGCAATATTATCACAAAGATAGGGGGCTACAAAGTGACCAGAGATAAATTCAGGGTGGAAATTGGAAGAAGTCTCCAAACAGTTGGAAAATGAAGGGCTGGCACAGCTCCACAGATGGAAGGGGAGGGGAAGGAAGAGAGAGAGAGAGAGAGAGAGAGAGAGAGAGAGGAAGAAGGAAGGAGAAGGGGAAGGAGAAGGGGAAGGGAAAGGGAAAGGGAAAGAGGAAGGGGGAAGGGAAAGGAGAGGAAGGGGGAAGGGAAGGGAAGGGAAGGGGAAGGGGAAAGGGAAGGGGAAGGGGAAGGGGAAGGGGAAGGGGAAGGGGAAGGGGAAAGGGGAAGGGGAAAGGGAAGGACAGTTTTGAGTTGGAACTTGGGATCAATGTGGAGGGAATTACGGAACGCAGTGTCTGAGAGAGCCAGGGGCTGGAGGTGATGACACTGAAGGCTCTTTTTGTATGAGCAGAAGGGGATTTCTTGCTTCAATCCTGGTTCCACCCTTCAGCAGAGCTGCCTGGAATCTCAGAGGAGAGGCACACTCCAGTCCCAGAGCCCAAATCCAGGGGCACAGGGAGATGAGGGTGCAGGCAATTGCCAACATTTCCAGCTGTACCAGGGGTTCTTGCCACGAATTGGGAAGAAAGGATGTGCACAAACAGCAGTGCTCTTTGCAGCCATCGCTGCAGCCCCAAATTCCCACAGTACCCTTGGAGCGCAAACTGGGAGAGCAGCCCCTCCCCAGGGACAGCAGGAGGGGGCTCTGGAGGGTCATGGGACAGCCCTGAGGATGGAAATCTCCCAAGCAGGAGCAGGATGAGGGAGGGAAGTGCTCTCCTGGGGCGCTGAAACGCTCCCGGCCTTGCCGGAGAGTTGAACTCGAGTGTTTGGTGTTTCTGACAGTTTGGGGCGCTCACACAGCCTGGGGAGGTTGGGCCATGCCCCCAGAACTGAGGCACAGCCCCGGCTCCCACCTCCCACATTCCAGGAACATTCCCGTTGCCACGGCAACAGCAGGACCGCTGCTTCCCACGGCTGGATGGGCACGGCCAGAGATGTTTGAAGCGCTCAGTGATATCAGTTATCCCCTATCCCATAATGAACCCCTCCAAGAAACCCCAGGCTGGGCTTTACAGAGCCCAGACCGTTTCCAT